>NC_090937.1:367576135-367891758 GCF_040938575.1 Ambystoma mexicanum | reverse complement strand
TCACACTCTCCCTTTCCATCGTCAGGCATCCCTACAATTGTGCTGCATCATCTCCCTGCTGACTTCCCTCCCCAGCTGAAAAATGGATTAAAGCATTGCCCAGCAAACTCTCAAGTGTATCGACATCTATGTCTTCTTACATTAAGTTGGCTAGCTTGACCCAGTCCACCACAAATGCATTGCTAGTTTCTTCCACCACCTCTGAAGAATGCCTTCCTGCAAGTCCCCCTACAATTGTATTTCGTCAACCACCTCCCCTTCTCCAAATTCTCTTGCAGTTATGCTCCCCCATAGTCATCCCACCATCTTCCACTTCCACCCACTGGGGCCCAAGAGGGCCCCCATTGTCAGCCCTCCATCTTGCCCTTATCCTGGGATGTCATCTAATAACTTTGCATCCTCATGCTACCCTTGCTGTGGCTGTGGACCTCTGGCCGCTACAAGGTGCACAAACAAAAGAGGCTTGCCACTCTCCATGAGATCTCTACCTGGCAATTGACAGCACTGTCCCCTGGAAGGCAAATCCCCACTTCCTCTTCCACGAGTACCTCTTCCAAATACAAATTGCTGACCCACTTTGTGATTTCAATTACTTTTTACTTGACAAAAATAACAAAGGCAAGTGATTGACTGAAGCAGGCACATGGATTCATACAGTATTTTGTGACATTAAAAGGAAAAAAAAACACATAAAGGAGCCTGGCATACACACAAACAGTACGTTTATGTTAGGTTTTATAAACAAGCCATTGCACAAAGAAACCTTTTTTATTGTTATCTTTGGTTTAAATACAAGGATAAAGAAAAACAATTGAAGAAGCCATGCAAAGACTAGACGGACAAACACACAGCCAAATTGGATTAGTATAAGGGATGAGGGTGTATGTGTTTTTGCTTTTAAACTCTTTTAACTGAGTTAAAAGGAAACAAGAAAAGTACTGAGAACATGTTTTTGGTCTTTTTTTTCCAACTTTTAATGTGGAAAAGTAATGGAAAAACGAAAGACATCAAAGAGTACCTAATAAGCACACATTGGCCGATAAAAAGGGCCAGATAGGGATTGAAGTGTGCCAAAATATAGTACACTGACATAAAGGATCTGCACATCTACCAAACCCCCTCTAAAATGTAGGTTGTGTGCTTGCCCATTACACTTTTCTCCTACTGACTAAACAAACTCACAAAGAATAAATGAATTTCTGGCAGGAGAATTTTGGACCCCTATCTTGCTCTAACATTCATTAAAGCTGCCCCTGTTCCACCGGTCTTCCTGGTAGCCTAACGAGCAGTATGGCTGCCGGCGTGTCACATGACTTGATCATGTGATCGGGAGCAACAGACCATGTGAAGCAGATCTTTAACATCTCCTTCACTCTAATATCAATCACGGCTGACCCTGCACCAGTGGTCTTCCTGGATCCCTAGTGGGTGCAGTGACTGACAGGAGGTTAAGTGATTAGATTATGTGAATACTAGGAGAAGATCTTATTTATTTATTTATTTATTTTTATTTATTTATTTGGATTTGTAGAGCGCACATCTGCCCGGGGGCATCGTGGCGCTAAGAATTCTTACTTGTTACAGGCATACATGGTGAGTATACAGATATACAGATTAGCATAGACGCGTTTTTTCATACATTTGCTGTTATTTCCATAATTACAGTGGGATTATGGAGTGCATCCTGGACACATACCTCACTCTAATATTTGATGAGGCTTCCCATGTGATGGTGGTCTCCCTGTTGGCCTAGCAGGCACTGTGACTGGTAGTGGATCACATGATCTGATCACATACATCATATTTCACCTTTAAGACTGACAGACTAGGGCATCCAGTAAAAAGCGATCAGTTGAGGGTACTTTATGTTCTATAGTCTTTTGCCAATGCAGGCTTGTAAGTTTGCCAATGAGATTCTTTTTCAGTACGTCTGCTTAGATTACCTCCCGTTATTCCCTTGGTAAAGTCAAGGCATCACTAGAACAACAAGTTAAAATATCACTCTAGGGAATCAGTGGTTATCCATAAGACTCTTCTGTCTATGCCATGTGAGCATGCGCAGGTTAAGAAAACCGAAAAAGAATATGCTATTACTGCAGCTTTAACAAATTGTTGGTAAGCAACTGATAACTCATTGGAAACATCTTGTACAATAAATGACAGTATTTTGACTTATTCTAAGCTGAAACTTGGCTTACTCCTTCTGCTTTCATAAAATATTTCCTTCTGGATATTGTCTTCTATGAGCAGATAGAATGGGGGCATGGGGAGGTGGCTACAAAACGTAAGGCTGTTTTTAAGGGGTAAGCCATACTTGTGTGATCTCTAGCTACATTTGAGAATCTTTCCGTTTATTAGGCCGTAGTGAACAAATGCACATATGTTTTCCATTTAATATAGTATGGCATTCATTTTAATATTGTATTTCTTCATTTTATTTAGATGTGGCTTTTAAGTGTTTTCAGGAATACAATATTTGCTAGAACCTTTAACATACTACATCAATGGCTAATTGCTTCTTTGAAGCTTTGATTAGATTTAGTATGTATCCTCCTTATTCCTAAAGGTCAATTTATACAATATTTTATATGGCAAGATATATAGGCATGAAAATTAATCAATATCCTGTACACTTCGATCAAAGATTCAATCAATGTTATTTATAGAACAAATGACAAACACATATACCAACGGTGAAACACAGGTCACAACAGACAAATTGTCCCGCACTAATAGCATAGCTGGGGTCGCATAGAAAAAGACCACTTTTGAATGCTCGCAGGACTCCGATTCCATTTGCAGAGTGCCCGGACATGAGCAAGTGTAGACATGTACGTAATCCCGATTGCTCAATGCACTGTATTGCTGTGTTTTTGGCATATATAATTGATTCAAGTTGATGATTTTATATTTCTCCAGCATGGGGTGTGGCATGGATTCACATGCTCATGAATTTTCCCCATCGTCAGGCTGGGAATCCTTGGTAAAAGAAAAAATAGTTTCACTTTTACTTGAAAACTGTATTTCTCCTTTAAACCAATCACTGCCCTCTGGGTCATTCTGCCCCCACCCAATGGCAATCTTCTCCCTAAGCTCAACCCCTGGTAGCCAGATTTTTACTGCACGCTTCAGCGTTGGGTGTCCTCAACTTGCTCTCCAAGCTATTTTCGTGTTTTTGGTACTCATTTTGACCGATTTTTGCTTAAATATCTCAGGCGAAGGACATAGGATGGTGGCGGGGACCGCTCCTGGGGAAGATCTTCATCCACCGTTGGATCATCATCGAAGTTTCGAGAAGGTTGTTTCTTGGGCCTACTTCGTGCCTTTTCAAACATGAGTGAGGAAAAGGAAAGTCGAAGCCTCTTTAAACTCTGCACAAAGTGTGAATGAAGGAATGTCTTCATGGAAGATCGGCATTAAAAATGCATTGTATTGCCTGATTCTGGACCAGGAAGAGGAGGGATGCGAGGTGTGCCGTGTTTTCTCGAAGAAAACCAAAAAAAGACTGCTACAGCTTACTGTCAGCGTGGCTCAAGTCAAGCAAGGCCACTGACTCTGCCATATGGCAGAGTCATGCCTCATCTAGGACTGGCCCGCAAACTCCCTCTCAGGGCCTGTGGCAGGGCCAAAATCATCCCTGGGGCGTGGGGGCCAGTTTCTGGCCATGCCTGGGCTGGTTTGTAAGAATAAAAATGCAATGTTATTTTTATTTTTTCATTTTTTGTTTTCTTTTCAAAAAGCCTTTCATCCTTAGGTCAATAAATGAGTACCAACACAGGTTGTATGCATATTTGTCCTATAAAAAAAAGAGCTTAAAACAGTGACATGTTTGGCATCACCCTCAGAGGACAGGGTAAAAGCCATACAGGGCAAGGTAAAGAGTTTGTCATCGATTCAGACGGTGATGGTTCATTCCATCAAGTCGCTGCTGGGCATGATGTCCTACTGCATCAGCCTGGTTCACCTGTGCAGACTTCACATGAAACCTCTCCAGGAGTTCCTGGATGCAAGGTTGATGCAGGTGTCTGGGAAACTTTCGGATAAGATTTCGCTCAACGAGGAGTTCCATCGGGCAATACTGTGGTGGGGCATAAAGCCACATCTCGTCCAGGGAGCTCTGTTCCAGGTTCTCACTTACCAGGAGCCGGTCAGCACGGATGCCTCTCCAGTGGGATGGGGAGCCCACACCGGAAAGTTACATGCCAGAGGCCTCTGGCAACCGGCGGTGAAGAACATCCACATCCTCGAACTACGGGATGTATTCTGGGCCCTCAGTTATTTTCTCCTGTCGTTGAAGGGATAAGTGCTGAGGATCTTCACAGACAACACCACCACCATGTTCTACATCCAGAAACAAGGGGGGCCTGGTCACTGCCACTTTCCAAGGAGGCCCAGGACCTGTGGCACTGGGCCGCTTATCAAGGCAAGTTCCTCGTCCCATTTCATCTACCAGGAGTCAAGAACACTATCGCGAACTCACTCAGCAGGGAGCTAGATTCTTGCCATGATTGGGAACTTCACCAGGACCAGGTGAATGGTCTATTCAGCAAATGGGGCCAGCCCCAGATCAATCTGTTCACAACAGCGGCGAACACCAAGTACCAGACATTCGCTAGTAGGTTCCCTCAACTGAGGAGCTTGGGGGATGCATTCTCGTTCCCGTTGGAGGGATGGATCCTGTATGCTTTCCCCCCCATTTCCACTCCTCTTATGATGATACTCGTCACCCCTGCGTGGTCAAGGCAAATCTGCTATCCGGACTTACTATGTCTGTCTATGGCCCCGTCCATCAAGCTACCGATGTCCCTAGACCTTCTCGCCACATATGGAGGTTATGCTTTACCCGCAGAATGTAAGGACATCCTGGCCAGAGCCTCATCAACATTGAAGTGCTACGGACATAAATGGAAGCGCTTCTCTGTTTGGTGCCAGACTCAGATGATTACCCCTCTGCATGTCATGGCTCTGCAATTCTACCATACTTGCTTTCCTTGGCCAAAGCAGGACAGGCTCACGCCTCTATTGAGGTACAACTAGCTGCCAAATACAGGTACACCAGGTCTCCGGGCAGTCCTTCACGGTGGTCTCACAGACTGATCAAGGAGTTCCTCAAGGGTCTCTTCAGGACTTTCCCACTGGTAAAGGCTCCTGCCCCAACTTGGGAGCTCAGTATTATTCTAACTAAGCTCATGGGAGAGCCCTTCAAACCAATGCGTTAGGCTCCGCTCAAGTTTCTCTCGTGAAAGATAGGTTTCGTTGTGGCTATCACCTTGGGCCAGGCGGGACGGGTAGATTCAGGCCCTGTCTTGTAAGCAGCCTTACTTGTCTTTCCACGTTTCAAGGGAGATACTGCGTACAAACCCCACCTTTATGCAAAAGGTACCATCGGAATTCCACCTCAACAAACCTTTGGTGTTACCCGTCTTATTCCGAATCCGTCGCCACAGGAGGATAGGGCTTTGCATTTGCTGGATGTTGCTTGTGCCTTGGAATTGTACATGGCACGTATGAAGGATTTTCAAAATACTTCTCCGTTGTTCGTGAACTTTGGATCTGTAAATCAGAGAAAGGCCATGTCGAAGGCTTCCATCTACAGGTGGCTCTCCGGCTGCATCATGCACTGTCATTGACTGGCTAGCAGGCCGCTGCTAGGCCACCTGAGAGCCCACTCCACCGGAGCCATCGCAGCTACAATGGTGTTTCGCTCTGGTATGCCCCTGCTCGAAATCTGCAGCGCTACGTGGAGGTCCACACACACCTTCACAAGGTTCTACTGTGTCAACAAGGATTCCAGGGAGGAGTCCCAAGTCTGCCAAGCGTTGCAGTACAACATGTTTGTTTGAGGTTGGGCTTTTCCTGAGGTGAGTGTTTATTGCTTCTGTTGATCCTTGCCACCTCCCATGGTTGTGTATATGTACTGCTGTGCAATTGTTATTTATGAACATGTGAATCCATGCCAGACCTCATGCTGGAGAAGGTTTAAGTTACTTACCTGTAACTATTGTTCAACAGCATGGGCCTGGCATGGATTTACATGTGAACCCTCCCTACTTCTCCTCTGTGGCTTTTCTTGGTATAAATAATGCCACTTTGCTTGCTCACCAAATCTGAAGATGGCCACCAGTGGTGGGGCTTAGGGAGAAGGCTATCATTGGATGGGGGCATTATGACCACGAGAACAGTGATTGGTTTGGAGGAGAAATACAGCTTTAAAGTGAAAGTGAAGCTTTTCTTTTACCGAGGATTCCCAGCCTGACGACGGGGAATATTCATGAGTATGTGATTCCATGCCAGACCCAAGCTGGAGAACAAGAGTGACAGGTAAGTAGCTTAGACATGTGTCCATTGTCACCTGTGTCGATTTTAACCATTCGCATATGTTGTTGTCATTTTTTCTATCAATAAAAATGTTTGAATCTTTGATCCTAAGTGTACAGGATATTGATTTATTTTCATACCTATATATCTTTTCATATAAAAAATGGTATAAGTGGACTTGTAAGGAACGTATTAATTTAATATCTATTTTGCTATACCATTGTATAAAATTGATTATTGGTTTAGGATCAACTTTAGGATCAACTTTTTAGTAATTTATTTCCAGCAAAATATGTAATTTTGTGCGCTCTGAATCTTCATAATATCATTATTTCTTCTCTCTCTGTAGGAATGTTTCCAAACAGTTAAAAACTGGTATAATTACTCCGCTACTTAAATAAGACAATGGCAATCCTGAAAGTGTAAGTAGTTTTAGTCCAGTATAAAAAATGCCTTTTTTTAAGTATGATTTATGAAAAACAATTATTCCCTCAGCCTAGTGAGCAAATGTCCTGGTGAAATCTTCTGCGACCTTATGAATCCAGCTTTAGACCAAAATCATAACATTGAGACAGCTACTCTCCGAGTGACGTACAATGTTCTATGTCTTAATGATGGTGGAAGTGCATGTTTGTTGGTCCCATTGGATCTCTCAAAGACATTTGATATGCTAGTCCATGGGTTCCTCTTGAACATCTTGTCACAGAGCATAAGTCAATTGGGGTTTGGTCCTGAATTGTTTCCACTCATTTCTTTCTGAAAGCAGCAAATAGTTCACCATGGACCCTCAAGGTCTTCCATCCTTCCTGTTTACTCTTGGTCTCCACATGTGTCTATTCTTTCCCAAATATTGTTTCATCTTTGTATGAAGCCAGTAGAAGATCTGGCGTTGGTCTACTCTACAGTGTTGCTAATCACTATATAAACAAAACTCAACTATCTCTCTGTGTCATTTAGGGCATTGTCTCTCAGCTATTGAAAGCTCAATTAGTTCAGTTTATCAAAAATTCAATATCTCTAAATCAGAGATTATATTGTTCGACCCAGATACATTTTTCATAAAGTGGAGTCTTGCCTTTTTGTGCTGGGAGCTGGAGGTAATATGTCACCACTAAATGTCTCTGCTAAATTGTTAGGATGTATTGTGCACCATCATTTATTCATGAGACTTCATATCTCTAACAAAAGTCCAAATAGTCAAATACCAGTCTTCACCCGCCCACAGGATGAAGCCTTTTGTGTTGTTTTGCCTTTTTTCTGTAGTTCAATTTTTGCTGAATGCCCTGTTGGCGGGTGTCTCTTACTCAGGGACGTCATTCTGGGGTGGCCACGGGTCCCAACTGTGACCACTGAGGTCTCCCCTGCTACCCCTAAAAAAAAAAGAAAATATTATATATTTTATTTTTAGTTTGTTTTAAATTGAAGCTCCTGGCCTGTGGGCAGCGCCATGTGGCTGTTTGTTTCTGACGTGGCTGGCTTTCTTGTTCAGGCCTCTTAAAAAACCTGGGGGTTCCACTAGTGTAACACTTTGAGAATTGACCCTAAATAAGAAAGAATAGGAATAACAAATACTCTTTCTGGAATTCTATACAATATTTGCTGGACTCATAAAAGGTTTATTTTAGGCACACTTCTGGAGGACTCACTGATTTAGTGTGATTTAGTCTGTTCTTAAACACCTCAAATTCACAATGCATACAATAACTATATGTATTTTGCTTTTCGCAAGTTGCTGTTGTAGCATGTTTTTTTCTACCGTTGTCTCTGTTACAATCATCACAACACATTCCATCTTGGTGTCCTCGGTCACTTGAAAAAATCCTTGTGTCTAAAAGCTTGTGCACAGTGTAGAAACGTTTGACCATAGCGCACCAAGTGGCCCTTGATTTCATTGTGTCACAATTAATGCTTTGTTGCGTGTGTCTATCTTTCCTAACTCGCTGACATGCTGTTCAGGATGTTTGTTTGCATGTATGAGGTAACAAGTGCCCAGAGTACGGGATGGCGTGTGAGTATGCTGCTTTCCCTGCACTACTCTAATTTTTTTAATACACAGTTATGAGCCCTCCCAATGGTATGTATTTTGCCAACCTCTGAAGCCGGAAAAGTAGATCCACGCAGGCTTGACATGTGGCCAACTTTGTACCAAACCGGCAGATGAACTTGCCTGCTGTTAAATCTCAGTTATTGGTTTATTGGTATCCACTACACAGTGTAATGTGCTTTCTGAATTTGAGAACATTCAGACATGTAATTGTCCATTTTACTATAGCCGGTAAGATAGCTATAGCTGGTAAGATAGCTCAGTGGGTTGATCGCTTGCTGCTGCAATTTTTGTTGATCGGAAGGTTGCAGGTACGAAGGCCAACTCATCCTCTCATCCTTCTGAGGTCTATAAATGTGTAACAACAGAGGCTGGGTTGTTTTGTATGTATATTTGTTCTATGTAAAGTGCTTAAGTGCTATATAATAACACACCATTCTCAATTGGCCTTGGACGTCTGCTTGCATTCAAAGTAATTTGGTAATAAGGGGCCTATACACACTGATATTAAAGATACATTCTTATTTGAAATGTTTATCACATTCCAGTGACGTTGTAACCATATTTATTGTAGTGTACTTAGGAACGATTCTATGTGAGACCATTTCCTGTTTTGTCAAGGGGTGAAAGGTTGTGTTCCATTGCTTCCTGTGATATCCCTTTGGGTGAGGGTCAAATGACATAACTCCCTGTGATCTCATCAGAGGTCATGGGTCGTGTGATGTTAAGTCTGCTACCCCTGACATTTTGGTGAAATGACGTCCCTGCTCTTACTCCAACTTGAGACCCCTGAAAGTAGCACTTCATTCACTCACCAAGTAAATTGTGGAAGTCAGGAAATGTGACCCTGTTCATCTGTTTTATAAGCATTGCACTGACTCCCTGTTGAATTCTGAATTCTTGTTGAACTTGGTGGTTTGATTTTTAAAGCTACCCATCGGGACTATGCTCAATACTTTGCTTCCAAATTAGGTACACATAAACACTCCTGACATCAAGATAGATTTGTCTTAGAAAAGCTGAAGGTGAAAAAGTCAAGGTAAAAATGCAAGTCTTCCCTTTCCTTGCTCCAAGCATTTGGGACCATATTCTTTCTCCACTAGGCTAAACTACTTCTTTAAATGTGTTTTGATAATTATCAAAAACATATCTCTTTCCAAAATTAAATGATTAATACTTAAGATATATTTAACATATGTGTGTATTAGGTCTCTATTCTAAATTTAGGGTCATTGGTGGCTGGTGTTCTTTTTTATTTGGGGGATGCTGGACAGTCCTCAGAGGCAAACAGTTTAACCACAAATTGTGCCTTGTAGGTGATGAATGAGACTCCTGCCAGAAATTCCTTGTATCACTGATCAACACTTCCCTGTTAAAATGGTTACATAACACAAAACATATATAAATATATGCGCTTTCACGGTCCATACACTTGACCTGGCTAAAAATCCTACACCCCCTAGGATCCAAAAGTAGACTGTAAATAGAGTAGCTGCTAATATCTGTATCACCAATGATCAGACGCAAACGCCACTCCAAATGTAGCACAACATCTTAATCCCAATCAGTTCAATACCCTTCTTAAAGGTACCTACAAAACAAGTGAAGCTCTCTTAGTAATGAATTGTAACTACCAGATGGTACTAAATAATGATCAATCTGTGACCCACTCCTTACCTTCCCAATTGGAGAACCACCACTTATTTTGGTCCTGCAGTATTAAATACAACTCCACTCCCCAGATCCACGTTCTGAGCTTTGCTCAATAGTCTCAATTTCAAATTTACCCCCCATGGGTCACAAAAATAGAGGGTCTTATTGAAACATTCAAAAAGTTACCAAAATTCAATATCCTGCAAAAAACAATGTGCACCTACTTAGAGTTTTAGCTAGCGATTTGCCAAATCCATATTGCAGTCTTCTTGAAAAGGCCTGAATGGAGAGGTTCCTACTTGGCTGACTGTTATTGTCCTAAAAACATACAGAGGGAAATTATCATGGTCACACTCTGTGGTGCTTAACCAAGGACCTATGCTCGACCACCAGGTTCCATCATCTCAAAATTCCCCAATCAAGCTGCTCTTACCTCCCGAGTTCAAAGGTAGAAGTTGCTCCACTTCCATAGTACAAAGCTGGCCGTCTCTTTGAAAAAACTATACTCGTAGCAAAAATGCAGCGTGGCCGCATCGGGCCGTGCCGCATTTTTGCTGCATCAAAACAAAGGAGGAGGTAAGTAGATAGTATTTACAGTAATAATTTAACAATTTCAGCTTTATCAGACCAACTTTATTAAAGATTTTTATCCATGCTAGTGTCGCTTTTTTTCCTCTCTGCTGGATAGCTGGTCAAAAAATACCTGTAGCATCTAGCACTTCATTGTTATAAGCAACATTTTCCAAAACTAATGATCTAAAGGTTGAAAGTGCCTTGCAATGCAGAACCACGTGTTCTCTGCTCTGAAACACACTCATATCACCACACAGTGTGCAACCCACCCCACCTCTCTATTTCGAGATCGTATTTGTATAATTTCTCCTGTAGGGAGTAGGTTCAGTCTGTATATTAAGAATTGTAGAGCCCAATATGCATTTGTGAATTGATAATTCATAATACTTTTTATATTGCCTTGTACTTGCAATTGTAGCTATGCAGTCTCCCCTTAATAAGACCCTTTTCACCACATTGGGATAAGCCTTCAGGTCTTCCACTGACACTTCCAACCTAGATAGTATTCCATTAGCTCTCTCCCTGAAGTTACTCACCACCCGATGCTCAGACAGTAGGATTCCTGTCAAATCCTCGTATACGGTTGTATTTAGGTAGGGGTGTTCTCACTTCAACACAAGAGCATTGGTGAAATATTAGTGCTCATTTGGAAGTGCATCTTTTCCTATGTAAATGGAAATGCTGTACTACCCTCTCATCAAAATATGTCTTTTAAACATATATGGCTTTCACTTGTGTTCAATTATCAATTCTGTTAGGCTCTGAAGCTTGATCACCAATTCACTGCATAATGTGTCCAATACACGTGTGAAAACTGCAGGATCTAGTTTATTTAGCTATCATTTACATAAATGCTGCCACTGAGAAATTCACCCAGTGTTACACTCTGGCAAAATACTATTAATTCTTATTTAAATGCAGTCTCACTCAGTTTTAAGTACAGTGAAAACTGGATATTATTCACACTAGCAATATCCTATTCTAATTCTGTTGGTGATAGTTTATCAGCCACTGCACTCTCTTTGCAGGCACATGCTATTCCTTCTTCAATAAGTCATTGTTCACTTGGCTTTAAATCTAGTGTGAAAGCACTGTTGTATTTCACACAAAAAATGTAAAACATTCTACTTGGAATCAGCCCTTCTACGGGCAATTACCTATCAGTCCACCCTCTCCTGGGACACAGCAGAGGCATTGTTTTAGAGGGCCAATTTCCAATTGAATTGGGTGATTTGATTCTCCCCCGTTCTTCTGGCGATGCAATGTTTCTGCAACTTTCTATTCTTGATTCTCTTCCGTTCCTACCCCTTCTCATGTTTCTGGTTCCTATCTTGATCTTATTGTTTCCTCTACACTATCAACTTTGTCTGTTCCTGCCATGCCTGTCTATTCCTCAGACCATTTTCTTCTATTCTTCTCTATTCTTCCTCTTCCTTGCTGGTCTGCTATTTTGTCTGCACCTTCTCACCACCCCACTTATCCCTGGCATGACCTCTGTGCCTTCAATACTCTTTTATTTGTCTCTTCTTGTATCTCTAGTCTTCCTTTGCATCCACCATTTGCAGCTCTTTCTGCTGCTTCTTAACATTCTTCTTCTTTTTCCTCTTCTCTTGATTTTTTGTATCCTGCCTCCTCTTTCTTATCTACTCAAAATAATCACAATCTTAGCTCACACCACAGCTTTGTTCAATGTGGCAATGTCTCAGCTGTCACCTTCACATTCTGATTCTTCTTCTCTTTTCTAGTTTCACTCTCTTTATGATGAAGCTTTTCTCTAGGATAGGCCATCTTTCTATTCTAATCTTCTTAATGCCCAGTCCTCTCATCCTCACTGTCTTTTTCAAACTTTGTCTCGCTTAATTTCCCTTGTTCACCTGACTTCACTCTTAATTCTTCCCTCTTTGCTATCATTTCTGCCTCTTATTTCTCCTCGACAATTACCACTTTTAATGGTGCTATTGTTCCTTCCTCTTCTATCTCCTCTTCCATTCTTCATTCTTCTGTCAGTCATCTTTTCTTACAATTTCTACCACTCATAGCACACTTTTGTTAGCCTGAGCTCACCCCACTGCTGCTTCTTCTGATCCAATTCACTCTTCACTTATACCCAAGGTCTATCCTTCTCTGGTGTCTTATCTTACTTCGCCCTTTAATATATCTCTTCTTTCCTTCACTTTTCCTGCTTTATTTAAGCATGCTACTATTCTTCCTATCTTGAAAAGGCCTTCTCTCGATCCTTCTCCCCACTGTAATTTTAGACCTATATATCTTCTTCCTTATCTCTCTAAACTTTTGGAACATTTGGTCTATTCTCAAATCTCTTCTTTTATCTCTGATAACTCTATTCTCCCTCATTCCAATCTGGCTTTCGTTCATGTTACTCCATTGAAACTGCTCTTCTCTCAGTTTGTGATTCATTACTTTCAGCTCATTATTCTAAACATTCTTCTCTCTTAATCCTACTTGATCTATCTGCTGCTTTCGATACTGTGGATCATGCCTTGCTTCTTTCTTCTCTTCCATCCGTTGGGTTTTCTGGCTCTGTTCTCTCTTGGTTCCATTCTTATTTGATAACACCGCCTATTTGGTGTCTTGGGCTGGTAAGTCCTTGGCCACTGTTTCTCTTGTTGACCGGGTTCCCATAGTTCTGTCTTGGGATTCTTTCTTTTCTCTCTTTATACTTCTCCCCTTGCTTCTGTCATTTCTACATTTGGACCATCTTGTTATTCTTATGCCGATAACACTCAACTTTTCCTTTACTCTTCTTATTTTACTCCTATTATTCATGGCACTCTGACATCTCCTGGATATGAAATCTTGAATGGCTGACCACTATCTTGTTTTAACTTCTGCTAAGACTGAAGTTCTCTTTTTTCCCCGCTACTACTATTCCTCCTCCTTCTCCACCTACTTCTGTTTCTTTTCCCCTTTCTTTATCTGCTCATAATCTGGGCCTCTACCTTGACTCTGAGCTTTGCTTTTCTCATCATATCTCTTTACTTTTAGGCTCATGTTGGGCCCACCTCTTCAACATCTGTTTGTCAAGGTAATTTCTCAAATTCAGGGCAGCTAAACACTTTATTTCTTCTCTTATCTTTTCTCACCTGTTCTATTACTCTAGTATTCTTTTTGTTATTCCTGCCTCACGATTGGCTCCTTTTAAGTCTATCTTAAAATCTTCTGTTCATCTCTTATATTTACTTTTGTCTTGCAACTCTATTTCACTGTCTCTCTTGTATGGCACTTTCCTTTCACTCTCGTCTCTAATTTACTGTCCTTTGTATGGTCTTTATATCTCTTCATAACCGTGCTCCTCTTTATCTTTCACCTCTAGTATATTTTAATGCTCCTTCTTTTTCTCTTAGTTCTCAGTCTCTAATTTCTTTTAATTGTTCCCCGTCCCCCATGTGGCCAGTCTCAATTCTGTTTCTATTCTTTACTTGCTCCTTTACATTGGAACACCCTTCTTCCTTCTCTGCACTCTATGTCCTCCTATCCTCTCTTTCGCTCGGCTCTTAAAGCTTATATTCTCCAGTATTCTGGTTTAAAGATGTTGTGGTCACCTTAATTGTACTGTGATGTAATATTTGTAAAGCACTTAGCGTATAGTGCTCAATAAATACAAAATAAATACAAATACTCATATGTAAATATTTCTTTATGGCAGAGAGCCAGCAGAGCCTCTCAAGTGTTCCCAGGGAATTCCTAGTGAGCTGGCCTATAGTGATCTATTTCTCCCCCAAGGAATAGAAGGCCGCCTTAGTTACCAATATCATCGTGTCACGATTGGCAGATACTTGCACACACCTAGCCTTGCAAAAAGGGCAAATCTATGCAGAGGGATCCATTCAGAAGCAACATGTACAAATGCACTGTATTTCCTTAAAAGGGCATTCAGGAACATAAACTACCAGGGGAACCGCAAGCAACCTGAAAGACAGACAACGGCCACCAAAACTACACCTACCAGCAGGCCATGTAGTTTTCGCAGCCAGTTCCCAAGAGACCACGGAGGTCACTAAGTCCATCTTGCTGGGGGAGCACATAAAATGCCACACCCCTCACACACCCACGCTTGGCATTGCCTGAAGGACAAAAAACACTTCACGCAATCCTGCATTCCGGAATCTCTGTGACTGCACCAACACTTCCTACGTCAACCAGCAAAGGAGAGGAGAAGGGAAAAAAGAGCAACTTTATACAATTGAGTACAGTTTTTATCAGGTAAAAGGTGATGGGGGAAGCCATTAGACAATTAATAAGCCTGTAGTGTACCTTATGGAAACTGTCTTGTGTTTCTAGGGACAAATCTGACAGAAAGCAAGCAGAAGGGAACTCCAGGTTAGTGGGGAACATGAACATACGTTCCATGAATCCACTCTTATGGGGAGGTGCATCTAGTGGTTGTAACTCCACTAGAGGGCTTGGATTTATTCAACAAATAGCAGACATCAACTGAGATTTCTGTGCCTCCTGTCCTTAACTCTTTGAAAACGATCACCTGCAAGGACGAGGTCGACACAATCACCTACAGATATTAGCCATGCGCAACTCTCATCCATTTGTGATTCAACTTCTCTGCAGCCTACACAATCCAGAGCTCACCCCATTCACTGTTTTTTTAACTTTTATAATTTAAAATATTTCCACACTAAGATATCATTACCTCACTCTTTTGTATTTGTCAAGTATTTCAATTTGCTTACTTAACAGGCAGACACCCCCAGCGAAAATGCCACAAATCCTAGTAAGGTGATCATATTTTCTGTACATGTGAAAAGGTGGGAGCTGTATGCTCTAACATGTTTTAATTCAAAATCAAAATCAAAATGTATTCCACATCTAATTGTAGTACCATTGCACATTAATGAAATACAGATTTCGGTATTCCTACAGTCCCTACGAAATCAGAGCTACCTGACATGAATACGTGCAATGACATTTTCGACAGTTATGAATAGTTAACATTCTACTATCAATTGATCAATCTTTCTATATTTTGGTGGAAAACACCATAAAAGATACACAGAATTCAGTAGAAGCATACAGTAATACAATCTGAAAGAAGAACAGCAATTCAGGAATACAAATCAATTATAAATACTATTACTCATAATGACAACAAATCCATAAATAGCATATTAAAATGTGACATACTTGGTCCTCATATTAAGTTATTAGCTACAATTCATGTGCTGGGGTGTCGGTTACATTGTGGGGGATAAAGTGTAATCGTCATGTTAAATGTACTGCATTCTTAGACGGAGCACAGTACACTAAACGGCCCTTCTGTTGCATAGTTTAAGATATGTGAATGCAAAGCAGTTCTGGATGTAAGTGGAAATCTGTCTGGCAACAGACAGAGGTGGCAGAATGATATAAACCAGAAGCGCTTTATACCAAAGTAGCAGATGTTAACCTATATCTTCTAGACCATGCCCAACTTAAATATGAGCCCAGTGCAAACATTACTCTGATATCTATTATAGACATTTTACATTTTTTTAATAATCCTACAAATATGTGTTTGGACTCATTTGCTAGGGTAGAACATCTCATAGTTGTAAAGCACAACATGTCCTTTTGATTCTATGTCATATGTTGGTTGTATGGCCAAAATCATGTTAAAATGCATTTCTGACATATGTTACATATTCAAGTTTCCTTTCTTTGAACTCTGAAACCCTTGTGCTCAGGCATGCCTTTCAGTTAATGATTACTAGGGTTTGCTGACATAACTGCTTTGTTTGTGAAGCCTTTCATGGATCCTCTGGAGAATTTTATTGGAAGACTTACTGCAAAGTTCAAGACATAAGGGTAATCATCTTACATTTGAAGCTGGGGTATTTGGAATACTACGTGCAAAATGTTGCTTTTGAACCTAGGTCTGACTTTCCCAGAGCGCCTACCATGTGTTCAGTCCTGATTCCTATTAGCTCCGGACAGTGTGTTTGATCCTTTTGCTGGACTATAGGCCCTTTCGGGTGTGAAGTATCCCATTTCCCAGCAACCTTCACAGGTGAACCTTTGCTATGTGAACTGAAGGGGTTTTCTTGATGATGAATCAATAATCCCATTTACTGCAGAAGGCCAGGCCAATCTCATGGGATCGTAAGCCTCCCTCAACAGTAATATGTTCTCATGGGTTCAATAAATGTGTAAGCTTTTGGTCAGGCTGGCTTTCGGTCAAACTGATATTTGTTCATACCGATTCAAACAGTAATGTATTCCCTACACAAAATCGACATGTAGCTATAATACTTAAATCAGAAATAGATTTCTAATTACATTTTGAAGTGCATCACAATATTGTCTTGGACATTTGCTATTGAAATAAATCTTCCAGCTGTTGGAAATTTATATTTGAATCATTCAACTGCTTTGAATGAAATACACTGTTAAATTACAGGAACGCATTATACAATGTGATGCTTCATTTGGAAAACACATGGAAAACACATGGCGATGTCTTATGGAAATAAAGGATAATTTACTTTGCTTTTATAACTTGAAAACAAACATGTCTGTAGTACAGGTTGCGTTCTCTTTGACTGGTCACATATCAGGCACACTTGGGCCTTCTCATATTTCTAGGAATGTTCATTATATGGGGAAATCCATGTCATATGTCAGGTGCTTTCCATGTGATGAGGCAGAATGTATTTGTTCACTTTATAGGCATAACATTTCTTAGCACAGTTGAACTAAATGCTCCACACTTGAAAGAATCAGTGGAACTTGTTGGCATCTCATACTTTAGTTGAATACTTTCAGATTCCATTTACCACCACAATGCTGACTGTGTCCATACGTGTCTATACTACCCACACCAATATATGCCAGTATTCCTACACAAGAACATGCTCATGTTTGTTGTGCCCATAACGTGAGTAATGACACTAACAGAATACATGTCCATGATGACTTTGCCAACATATGCTAGTATCTCCCATACACCTGTTGACTTTTCTCTTAATGGCAGTAGAAAATGCCATGCCACTCTAAGAAAACGTAGCCACAGTGGCAGTATCAATGTAGGCCAGCATGACTGCATAAGAAGACACATCGGGCCTCATTACGACCCAGGCGGTAAGTTACCGCCTGGGCCGTGACTTTACCACCATGGCGTAAACTACGTTTACGCCATGGTGGTTGGCGGACTTACCGCCCCATTCAGAGGTCGGCGGGGCGGTAAGTCCCCAATCCCCATTTACCCTTCCCCATTCCCATTTTTGCCCCATAGGGCATAATGGGAGTGGGGAAGGCGTTAATTACGCCACCGTAAATTACGGTGGCGTAATTAACTCCATGGTCCCTTAGCGCCATGGATTTTAACACCTGCTAAAAGCAGGTGTTAAAAGCGCCATGGCGCTAAGGGACCTCGTAGTTGGCGGTAAGGGGTCGGCGCAGCTAACGCTGGCGTTAACCCCTTACCGTCAGGGTCGTAATGAGGCCCATCATGTTGGCTTTGTCCATAGTGTCTATAAAATATATCGTGCCATGGTAAGAACATACATACATGCTGCCTGCACCAATGACCCTACCATATAGGAATCATTGATCATGCTGGCTTGGGCCATATTGTGAAAATGCTATGCCCACTGTAAGAACGCATGTGCAAACTTGCTGCACCAATGAACAACGCCATATGATTACTGTTCATCATCATGTTGGCTTTGGCATTAATACCAGTACAAATAATGTGGCCACTGTAAGAAAACATGTGCACACTGCTTGCACAATTAACATCAACCTCTCACAAGAAAATGTTTTGATTTGCCCTTAATAACAGAGAAAATGCAATGTCCACTGTACACAACTATATGCCCTCTGTCTGTATAAATGAAACCCTTCATATAAGATCATTATCATGTTAACTTTCTCATAATCCTAGTTAAAAATGGCATGCTATTGTCAGAAAACATCTCCATACTGGCTCCACCAATGCAGCCCAGTATTGCCATGCAAGAGCACTTGTATTCTTTGTCCACAGTGTGAGTAAGAATGCCATTGCAATGTCAGAAAACAAGTATTCTAACTTTCCTGCTATCCGTGACCTGTGCCCATTAGGCAGTCTCCTGAGAGCACTGTGTCAGGAACACTTCCGCCCCTTTAACATTCCCTACTTTAACTTGTGCAAACAGTCAGTGAAATGTGAAATGCATCTGAGAGCAATGCTGGCCTCTTGAAAAGCTGCTGTGTGGGAGTGGCAATGCTGCCTGGCGGTGAGCAGCCAAACCTGGGAATACAAAGATTTCCATCAGTGCACCATCAGCCAATAGTCTGGGTTCATGCAGGATACTTCATACTACTGTGTCCCTATATTGGCAGCCATGTTCTGTAATCCCTGCTTAAACAGGGTGTGTATCTTTGCAGGGCAATTCACACTGCTGGGTGACAACAAACACAGCATACTCCCTCTTCTTCGTTTGACCTGATGTTGAAGTAGCAGTTGGAGCAAGGTTTTGAGCACAAACGATTCATTCTTGCAGCTCTTCGGCAGGGATCTTCACCCTAGAATCAAAACTGTAGGCATGTGAATATTGGCTCAAAAATGCAGATTTTTAGCTTAAGAGACTCAAATGAAAGAAGCTCTGAACAAAGTCATATTCTGAAGAAAGCATAACTTTAAAAGTGGTGCTTTGCAAAGAGGCTCCAGCATACTGATGATGGGTGGAAGGGGTGGAGGGCAGGGGGACTGCAGGAATGCTCATTCATGAATTCATTCACACATCCATACAGCATCACAAATCCATACAACATACACAAAATCTCATTAACACACACATTCATGCAACATACACACTTGCTCATTCGCACACGTTGCATAACCCATTGGGCAGCAAAACTGGGGGACTGTTGCAAAAGGGAAACCATGATTCCAGCACGTCCTCAGCTGCAGCAAGCACGTCCTCAGCTGCAGCAAGCAGCTGAGGAACACTCAATGTTTTCACTGGGCTGGCTTTGCTCCTCCACAATGGGTGGTGGATCGATGCCCCATCGCTCATTATGCGTTGTGTGCCTTTGGATGCATTGTATTATTGTACTTATTATTACTTGTAGGATAGTAAAACACTCTGCCAATCATGTGGGATCGGTTTCTAGATAGACAAATTTCGGAGAAAAACAATAAGTACACTCCTTTAACAGGTCTCAGAGCACACAGAATCTCCCTTTCAGATTCTTTGACTCTGATTGGCACACCAAACAGAACCCTGACTACCTCAACACACAGGGCAAGTTTGGCTACTATTATTGGCTACTGGCCAGATCCACCCCTTCACCAGTCCAGCAGAACTCTCATCCCAGAGGCCTGGATTCAGTGTGAGCAATGAAGGAGGCTGGGCAGTTCTTTGTCCAGTCTGAACCTAGGGATAATTTAACGAACTAATGTATTTACCCCGGGCAGTGGATTAACCACTATAAAGACTTACTATATGATGCTAATGTGGATGACCAGTACATCTTTGTTCTGACTTCAATGCTTCTAGATAAAAAAGTAACTGTTATTTTGCCTAGCAAGGATAAATAGATAAATGACTGAATGTCCTGATAGCCTCTGCTAAAATATGTTGGGGGACATTATTTTACATCTGTGAATTTCACGAACAGAACTGCATATGTGCGCACTTTGGTGTAAGTAGTCCTCTCTGTGCTCTTTTGATCGTTTTTGTGCTGGTGTGTTCATCGTGAAAAGACAATACATTCAGTGGAAAAAATAGTTCCTTTGTATGTATATATGTTTGGTAAGTTTTTTTGATTCATGTGTAATTCATAAACCTGTGGATGCCAATACCCTATTTGGAGAATCGTATTCTCTCAATCCCACTCACAGAAAATGTGGTATGACATGTGTCTTCCCTCCTTGTTAAGTATTTCAATCAGGCGATACACCCTGGTCTCAGCCTAGTATGCAGCGCACAACTGAAATGCTTATTTTGTTATATATATATAGGTTCAATATTTGAGAGATACACCACTCATATTACACCCATTTTTCAAACACCCCGGGTCACGATGGACCAGGAACCAGTCTGGTTGCTAAAGGCAATATTTATTTATTTAAAATTCAAATCACTCATATAATTTTTAATATGGAGCAGCAATAACCGACGGGGTGACAATAACAAATAGGAATGTGAACAATGCACTTAAATTAATCCTTTGGCAACACAGATAGAAAACACCAGAGAATAGAGATACTTTTGAACTTTTGGAAAGATAGCACTCAAGTTAGGATTTCCCCCTGCAATATTCCTCAACCCACAAATATTCAATTCTAAATAGATATAAGGAAGCAACAGATAATCAGGAATGAGGAATAAGGAACACAATTCAAATCCAACTTTCCCTCCCCAAACAAGAGAGAAAAACGGATTTGAAACCCTTGCAATGTTAAAATGACACTCGGAAATGGCTGCATAAAACAATGAATGTGTGCCAAAATCCTTAAATAAGTACAAATCTATACGGGAGCAACACTGGAAAGTTACTAGCATCATAAGCAATAGATTGAGCAAAAGCATACAATTCGAAAATGAATGACAGATTTAAAACATTTGATAATCACAATAACAGTGTAAAACTTTGCAAAAATGTTCATTCCCACCTGAAATTAACCAGACGGTTTTTGATAAAAACAGGTTGCTTGATTGGGGTTTAGCTATAGATCTTAGGTACAACCAGGAAGTAAAATGAAGTCTCTAGCTATTAAACTGAGGGAGATCAGTAATGTAGAATAAGAATCGGTTAGTGAAAACAGAAAAGAAATTCAGTTTGGACAAGAATAGTTTTACTCGATATTAGAGCATTAGAGCATTCAGGCTAGAATACCAAGGAGGGACACAGTAAGCACCAGGGTTGATTCATGAGTTCAACCCTAGTTCCCCAGCACCTGCCCTGGCGGAACCAGACCGATCACTCGAAATAGGATGAATAGCTTAGGATTTATAAGAAAAAAATGACTAAAAAGATAGCGCTAGCAATATTAATCAATGACCGGGTTGCAATATTAATTAAGGTAAGGATAGTATGGGTTAGAGATTGGGATAGGACAAGGCAAGATATGTAGACTATGGATTTCTATGGGTTCCTATTAATACTTACAGTCCACTTTAGTTTAGGATATTGGACCGTCAAGGATTCTGGTCACCACACAGATCTGGTCTAGCAATTCTGGTCACCGGACTGCACTGGACTGGCACTTCTGGTTACTGAATACTACAGATCAGCAGGATGGCAGGTTTGCAGCAGGCATGCATTTAGTGATCAGCAAGCCATGTTAAATTCAGGATGCTTTCCCAAAACACCACAGCATCCCTATGGTTATTGGAATAATTAAAAATTGATTGAGGCCTAGCTGAAGCAGGATCAGCAAGGTTTGGCCTTGTGGTTGGGATTTTGATTCTAGATGGTAATTGCAAGAAGACCGGAACAGACAGGACGCCGGGCAGGAAATCAGGAATCAGTCAGGAATCAGTGTCCCTGTGTGTTGTCAGGGACTCTTATTTATAATACCAGGTGTCATCATCACAGTATATGACAGGGGCAGGCTTTACGACACACGCCCCTAACAATAGGATTGGGCAATGGTAGTAATCTCTGCCTTGCTCTCAGGTGGTTGGATTTCTAAGCGGATGATGTCAGGTTTATGAGGTGAAGTTTACAATGTCCCAACACTCCCACATTTACTCAAAATCAGATTTTGCCAAAAACCTACATTTCTTTATTTGCAATCTCTTGGCAAATTATACACACAGGTTACATATGATGTGCAGCACAGATATGTCCAAACCTCCATTCTGTGCGACCTTGTTTTGCCTTTCTGATACATTTTTGTAATTTTAAACATGAAAGATTTGGTCTAAAATTCCCCAACTTTGTGTACAGATGCAAATTATCCCCAGGGATGTATGTACAAAATGTTATGTTTGCAATATGGATGCTTTTCTTGTAATACAACATCTATCAACATTTTTGACCAGAGTGTGTCAAGACATTCTACCAAGTTTTAAAATACAGGCCGGAATTCCACTTTTACGCTGTGAAAATTCCACATTTTTACCAATTTTGGCAGCTGAGATACAAGTCTTTTAAAGTTCTTTATAAAATAGTCTTAAGAACAAATGGGAGTCATTGGGCCTCATTCCGAGATTGGAGGTAGTCATGGCGCTATTTGCGCCATGAATGCCTCAAATAACGGTACCGGCACCGGTCTCATTCAATGGGGATTTACCGTGTAGTCCGACCTTTGCAGGACCGGTAAGTCCCTATTGAAAAAACCATTCCCCATAGGGCTCAATGGGAATGGGGAAGTAGCTAATAACGGTACCGCAATTTGTGGTACCGTTATTAGCTCTGAAGTCCCTTAACGGGTCCCGTCCTTAACACCTGGTCACACCAGGTGTTAAGGAAGGGACCCACTAAGGGACCTTGTAGTGGGGCGGTAAGGGATTACCGGCACCGGTCTCCTTACCGGTGCCTGTTATCCCTTATCGCCCCACTCGGAATGAGGCCCATTTTCTGTCATTTTTTTCTTCCCAGCTGACACCAACTGGCATTTCCTTTCAAGCAGGATAGGGGGTTGCTTCAGCCTGAGTGACGTTTTATGGTATTTGACACCTCCGGCTTCCTTTTCTGGGCTGTTGCATTGCCCTGAATTCCAACAGAGACAAACGTCAGCTCCACCCTATAATTACCAGTGGGTTGGGAGGATTTGCTGGGAGAGATAGCCCTTTTGGCAGAAAACTTGTTTTTCAACTTGGTAACTCAAGCCACCCTGGGTTTAACATCTTTCACTTTTGACCTTAAATCCATAATTAAATAAGCCTGTTACATCAAATAACACATGTGATATATTCTCCCCAGTAACACACCCCTTTATATTTCTAAAGACAAGTAACACTTTTATTTAACAGTGTACTGTTTTAAAACACAGGCATTCGTTTTTCCTTATTTTGTAAGCAGCCTATTTTCACACGTGGTGCAAACTGACATTTCTTTCTTTCATTCTGTTTTGGGCAGCTCGCTCAATTTTCCACACTGTGCTTGCAGCTGAAGTAATTTTTCTTTGAATGCGTGAGTTTTATCTGAACGCTGGTATATGAAACTGACCAGGCTCAGATAGTTAAAGTTCTGTTGAAGATCGCTGGTGTTTGATACATTGTGGAGAAATACTCGTGCTTTCCCGTGCGATTAAAAGCAGAGTGCTTGGTTACTTTTTCAAAGTTACTTTTGACAAGGGCTGTCATTCAGGAATTAGGCCCGGTTTTTCTGAGACACAATGGATGATCCTGGGAATGGCCTTTTTAATCACAGTGGTTTCAAAATGAATGGAGGGAATTAGCGTCAAGGTAGCTTTTCCAAAGAGTGAAAAAGAAACATTTTAAAAGGGAATTTTGGGGTTTTTCAGCAGGGCAATGCTGCTTATTTACTTAATTCCATGTTAAATGTTGCAGAGCACACTGGCACATTCCTGCAGTGTGTACTCTGTTCCCCCCACCTGAAATGTGTGTGGCAGGGTGGTGCAGCTATTTTTCTGGTGGTTGTAAAAATGCAATTTTGAGAGCCTGGTGCGCACAGGAGTCAGCACAGCCATTTTGCTGTTTCTTGCACCGATGCAGCAAAGTGATGTGGTGAAGTACAGTTGAGTGGGTCAATATATCCCACACATCCACCCCCGACTTCTTCTGGACTTCCAGTCATGGGGTGTGTGGGAGTCGGGCACGTGGGATTTCTTTGTTGAAAAAGCAGGTTCAGTCGGGTATGAGTTCTTCTTCCATCAGCGAACGATGCGACACGCTCTCCTCGCTGCCTCTGGTTGGAATGTGGAACGATACCCCCCAGCCTTCTCTTGGGTCTTTCTTTTCTGGTGTGGAGCGACACCCCGGATTTCCTTGGGTTTTTCTCCTTCCGTGTCCCTAGGGTGGTCCTCCTTGGAAATGACGGTGCAACCAGTGCAAATCTAGGAATGGAGCACAAACAGGTTATTACAATTTTCCCACTAACTGCCCACCAATTGGGTTGACAGCAGTGGGATACACAGGCATTCAGTTACAATTAAACTATTCCTATCTTTCAGATGTATCCCCCAGTGGGTTTACTAGGGACTCCTCTATTTGTCGCAATGTGTGCCTGGGGTGGCAACTGTTTAGCTGATTGATGTGGACCCACTTCTCTTCTGTCAAGTCACCTTTGGGGATGCAGATTCTGTAGGCTAGGCCTGAGATGGTGACCCCTACTCCATTTTTTAACTCCAATCTCCTACAGTAGCACTGGGGCTGACCCGGAGGCGTTCTTTAGGACTGCCAGTGCCCTGAGATTTACTCTCCAGTTGGGACCGGGCTTGGCAATAACTGGGATCCAAGTTAACCTCGAGTCGGTTGAGGATGTGCCTGCCCATGTAAAAAGTAGAAGGAACACCCCACACGACCCAACAATTGTGTTCTATGCTTTTGTCACCTATCGACATTTTATCATACAACTGCTAAGCAGAAGATGTTTGGAATGGGGTATTTCCAGGCCCATACCCATTGATACACTGACTTGAATAATACTTGGCTGATGAAGCTTTCTTTGGTATTCAAGTCAACTTGGGCGAGAACAGATTCCTTCCCATCATTTACCTGAATCGGGAAGAAGAGCTGTTCGCCCTTCTTCTGAATGTCAGCTACACTTGGTGCTGGTTGGTTATCAATTCTGGCTATAGAATTGGGATTTTCAGGTGGTGGATTGGTATACAATTTCAAGTTATTTCCTTCCAGTGTGGAATGCCACTTGAGGCTGTATGGAAGGTTGATTTTCAAGAATGGAGAGGAGTTCCCAGCACCAGTTTGTTGTACTACAACAACTATTGTACCATCGGGTATTTCATTTTTCTGAAGATGAAACTTAATTTGATCTGGTTTTTGTTCAACCATGTGGCATGTGCCATTTAGACTAACATGGTTGACACTCTGTTTTAGTTTGATTGGCATGTGAGTCTGGGTCCAGAGTACCTTATTCACACAGTCTATTACAGGAGACAACCTATGGAGGATGTCATTCCCTAATAGACAGGGGGTTCCCTCTGGAGCCACGACTATGACCGGGTGCTTCATCTTGTGTCAACCTATTGTAATTTCCAGCTCTGCAGACCCCTCTACAGGAATTTCCTTCCTGTCGAAGTTCTGGAGATGTCCATGAAGAAGGGTGAGAGGGATCTGATATATCTCCCCCCTTCCTGAATTTAGCTGCTCAAAGGCCCTCTTTGACAGAAGAGTGGCTTGGGATCCAGTGTCCACCAGTGCTGGAATTGCACATTGCCCTTGCACTTGGACGGAGGCGTAGAATCTACCTTCTTTCTCCTCCAATAGGCAAAGGTAATGGGCATTCTGGGCAAGTTGTGTAGTCAATTTCCTTATTTCTGACTCCGACACAGGGATAGTTTGGTAATGATTCAGTGTTGGAGTTGGGGAATCTGACAGAACATTTTGACACACTGCTATTTGGGGAGTTTTGGGCTCCCCTTTTTCTGATTCTGGGCTACCCCCCTCACCCTCCCATTTGGAGGCAGTCAACAGAAGTGGTTGGTGAGGTTTGGGGTTCCTCTTGTGCTGGTTCTGGGCTGCCCCCCTTCTGGGAGACAGTCCCCGGAATGGAGTGGGGTAGTTTGGGAATCCTTTTGTGCTGGTTCTGGGCTGCCCCCCCTTCTAGGAGGCGGTCCCCAGAACCGAGTTGGGTAGTTTGGGAATCTGAAAGGAAACTTTCACATCTCAGGGATTCAAGGAGTCGCAGGCTCTCCTTTCCTGATTCTGGGCTGCCCGCCCCCCCTTTTTGGAGACAGTCACCAGAATGGCTTTGGAGAGTTTTGTTTTCTTGATGCTCATTCTGTGGTTCAATGATGGGCGATTCTGACTCAGTCCCCACATTCACCCAGTCTTCATTTGGATCTCTCGGGACCCATTTTCTTTGGGAGGAGTACCCCCATTCCTGAAGGAGAAGATTTTTTTTCCCAGAATCCCCTGAGGATTACTCTCCTTCAAATTGGAGGACACTAACCTCCTCCACAAAATGGGTCTTTTTGGGTTCTTTATTTCTCCTACCCGCCCTCTGTTCCTTGGGTGGCAGGTTTTCGGGGGCAGGAGATTTGGTTCCGGTTCCTGGGTGTCCAGGGGCTTTTCACAAGTAAGGAAGGAAGCTTACTCTAGGGCTTTACATCTCCCTTCCCCCTGTGCCTCCTATTCTGGAACCGGTGAGTTGTTGGGGTGCTCTCCCCGTCATTGTTCTGGAGTACCAGACCCTTGGTTGGTGGGGTTCTGAACCGCCATGTTCATCTGAGGGTTCTGTTGAGCCCTCAACAGACCCAGATCCTGGGATCGGGTCTGGACCTTGCGCTCCAGTTGTGACACCCGTTCCGGTTGGTACGGGGGTCTCTGGTCAACCCTAGGTGAGTCACGGTAAGGGGAAAGGTAACTATCAGTACTCCAATAGCACCCTGGGTATTGAGAATTTCGGTAACCCTCTACCCTTGGCCTCCCCTCTCCCGGATTGGGCTCTCTGGGCTCTTGAAAGTGGGGAAAGAAAGGAGGGTTTCCTGGGGCGGTACCTACCTGGTTGTAGGGTTTCCTTGGGTTGGGGGAGTCCACATATACACCAGGATTGGTCTGTTACCCTTGTATCAGGGGCTGATGTAATCAGGGGACTTAGGGGTCCCATTTGTGGGATTACCTTCCTGACTAGCATCTGTCTGGGATTGGCCCGAGGGCCTTCTGTTTCTTTGATTGGATGGATTTGGTACAGGTATATGTGTAGGCCCCCCATCTCCAGATCTAGAATGGGGGCAACCTTCACTTCCGACACCCTAGCAGCAGCAGGGGTGTTGGCTGGTTTGGGGTTTTTGTTTGGATTTTTCTTATCCTCCGGTTTTTGTACCTCATAAATGTGGGTCGCCTGTTCTATGACCCAGTCCAGTGATCTTTTCTCATGAAAGTCCCTCACCAGCTGGGTCATTATATATTCTGGGACGGCATGAAAGAATGTGGTGATGAACTCCTGACTATCTTTGCAGAGCCTCCTTGTGGTCTGTGCAAAGGCGCATTTGGCTCTGGTCCTCCAGTCCCACAAAGAAGCTGGAGTATTCAGGGAGAATATCCATTTCACATACTCTATGCTATTCTGGCTGTCCTTCATATGAAAAGTATCCATCATTTGCTCATACAATCCTAGGTGTTCCCAGACAGAATACTTTGCATTTTTATGATATGGAGTTATAACACTCCAAATGGCCTTGATCTGCCTAATGGGATCTTTTTTCATAGCTCTTCTCAGTTTGTTAGCCTTTGCCTTCTTTGTTTTAGTCACCCGAGTCCAGTCGTCCTCAGACTCAGAGGCGCTGTTGCTGGAGGTGCCTTCTTGATCCTCTAGGCACTCCCGGATTCTGCGAGCTTGAGAAGGACTCGCAGAATGTTGGGGCCTAGTTTCTCTTGTCCTGTGGTGCCCAGAAGGATACTCTTTTTGGGCTTTACTTCCTTGAGTCCCCCCCCAAATTTCACAAACTGGTCCTTGGAAGTCGGTATTTTAGTGGATCTAATTCCCTGACCCTCCCCTCATAGGAGTCTTCCTTGTCAGAGATATCAGCCCTAACATTTGGGTATTTGTACTGGGACGCCCGCCCATCAATTTCTGGGGGGCGCTGATCTGTCAGTCCCATCCCACCAACCCTATTGAATTCTGCCATCCCCGTGGCGCCCGGCTCATGTGAGCCAGTAGACATGAAGCTGGCAGTGTTCATGGTATTGAAGGGGTTTGAGTCCCTGAGTACAGCGGCCCTTATGTTATGATCAGGGGTTGCCCGGTCCCTCTCTACCTGTTCAGGGTCCCCCCAGTTAGAATTTAATCTAGCATCCTCTTTCTCAAATCTTGCTACCTTTTCTTTTCGAGCCCCTATTTCCTGGTGATAAGCAAAAATCTGAGCCTTTTGTTCATCTATCAAGGCCTTACTGGTCTCAATGATTCGCTCTTGCACTGCTACTTGTTGGTGGAGTCCACCCATCTTTTCACAGAGGGCCTCATTATCCCTCTGTGCTTCCTGCATGTTTTGGGAGTACTGGGACATTCTCTGTTGCAAGTGATTCATCTCCTGGGTTTGGGTGTCTTTGGCTTGGCTGTTCTCTGTCAGAGCACCTTCTACCTGTCTGTTGTGCTCTAGTAGCTTCCCATGATCAGTCCTTAGTACCTTTAGCTCCTGGAGGGACAACTTACTTTCCTGTAACTCGGTTTTTAATTCGCTAATCTCCTGGCCTAGGGCGTCTTTCTCTTGATTTAGGGTGCCCCTCTGCTCCGCCAGGTCATCTCTTTGTTTTTTTATGGTATGGGATTTCTGACGCTCCTGATCGAATACCTCTTGAGAGTGGAGGTCTTTCACAATGTATTATTTTCCTCATTCAATTTATCTATCTGGCCGTGTAGGATGACTACCTGCTCTGTGCAGGCTCTATTAAAATGTCATTGTTGCGCCAGCTTGCGTTGGCTCTCTTGCAGAGAGTCAACCCTTTCCTGACACTCCTCTTTTAGTGCCTGTAATTGGGTGTCTTGCTCTGCTTTCTCTTGCTGTAGGAGAGACAGATCCTCTTTGTGGCTCAGCAATCATGACATCTCTCTCATGTCCCCTTACATTCTCTTGAGAATATTTACCACAATTATTTATTTTTTATAACGTCCTTTACCACACATTTGACCACCTACCTTTCTCAACACTGCCCTACTGCACCTACATGTTTGTTCCTGAGAGTTGGGTTTCACCACCCTGTACGTTCCACTTCGTGTTTTTTACGGGGGTGAAGAGTTTACCCCCATGCATCCCATTGCATGTGTCCTTCCCTTAATGCATCCTCCACCTGTATTTTTTTCCATGGGCAATTTCGGTCGTATACTCTTCCTGCTGACACACATTTCCCCCCACCCTCTACCCTGCTGTACCCCTTTTCAAGTTCTGGTCTGCCTTTCCCGATGATGAAACTGAAAATGCACCACTTTGGACCCCTTCTAATCAGCCTCCCTTCTGTTAAATATTCCACAATTACACCACCTGAAATGGAAGAGCCAGTGATGCAGTGGGTGGTTGTTCGGGAAGTTCAAGTAATGGAATATTTATATAAGAATATATGTATTGTTTCAATGAAGATATTTGAGTAAAGTTTCTTACTCACATGAAAACGTGTCTTCTTCACACGAGGAAGGTACATAGTGACTGGTCAGACACAAGGCTATCCATTTCAGTACGTGGTTACTTATTCCGACCTGGCAGAGTCAGGAGAAGTAGGGGCAAGAATTGAGTTGTCAGTGATGTCTAAAGCAGTTGGGAGGCCCGGGAGGATTCATACTGCTGCCCGTTTGGCATCTCTCTGGTTCTTCAGGCCTTTCCAGGTGCATACAAGAGCAGTTTCTATCTCTATGAAGATTCAGAAAATTGCTTGTGCTTAGACTATGTCATTCACCTCAAGGTGTGGGAAGAATCGGAGGTAGCAGGGTGGTCTGATGATTTATTTATTTATTCGGATTTGTACAGCGCGCAACAGCTCGGGAGCATCGTGGCGCTGGTTACATACGGGGGTCGAACAACTTAGTTACATAGGTAGCCGTAAAAAGAGGTCACAACTTAATTACAAAGAACAGCAAATACAAAACTGAGTTACATTGGTCGCAAGCAGCGAAGCGTACTCATGGAGGAACAGACAGTTCGTAACAAAGCTAGTGGATAGATTTAGTTAAAGAGAGCAGTTTTGAGCTTTTTGCGAAAAGCAAAGAGGGACGTTTCTGCCCTGAGTTCAGAAGGGAGCGCATTCCATAACTTGGGGGCTAGGTATGGGAAGCCTATTCCTCCAGCTTTGGCTCTGTGGATGCGTGGGATGGTAAATTGGTTCGATTAGTAAGTTCTAGTGGGCCTAGTTGAGGTGGTTCTAGATAGTGTGTCTGAGAGGTAGGATGGTGCATTGAGGTCGATGCATTTGTTTGCAGTGGTAAGAATTTTGAATGTGATGCTGTCTTTGACTGGGAGCCAGTGTGCAGCTTTTCTTGCTTGCGAGATGGGATCTCTTTTTAGTATGATGCAGAGTGACTTAGTAACGGTTGTATAAATAACTGGGTCAGAAATATCTCATGTGGGCTTTTATGGGGGATCTGGCATAATAGATCATGAACTCCCGGTAAGCAATCCCTGAAGAGAAGGAGGAGTTGAGGATTGTGTTGACCTCACTAGTCGCCAGGGTGGAGTTAGAGGATTTGTGTGAAGTGTGTCCTCTCATCAAGGTGTAGGGTTAAGGGATAAAAGTCAGATGCACTACAGGTGAGTGGATGAGAGCAGCTTTACATTTAAGCACTTCTTAAGGCTCAAGGAAATCAGTTTGCATTTTAAATTGGGCAGCTGATGCTATTCTGTCAGAATACTAGACTCTCTTGGTATGAGAGCTTCACAGTGCCTCATCTGAGACTGATAATCATAATCAGGAAAGCCCAATTGAGGAAATACTCTTGCAATCTGTTAAGTGGTTACAGGTGTATAAAGAGAGGCCAGAGAACAGCGCAGGGAGCAACAGGGAGGCCTATGGGGAGAGACCAGCAGACGACTCATTTTCCAAAGGAGGCAGCTGTGCAGGGACCTGTCGAGAAGCCAGGATGCCAGACAGCATCCCAGAGAACATGTACAGCCCAAGTCAAGTTAGGCCATTGGGCTGCCGCATGTGTCGGAGCCTCTGTGTCAATGTACCAGCAGCTGGAGATGCGAGCAAGCAGGAGAAAGAAGGACACCATCTGTGTTTGTGCAAAGGCAGCAGAGCTACAGGGGTGTGCAAGACAGCCTGGTATGTGAGCGGGGCTCACAGAAGCTGAGCCGCTGACTACAGAGCGGAAATAAAGCAACAGGAGCCACTGAGGAACAATGCAGAGGACCGATAAGTGTCGAGGAAAGTTACTTGACAGCCGGGAGATTCCTAGCGGGCTGCAAATAGGTAATTGTTGTGTACTTCCTTCTTGTGTGAGTGGCTGAGAGAATGCCACTGTATGTTTGTAGAATGTTTGGGTGAAACGTGATGCCAAGGTTCTAGTTAAGTCAGTTGGAGTCTGGTAGGCCTGGGTGATGGGACCTAGTATGTTCACTCATTGACATTTTGATGGCACTTGAAATAAAGAGACTTGGCTAAAGAACCCACATCAGACTCCAAGGTATTGTTTATTACATTGGCAACAAGGATTAAAGAGCTAGCGGGCAGGAAGAAAAAGGAAGTCTGCTGAGGGAGGAGCAGCAGGATAGCAGAGGAACCACTGCACCCCATCAAAAGGTCAGTCCCATCACCCAGGACGGCATCAATGATGTCACCCTGGACGGCATATAGGATGACACCCAGGATGGCATATAGGACGGCAACCAGGACGGCATAACTGAAGGTAAAACAGATGTGCCCAGCGCAGTAGCCAGTGAGCACGTAAAGAGTAGGTGATTTGCCTCAGACTGCATTGGTACAGAACTCATAGAATGGTCCAGTAAAGTGTGGCGCTCTGTTCGGAGAGGGAAAATGACTGAACAAGGGAGGGTATCCACAGGTTGTGGACCCCTCGCGTCCCCTGCACACTTGAGGTTACTGCCAATAGACAGTCAAAATATATATTAATCAGACATAGATTCTATGTAGCAATCTTAGTCAATCTGTTTAGGAAATTGCTTTTATAAAAGGGAATAGTTCCAGTGGTAATTCTTTTACTAATGTAATGAATATTAGGTCTATCCACTAAGTAGGCATTAATAGGAATGTTTCCACAGGTAGCTATGTTTTGTATTTTATCAAAGTTTAAAGCAAATTGTCTTCACTGATATTTCTAAAAAACAGATATTTGTTTATTCACAAATATGGTTCTCTTTGTGGTTGCACAATTTCACGTATTTACATACATCGTAATTTATACTCAAAGAACTCAAATATGATACACAAATGTGTAGATATGTATCAATCTCTGTTATTTGTCACAGGTAATGATACATAATATTCATAAAACTCTACGCGTTTCGGGAAAAAAATCCCTTCATCAGGAGTGGGTATTAGGATTTCACAAAGTCTATTCAGGTCCATAAAGCTTCTTCTGCTGGGGGTTGCGTAGCTAGTTAGCATGCAGAAGAAGCTTTATGGACGCATAGAGTTTTTTTAACCTTACTGGTCCCGCAAAGGTCGGAATAGACAGGTAAGTCCCCATTGAACGAGGGTGGACTCAGTGCCCGTATTCGAGGTAGTCATGGCGCTAATAGTGCCATGATTACCTCCAAACTCGGAATGAGGCCCAAGGGTTGAAAGTCATACCTGAAGAATGGAAGCTGCAATAAGTTTTTTAATGTGGCGGGCGCACTCTGACATCGCATGCCTTGGGAAGTTGCGCTTAAGGTGCCGGTGTGATGGTTGGGACTGGGGAGTTCTTCATGTCTGAGTGCCCGGTGTTGATATGGTCACGTCACAATGGCGTGAAGGACGTTGGCGATCCTGAGTAGGTGACGTGGTCAGGTGTGTCGGTTCATCCTTGGACTGAACTGGTTAAGAGATCTAAGGAAAGAACCCTGGTGCGCAATTGTGTGCGTGAAGAGCCTACGCTCAGGTCTTCTCCTTGTTTCTACTACGTGCTAAGAAAATGGCACTGCAGGAAAGGGATGCACACAGTGTTTTGAAGGAGAAAAACGTGCACAACGAAGTTGATCTTCAATTGGAAAATGAGAAATATGGGCAACCAGCTGGGAAATGTAGTAAGTCTGAGAAGATGTTGACCGGTTCGCTTAAAAGAGCGGTTCAGAAATCCCCTGTTAATGCTGAAGCATCGGTAGCCAAGAGAGCTAAATCTGGAGAAGTGGGAGTTCATCCACATCGCAGTGGGGACAGTGGGGACGATTGTGAAGAGATTGCAAAATACTGTACGTGGTGCTCAGGTACTACCATAGAGGAGTTGATGAAGAATCAAGTACTCTCTAATACATACTTCTGTACGACATGTGGTGATGTGTTGGACGTTCCAGGAAATGAACATCTGGAAGAGCTACAGGATTTGGATTCGGATTTTGTGAGATTCTTTAGGGAAATATCTCATAAGAACAGTGAATCATTAAGTGTACAATGCCTTGTTTAATGTGCCTGGAGATATGCTATCGTAAATGCATTTATTGTTACAAGGTTTCACTATGGGTAATGAAAGGCCGACTTGTGCTGTGTGACTGTGTTAAACATAACATTTTGAGGATTTGCAGGTATGGAACTGCAAGCTGCAATGTTGGATTAGTAACTATGCATGTCTTTGCATCATATGAATGTGAGTGAGGTCATTTGTGCGGTGAATGAAGTTAATGTTTGGGGTGCAAACGTACAAATTGTTTCGTTATAGTTTAATATTTTGAGGAATTCTAGGTCACAAGGAATACATCTGAGGCCTTGCTGAGGGCAAAATTGTATATATTTTAGGAGATATATGAATTAGTTAGGAATTCATATCCATGTTGTTATATGAAGATGTTATAGATAAACAAGCATGGTAAAGGAACTAATTCACTTGAATGAAAAGGTTACTTGAAATGTGGATGTCACGCTTCCTGATAGTGCAAAGTGTGGTTGCGGTTGGGAGGTACAGTTTCCAGGATGGATGTGTGTGGTGTGTAATGTGTGTCCACATATATGTCATATATATGTGATAGGGGTATTTTAGATAATTAAGAGTGTTTTAGGTGGATGGTAGCGCTTTCCACTATATGCTTAGTTTTGCATAATTTTGTCGTGGTTTATATTGGAAGGTAGCTACTGCCGTCACGGGGGGGGGGTACCGCCTTCTGTATACACAATGGACATGCATGAATATTGGTATGTTTTTTTTTAAGTTAGCGCCTTCCGCCTGAATATTGGTATGGTGTTTTGGAAGGTAGTGCATTCTGTAGTGTGCAATGGTGTGCATACTTGTAAGTGGTTTATGATGGATGGTAGCAACTTCCGTCATATGCATTCGTTTTCATTAAGGTGCCTATGTGTTAAAGGAAAGTAGCGTCTTTCTGTTAGTCTAATTTGTTTGGTATGGTTGTGCACATCTGCAGGTGTGAGAGCCATTTGATATAGGCAATGTTCACAGTGATGAGGTTATGTCCACAATCTGGATGGGAATATTGTTGGACAAGTGGTGGTTTAAAACTTATTTAAATGTGTTTTTTTGTTAAGGGTTGATCTTCCATTATGTTTTGAGAGTGTAATGTTAATGGGATATGGGTGGGAGCGCCCCCTGGTCTCATTTTGGGCGGACGGTGATGTTACATTGTTTATGGAGGTCAATGAGACAAGTTGAGACTTTGCTTAGCTCGTATTTTTGTGTTGTCATCGTACCTTCAATTGTAAGGTCTGGAATGACATTTTTACGACTCGTTCAATCTGCCAATTGGGTGCAGGGTGGATCCTAGAATTGTCAAATGAAAGTTTCATAGATGCCTGGCCAGCATCTTGCGGTGTGTATTGCTAGTAGGTTTACACGGCCACGGCTGTGTCATGTGTCCCTTGGGGCTGAGTCCACTTTGTGTGTCGTTGTGTGTGTATGTGGGGGGGCTGGTGTGTCCACCTGTTTTAATGGTTGTTTCTACAGTCTGATTGTTGTGAATGTCTCTGGAGACAATAAAGTATGCAGTGTTATTTTGTCTGAACAGTGTTTTGCTGATTTTTCCAATGGGAGGAGATGTGTTGTGTACTTCCTACTTGTGTGAGTGGCTCAGAGAATGCCACTGTGTCTTTGTAGAATGTTTGGGTGGAAGGTGATGCCAAGGTTCTAGTTGAGTTAGTTGGAGTCTGGTAGGCCTGGGTGATGGGGCCCAGTGTGTTCACTCATTGACATATTGATGGAACTTGAAATAAAGAGACTTGGCTAAATAACCCACATCAGACCCCAAGGCATCGTTTATTACAGTAATAAAGGACAGCATTTAAGGGAAACTTGACATTAACCATATTGAATGCATATTGAATACCGAATTAAAGGGAAACTTGAAATTCAGCATATCAAATGCATATTAAATACCAAACTTAAGGAAAATTTGAAATTCAGCATATTGAATGCATATTGAAAAACGAACTGAAGGGAAACTTGAAATTCAACATATCAAATTCATATTGAATACCAATCTGAATGGAAACTTGAAATTAAGCAAATTGAATATATGTTGAATACCAAACTGAATGAAACCTTGCAATTAAGCTTTTTGAATACATAACTTTATGGGCAAAGCAAATAGCAGTGGACCGTCAAAGCGAAAGTGCGCATATGAAAACAATCTATGTAAAAGACAACAAGTGTGAAAGAGTGCCATAGAGAGGTCGGACAATAACAAGACCACCACAAAGTGAACTTTCTGAATAAATGCAGTGCAGCAAGGAAGGTGCAAACCAGGATAAGCCAGAAAAGTGAAAATATTGCACATTAAGTCAAGAGGCTGACAAAGAGAAAAAAGGGAATGAGACTCTGTACACAGTGACAAGTATAGAAGAACATGTGTGGGCTGAAGAGCCTAGGAATACTGGTTGTGTGACCTGTGGTGGGTGGACCATGTGTTCTGACAACTGTGCATAGACCAGTGAGCCCTGAATTGTGAGAACCAAAGACATTTGAAATAAACCAAGGCGAAGCACTGCAAGTAAACTGGTGATGCAATCCAAATGGTGGGTCAAGTTGACCTGGAGCTGTGTTAAACGTTGTGAACAGACTAAAACAAGTACCAGTGACTAAATTAAAGTCTTAGAGAAGGGAACTGCAAGTATTGTCTAGAGAACAAAACCTCAAGAACCTTTTCTTTTGAACTGCATTGCTTAGAACTTGAGGAATGAATCCCAAGGATTGTGTGGAACTGTATTACCATGAACTTGAGAAAGGTACTTTTGAGACTTTTGTGGAACTTACTTGAACTTGGGCAAGGTGAGCTGAAAAGGAAGCTAAGAGCTCGAAGAAGCTCAGCACTTTGTGTTAATCACTATTTCTTTCATTATTGACATTGCACACACTGGTTTGCTTTAGTTGTGAGGGCAAGCATAGGTTTTGGACACAGACAGACTTTTAAGTTGACTTTTTGACTCAGATGTTCCTTCGTTTTGGTCAGGTAGGGACACCCCACCTTAGCATAGGGAAAGTTAGGCGTTCTACCATCCTGACATTTGAATGAATACAATATTTTAGTTTGAACTTTGAATCTGTTGTATGTGTCTTGCTTCATGATGCCTTTACAGTAGAGAGATGGAATCGCTGCAATTGAACTGCTGGTCTGATGTGTCATTGGATAACATTAGTTGGGATTGGCCAAAGGGCAGGTAGGGCAGAGTGTCTCTGTGAGGGGATGTGATCAGTTTGGGGATGAGAGGTAAAGAGAGAAGAGGCCCATATGAGCAGACATTTGATTGAGTGACTGGACATAGGTAGAGTTTGGGTGGTGGTGGTGGTGGTGGAGGAAGAGAAAAAAGGACACAGTATGGAGGCAGATGGATTAGAAAGGGGTTTTGGGGAGTCACAGGCGGCATGGGGGAGTGAGTAAATAGGGCCAAGAAAGGCATGGAGTAGCGAATCAGGAGGTTAGGACCAGATCCTTGAGGGTTGTAGGTAACTGTAAAAAGGTGGGGGGGACTGGGGAATATGCATATTGAAAGCTGTAAAGGTGGATCATGTCACTCATCAACAGTAACTGTGATCAGAGAGGTTGGGTTGTCAACAGAGAGCCTATATCATGTGTTCCAGGGGAAAGAAGCATAGTAAGTTAGAAAGGATAACTTGGCAGGTGCTGATCAGGAAGTTTGAGGGGTGCATTGCAGAAGGATTGAGGTGATGATTTAGGCTAGTTCAGGTGTTTGACGTAGATGCAGAGTGTAATAATTGGGTGAGAAAGGAGTCGCGATAAATGTTGCATAGAAGTTGGAAAATTGTTGAGTAAAGTGCTTCAGTGGATGTCCCATGGAGGGCACGAGGCAGTGAATAAGGAAGGCAGGAATTAAGTATTAGAAAGAGACTGGGGAATGTTTTAGAGGAAGGTGGAACTGCTAGGTGTTTTCAGGGAAGGAGGAGTTGAGGAATGGCAGAGAAATGTTTACAGTCAGACTGGTGGATTAGGAGAAGTATCGCAAGGGTTTCCAGTGTATTGGGGTATTGTAGAGCACCAACACAATGGGCACTCTCAATTGAGCTCCTTGCCAGGCTGGCTCCAATGCAATACTAAGGCCCCGTTAGACTTCACTTATTCAAAGTATGTGTGCCAGATGGTGTCATACAGTAATGGGGTCATATTAATGTGCCACGTCAACACAAGTTTCAGGGACACCGTTACTTCAATGCCAGCAGTGGCTCCCTGCAATGCTACAAGGATGAATTCCAGTAGGATCCAATCCCCAGAATCTGGTTTGGGTATGCCCTGTGACTCAGTACCATTGTAGCCCCTGTTTCCTGGCCCTGGCCCTGGTACGTGCAAGGGTGTACTCTTCCCTTCCATGGAGCAGGTACAGATCCCATGGATCCCACCACCCGCAAGCCCCAGACCATTAACAGAAGATGGGCTACACCATGATTTCTTTGATGGCTAATGGACACACACACCAGAGTGAATTTGTATAGGTATCCAATGAGACCATCTGTATTAAACACCTGGCGTTAGCTCCATCTAAGCGGCGATTGGCTATGTCACCTCACACTTCCTTGGAGGGGTCTTAGGGACCGTAAGGACGAATAATCCACAACCAATCCCCTTCCTAAACTCAGTTAGCATCCACATGGAGGGTGAGGCTAGAGGATGGTCTCTGAAGGTTGTGCCATTTTGCAAGGCAGCCTTGGGCATGCCGAAAACATATCCCACTACCGCACACCAGGGTACCTCCCCGCTACCCCTTCTTAAACTAAAGGCCATCTATATACTAACTAACTAAGACATTTTGTATATGTCTACCATACCAAGATGCACACAGCCCCCTGCCTAGGAATCCCTCATCTACTCAGGCTACATACTAAATTTCACACCCTGGACATGACTAAACCTGCCTGCACTGGTGCTGCCACACGCCAGCACCTTAAATTCCCAAACTGCGGTTTCCAGCCTGTGACGCCACCTCTCTTGCTCACCTGGGCCCAAGCAAGCCCCCCTCCTCTGTGCTCAAGGCCCCCTCCTGCGCTCAAACCCCTGGCATGTGCCCTCATTAACGCTGAATCCATTTGTGCCCACACACTTGATATCCATGACCTCCTACTTAAAAATGACCTGGACTTGCTTGCCATTACAGAAACCTGGCTACAATGAAGGTGCAATCCCTAGTTTATCAATCACCCTCCCCTTGGGCTACTCCATCTTCTGAACTGAGCCAAGGTAGATTAGTTTCCATAAATTCCAAAACATCCCTTCCCATAAGAATTTTGCCCCTCCTTCACCTGCCGGGACACATAATCCTGCTAGCTAAACTCGAGTCTTAGCCGCAAACTACCACCAACATCCTACTCCTCTAAAAATCAGCAATCATTAGCATGAAAGCCAACATTTACAACACCTGCTTAGCGGAGGCCAACTCCAATACCAGAGAGCTATTCAAAATCCTTAAAGAGCTCAAAACACCAGACCTGGCCACCGTAACTTTCCCCAAGAACAACACCTGGTGCTCCCTGGTTCAATCCACCCTAGCAAGCAAAATCCTCAATCTTAGAATCAAAACCATTCTCAAAAAATCACAGCTCACATGTATCAACTCGGACATCCCCACACATATCTCACCAAACTCCCCCCTTTCATATTCTCCTCAAACTCCCCGACAGATATGTTCACCACCATCCAACGCCTAAAAGCATCTAACTGTACAGGCGATATCTGCCCAGCCCACCGCCTCAAGTTTTGTGCAGAATCCCTCGCCCCAACCATTGCCAAAAGTATCAATGCCTCCTTCAGCTCATTTATTTGTGCCCAACTCCAAAAAAGAAGCCTGGGTCACATCACTCCTGAAAAAACCTTCCCTTCACCCCACCACGCTGACCAAATACCGCCCCATCACAACAGTACACTTACTCCTAAAAATCCTTGATTGTTTTGCCTACATACAACTCCTACCCCACTTAGAAACTAACAACCTACTCAGGATGTGTAAATCTGGATTCAGACCCAGATATAGCACCAAAACCGCCCTCCTTGATCTAAAGATCCAACTTGACTGCATCTGTGACTATGGTGACATCGCTATCCTTCTGCTATTAGACCTGTCGGCAGCTTTCAAGCTCGTCGACCACAGCATCCTCTGCCACCACCTCATCACCACCTTCAAGTTCTCCCCAGAAGCATCTAATTGGGTTAAGTCCTTCCTGAGTGATCACTCCTCTAGGGTCTTCACTGGATCCAAAGCTGCCTACCCCATTCCAGTTTCCTATGGGTCCCACAAGGATCATGCCTCCCTCCCACTCTGTACAATATGTACACTAAACCCTTCTTTTATCAACTGGATAACCTGAACATATGTTATACCAACTTTGCGGATGATACGTGGAGCCTCCTCAAATTCACGGGCAGCCACAAGCTTGACTCTGCTAATATTAACCACGCTTACAGTATCATCCAGGTATGGATGGCTAACCACCATCTCTGCCTAAATGATGACAAAACCAAATTGCTTATTATCGGCTCCCTGCATTGCCTCAAGAACCTCGACTCCGCCTACACCTTCTTTCTCATTGACGCTAATAGCATCCTGTTATTTTCGCCTGTCAAAACACTAGGGGTTTACCTTGACACCAAACTGAACATGCACAAACAGCTGAGTCTCATCCACGGCATACTCGACTAAGCTCATTCATCTCTCCATTAAGTTCCTCACCCTGAGTAACTGTATTACTCTTGCCAGAGCCATCACCGGCAGTAAACAAGACTACTGTAATGTAATCTTTGCATGGATCTCCTCCAAGCACCTTACCAAACTACAGTTGACCCAGAACAAGGACTTCTGGGCAGTATGGGGCCTCAAATGATCGGAACACATCTTTTCAGTCAGAAGCAAAGCACACTGGCTTCCTATTAAGGTGCATATCAAATTTAAAATACTGTCCATCACTGATCGTTGCCTCCATAATACCGCCACTCATTACCTCACCCACTGCATCTCCAAAAAGTCCAGCCTGCGCTCTTCCTTCTCCACTTCCCTAACCACCCCCAGATTTTCCAGAAAACAGGCAGGAGGATCCAGCTTCACTGTTATCACACCTACTTTATGGAATGCCCTCCCTCCTTCTATCACAGACAAACCTTCCAACCTCATCTTTGTATGAAGTCTATACCAGTTGTGACCAGCACTTGCAGGCAATGTAACTATGTACCTGTCTATGTATTAATGCTTTGTAGCCTAGCGCTGTGATTCTTCCGGGTCCTGGGTGCTAACAACAAATAGAAATAAATAAATAAAACAGTTTCCCGACTTAACAGTCCCCTTAATTACCAAACTCCCCCCGACTTAACATTTACCCTACATAGCATCAATTACATATACGCGTAACTACTCATACAAATATACATAGACTCACAACATAAAATGCTACCTCACAATGGGTTGACTGCTGCAGTCAGTCACCCCAATACAATACTTTGAGGTCTGCCCTGGGGTGCTGGCTGTCGATGGGTGTGTGCAGGGCTGCACCTTATGTTAATGCTGCTAATGTGGTATGGACAAAAGGGCCTGACCCCACAGATGAGGCCTGGGGCCTGACCCCTCCTCTTCTACCATCGTGGCCTCATCCACCATGCAGGGCGATCACACCCACTGTGCAGTCTGGGCTTTGCTATTTTCCCTGGGAGGCCCCTGCGTAGCTGGAGGCTGCCCCCACACACCGCCACACCCGCAGTATATTTCATATTCTGGGTGAGCCCGATTGGCTGGGGTGGCCCACCGGATGCCACCGATGCAGCCTGGTGACATTGTTGATTTTGGTGGCATATCCATTACTATGGGGAAGCCATCATGCTCACCACGTGGCCTCTGGCTCGCCTCCTCAGCATTACATTTGCCCGCTCAATGAATTCACGCCACCTGCACCAGTAACTAAAGCCCGTCCAGTCTGGCCCGTAGGCGGGCTAGCAGGCGCCATGACCCAGGGGTGGTCAAGCTGCCCCAGGCATAGAACCTCAGCTCCCTGCTCACAGTCACTGGGGGCTCCCCCATGCACCGCCTGGCACTATTGGAATGATTAAGGTCCCATGGGGCCCCCTCAGGCAACATCCCCCATTTAAGTGTCTCTTTCCTTTCTCTCTTCTCTAACTGTCCACTCCAACTGGATTCTTTCTCCCCCCTGCACAGCCCACTTTTGGGCAGGGCAGTCATTTTCTATTGTTGTTGTCTTTTTCCCTCTTCCTTTAACATTCCATTGAGCTCCATGGTTGGTTGGATGGTTTAGTCCACAATAAAACATACACTCACAGACAGAACAAATAAATAAAACATACACTACACCACTTGTTTTAAATAAAACCTTTATTACCCTGGTGTCTGCATCTTTCTTTCTCCCCGTTTATTCCTTTAGAGGGCCAATAGGTAGCCCAATAGATGGGTCCTATGTGGCCCGGGGCTACACCATGGATTCTGCTGACAACAGTCTTTTGGGACATGTTTTATCCTATGCCATATAATTCTGTAAACTGTTTTTTGCATGGGGTGGATGATGTCCTGTTGGAATTGTCCTCTTTGGTGGTGTGAAGAACCATTAACCATAACGTCCCTTTAACAAGGTGTTTTCATTGAATTTCATAGGTTTTTACCAGTGCATGCTTAATTTGCTACAAATTCCTTAGATTATACTCAGCCCCAATGTAGCTGCTCCAGAGTCCGCAGACAGTGCGGTAGTCCGCAGACAGAAGGTGGCATTCATAAGGCCCAGAAGCACGGGGAGAACAGATACATAAAACAACATTACTTATATTTACCACACCCAAATATACCTTTTTGTACAAATGATTACTTCAAAATGTCCAAATTGTTTTTTTATTTATGACACAATATAATGGAATGCACCAAGCACAAACCATAACTGTACACATCAGATTATCATTTCAATACAACTCTTCATAGAGACTCACATACACCAACCGCTCATTCCAGAACAATCTCTCACCAAATGGTAAGTACACTATATTTATTTCTCTATTATTACCATTCATTATGTAAACATTTCTTATAAGCAAATATTGCTATTTTATTTATTTTACCAGAAATGACAAAGACACTTGAGTGGTTGGAATAAAACTTTCCAACAAGAGAAATTAGTGATGATAACATCTCCAATGGTAAACAATATATATTTTAATGTAAACAAATAATGAAATTTCTATAGACCTCAGGGAAATAATAATTTCTTCTTTTCTTATAGTACATAGTTCACATGAAGAAAAAACACTCCAAATCAATTATGGACAATCCCAAGAATCACAAAGACAATCTCTATCACCATCTGTACTTAATGAAATCATGATCTTGTCTGCAAAATTTGATGAACTTAGTAATTTAAGGAACTTTACATTAAGTTAAAAATCATGTTATTAAAAATGTTGATTATCACTGTCCTTCTTGCACCTGTCCCCCTTGTCCGCAGCAATCATCCACATCAAATTCCCAAAAATGGTAATGAAAGACGCTTTGATCAACCTTCACTCCCTCCCCTGATCAACATTGCTGGGAATTTCCAAATTCTCCTATTTATTTTTCCCATTCCAATCCCCAATGCTGTTTATAAATACATTTCTTTTTCATACTATGAATATCTTCTATATTGTTCTGTCTTCTTTTTCTTCTTTTTTTAAAACCCCAATTAATATTAGTGGAACCATACTACTGTCCGAAGTGTCTGCTCTCAAAATGGGGGTGTCCGCGGACAACGTGACATATCCGGACATGCCTGTTCTCGTATGATGAACTGTTAATTAGTCTGCGGGCAGCGTACCTGTTTTACGGACATTCACCCGCAGGTGTCATGAGTCTCCTGCGCGATTGCTGTCCGCGGACAGCCGTCAGCACTGTGGAGATCCCCAGACATCATCATGTGACCGCACCCGTACGGTGTGACTGCCTGGCTGTGAACAGTGTCTGTGCTCCGCTGACAGTTTAAAACTGCATTTCCTGCCAATCTAGGTTGTTTCAAGTTGAAGGTTTACCCTTCCAGAACTCCTAGACCAATTCTTAATTGATCTGGGAACTTTTTACAACTTTCCAAGGCCTATGTTCAACTCGATAGTCTGCGGACAGTTAAGCGGTCTGTGGACAATTCCTCTGAAGGGACCCTACCATTACTTCCATTTATTCACAAGCCAGCTATCTGGGAGAGAGCAGCTCACAGCAACAACTTCTTAGAACTTTCAGAACTAAATCCAATTGCATCTCTCAAGCCACCCCTTCTCCCCAAGAGCCACCGCCACCACCACCATCACCACCTGGAGGGCCTGGAAAGAGGAACAGGCACAAGGATGCCGAAGAGGATGAGGAGAAAGATGAAGATTAGGTAGAGTAAGTGCCTACCTCCAGAGCCCGGAGTGAGTTCTGGGTGTGGTGGTTTTTCACCACCGTTGGGGGTGTACCAAAGGCTCGAGCAGACAAGACTAGATGCACTGAGTGCAAAGTTGTACACAGTCATGAAAAACCTCGGCAGTACTCCAACAGAAGCACTGCCATGCATCGCCACACCAGATCCAGCCACCCGGGTGCTCTGAAAAAGGTGATACCTTTTCAGGGAGAAGCAGGTTAACAGCGTCTACCTCATCTTCCTCGACTGCTCCTGTCACCACACAGACTACTCCTGTGGGGCAGAGGATCCCAGGGGTCACCTCCAAGGCCATACAGAACGCTGTTGACCCTTACCTTTTGAGGGTCACAGTACTATGTTTGTACTTCGACGCACCAATCTACTTGGGGAGCAGTTTCATAGTGCTTTTGTAGTCCACGGACATCTGGAAAATTCTAGGCATGCGGTGTGGGGGACGAAAATAATTTCTATTGTTTTCTATTCAATATTGCTAGCTCTTAAAAAAAAGTTTTTTAACTTTTATATATTTTTTGATTATTTCATTTTATGAACTAAGCTTACAAATATTCTAAAGTTGATTCATTGATTAAATTCAAATCCTTCTTTATTGTCCACAAACTGTCTGGGGCCTGCAATCACACTATCTGCAACTCCTTATTACTAAATATTCCTAGACCTCTGCGTTCCTCGGGCACCAACTTTGTGAGTAAAGTGTTTCATTAAACAAAGGGCAGGAGGTTGAATGCTTTCCTCAACGTGTTTCCATCTTTGGAACAGCCTCCCTCTCCCTCTTCTTCTTGAGCATAAGTCCAGCATTAGAACTACCAACATAAAAACACCAGTGTTTAGGCACTTTAAAGAGAATAGACACAGCATAGCATAGATGAGATGCATCATATTTGAGGTAATACACCACTTACCCAGAGGGGGGGACCTTGCATACATACATTGGATGCTATGACCCCACTGGGTATCAATGAAGACTTTTACCTAGGCCCTTTTCTTTGAACATCAAAATGCCTTGGGCAAATGCACACCTCATATATAAATTTCATCCTTGAACGCATGTCCAACAGACTGTGAACTCCTTGAGAGCAAGCTAATTGCGCCTATAAGATTGCCTCTTTTAAATATTTACTAAGCCTAACGACAAATTATAATTCTGCAATAATAGCCCACACAAACCCCACTGGTCACAATGACAAAGGCAGTTGTCTGCTCTATAATAATCGTTTGTTAACCTGAATAACACACATGTCTGGTCTTTAAAAAACATTTAGTGGTAATGAACTTAGTTGGCATTAAGAATGTGTACTTCGTAAAGACAGATAATAGAGGGTTGAGACATCAAGGTCACTGTAGGTCGCTCTACCTAGATCTACGGTATGAATTTCAAAAGACTGTGAACTCTGAGAAGTCAGTGAACATTTGAAGTGAATACTATGTTACCACTTAATTATGTGTATCTAGATATTTTAAAATCTGTTTAGCTTCCTCAAACCAAAGCTTGCTCCTTCACCGGATGGGATTTACAACTATTAACATCTTCAGGGTATCCTTAATACCCGACATCTGAGCAGGTTGTCTATTAGCACTTGAAATTATGTATCTAAACTCCAGACCGGCTTTGAAAAGACATTCTTTGTCTGCTCGTTGACCCAGATATATCCAGGCTTTATTTCCCTTATTAGCAAGCACAATTCAATTTAGGTCGCCCTCATTTATATCTCATGGATCATTCTAAGAGTACACCAAATCCCTAGCACTCTCTAATGCAGTATGTAGCAAGTTAGGCCAGTCATTCATGTCTGACCATGCCAATTACAAATACCCTGCTTGGGCTCATTGAGCCAGCAGGGGCTGTCAGAGTCAGATCTCAGGATGTCATGGATGACAATATCCAACTAGCTCTTTATGAGCCTTTTTGATATTTACTTAACAAACAAACAACCCTTCTAGGTTAGACATCCCCAACCCCTTTTTAATGTACATATCCACGTGAGCGGGATAAGCCATTATGGAGTCAAAATACGACAAGCACTGTTTGACTGCCTGTAGGAACTTTCTCAATGAACCAGTGCTCATCTAAGGTCTAAACACCTTTGTTTTAATTGTACATACCCTACTAGCTTACGTGAATAAATGATTATTCTTTTTATTTTTTAACCCCCATCATCAACATAGGATGCATGATGCACATTTGCTGAGCTTACGAAAAATTAAGGTTGTTTGGCCATACTTGGACTAATCTGAAGGTAATCAGTTTCGTAAGACAATCACCATTTTGTTTACAAATGACGCTATGCACGCTGCTGTGTATGGATGTCATAGGTAAACGCTGACTTTTAAAGTGGCCATTTTGAATCTATGTGCAGCGTTCTGCACGGAATCCCACATGGAATCTTGGAGTATCCACACATTACTCGATGTAAGTACTAAACCAATATGCTTTCACATACTTTTGAAAGCCATCAATATTCTGGGACCTAGAACTATAGGCCTCTCCAGAAGTATTTAATTCTTGAAAAGATCATACTTGAAGTGATCTTTTTTAATGCATAGACCTTTACATTTACAGATGCACTGAATGTACTTCAGCATCACAATTTTATTAAGAAGCGGCCCATACTACATTGGACCACAAGCCCTTGATTTAAGGGTAAGACTCACTTTGGAATAATAGGCTTACCCTACGTCTAACCAATACACTTTTTTAGGTATTATATATTAGTCTTTCTGCACATTTAGATACAATGTGAAAGTTAGGACACTGAAGAAAACTACCAACAGACCAGGATGTCCTGTTGATAAGAATCAAGGTCAGCTTTCATTCATTTACTAGCATGTTCTTCAATCTCATAAACTTCACAACTAAGGCCATGATTTGAAAATATTTTGCTTCTGATGTCAGCCTGACCTTCTAATAGATTGTGAATTTTATAATGTCCAGGACACTATTTAAATTGAAAAATGTAAAGATTGGATTTATGAAAAAAAGAGAAAAGTGGCAGGAAAGCATTAGCATGATGAATTTGACTGTTGTGTTTTGATGATATATCTTTTGGAAGTCTATTGTAGTTGTTTATTGATATTGGAAAATGTGAATAATCATTCTACACCAAGGCAGATAACTAATTTTGATTCTATATCCTTCGGAGTCTACAGAAGTTGTTTATTGAAATTTGAAGATGTGAATAATTGTCCAACTCCAAGGCAGATAACTAATTGATCCACTTTTTGTTTGAATTTTTTGTTGGAAAAGAATGATTATTCACCCGTAATGAAGAGAGTTTCTCGGAACGCATTGGGCCATTTGAAAAATAAATTATGTTTGAATTACAATCAGAATGACGATTTGTATGATACAGTGAAATATCTACGATGCAATTGGTGTACTGAGAAAGTTAAAAACCATAACAGCACCAAATGTTATAAACTACAACAAATTAACAATTTTGTGTCCCTCGAAGGGCCCACTTTGTTTCCATGAAGTGTTTGGCTCCCTCGTGAGCCACAGATAGTTTGCAGGGGACAGGAGTTCCCTAACAAGGAACCATCTTTTCCTTTGTTCTATATACAACCCACATGCCAGGACTGTTTGTTTCTCCTCTGAACCTGAAATCACAATACCCCTCATGGTTATTTTGAAATCTGCCAGTTCTAACCACATACAAAATAACATTCTTTACCTTAGGAGTGATTAGTGTTAATATTCTGGACAAGTATGCATATACTGCTAACATATTAAACTTCCACACACGAACTGCCACTTAAAAATGTGCTACAAATCATCTCCATATGCTTTTAATTTCTTTTATAAAAACAGTACACACCCTGTATCACAATTGCACTTTTGTTGTTCATGTTGTCTCTAACAAAGGACCATAGAGAATGTAATTGTTGTTAATTCTGACCCAAAGAATCTATTTGGAACTAACATATATGTGCCATGTTATGTACTTTTTATGTATTTTATCGAGTGTCCTATGATTGCCTAATGTATTTATAACACATGCTTCTTATGTATTAAATCTTGATCAAAAGTAGCAGTCATCACCACCATTTGCTTGCTTATTGACAGTCAGGAACTAGTGTTTTTCTTTTTGGGTTCCAAAACCTTGCTCAATTGTGTCCTACATGGAACAACCAAATAACTCCTTTGAGAAATAGAGCAAATCCAAAGTAAACACTTTCAAACTGAAGTTGACTTAGGAAATTCAGTAATTCTGAAAACATTAGCGGAAACCTCACGAACACCAACCTCCTAACAAGCACCTACAAAAAAGAAATAGCTAAGTTTCAAAATACATCTGCTGAAATACGAGACCAAGTATGTGTCTGTTGACGCAGAACTTTTTAGAAAAAGAGCACAAAAATAGATTTGGCCTACAAAATAGAGGTCAATGAGGAATCTCAATGGTTCCAGTTAGCTTTATATCTAATAGTATAAAATAAATACAAAATAACTGATTACTCAATAGTTTGCACGTACTGAAAAACAAAGCTTGACAATAACCAAATGCCACATGTGCTATCAGAATAACTTTGAAATGTTCCGACTTTAAAAAGCTCTCCAACAACTTAACTTGTATAAAAGTATTAGAATCCAAACAATACACCCATTTCAAGCTATAATAGGCCTTCAACTGAAACCAGCCAAATTACCTTGATCTGAGTTACTAAAAGGCATCCGTGGCAAAGTACAATATTTGCCATTAGAGCTTAAAGAAAATGTACAAACTCAAGGAGTACAGCGGCCAATAGATCAATTTTTGATTGTACTAGTTAATGGTGTTCCAACAAAAGACTGCACATTTTGGCTACAACTAGTGGACTTAAACAAAGTTAGACGAGCCCTACAGTATCTGAAAGAAAACAATGAATAGCAAAAATATGTAAACATAGAGGAAAACCTAAGAGAAACCACTAAATAATTCAAGATTCACCAACAACTGGCCAATTTGAACATGTAGATCCTGTTACCGCAGCCAACATTTGAGACCAGTATACAATTCACACACTACATGCCAAAGACACAATTGACGATGCATTAGAAACATATCAAATACGTCAAGCCAAATGATCCACAATGAGCATGTGGCAAAAAAAGTTATTTTCCTATATTCTTTTGTCCAGGAAAAGGAAGACGACATGATGAAAGATCCACACAAATTAGTGGATCAGAATATGTCTCTTTATGAATGTATTCTGTAGACCCCAGATTCAGACAAAATGTAGAATACATTTTCCACCTCCTGTTCGAAAGTGAATGAGCAATCTATGTTATGTAGTTGCACACACATTCAAAACCGGCTCTAATTTTTTTTAAACATGTCTGCTACCCAACTGTTTCAAAAGATAAAAGATAAAAGACAAAGATGAAGTTTTGCAGTCAAGTATCACTTGTCTCTTGGCAACCATGCGTGGTACAAAAGAATACTGCTTCCGACATCACGCTGAGAAACCTAGGCCCACCCACATGGTTTGTTAATTTAAGTTGTGCAGAGTATGCATGGGATGACTTGCATGAATTCTTACGCACTTCAAACCAAAATAAAGATGGAATAGATCTAAAAACAGCAGCAGAACTCAGTTTTCTTGACCCTGTCAATTTATCAAGGTACTTTCACCATTGCCTCATTGCCATGCAGCCCTTCATCTGCAACAAAACTAGTCCTCTACTCGGAGAAGTGCAACACTTCTTTTGGAGAAAATAAGGTCAATCCAGAGGATCGCCAAACATTCACATGCTTTTGTGGATAAATGATGCTCCCAATTGTGGCCATGACAATGATGCCACTGTTTGGCAGTTTATTTAAAAATACATTGAAAATGCAAACAAAGTCAATGCTGCCATTCCTTGCATCCTAGAATACAACAGGCTATGTGCACTGTACACCCAACATCTAGATTTGTACACTGTACCTAAAAAAAAAACTTAAAAAAGAAAACTAATACAAACTAATACAAACAGAACCTATGACAGAACTTCAACAATATTGCTAAAGAAACAGTGGCCAACTGCTTCTCCATCAAATAATACAAAAACAAACTGTCTAGTACAAACTCAATTACATCTCCATCAGAAGACAAAGAGACAAATATTTCTACTCAGAAAATAACTGCAGGCCCATTAAAGCATTCAGCAACACAACTGGAGTAGATTTGTATGCAAATGTAATAATCAATCTTCTCTTCCAATTGCCACCAATTGTTTACAACATTTACTTAAACGGCTCAGACCAGCTGTGCTTCCAAATGCTTGTCCCTCCTAGAAATGCCACAAATAATCCTGACACCACTTACATTGTTTCGGGTATGAGCCAAGTATTGGACAACAGTGCAGGAATGATAACATTTACCATAAACACATAGGAAGCTGCAAAAGAATTCCTAATAAACGTACTACACGTACTGGAAACGAACACCATCCCTATGAATGAAATCTTTCAGATTTCATACATGTGGAAACATGCATGTACTCTCTGCAAGCATGTTTCACAAGAGAACATTCCTAATGAACGATGTGCATATGTATCCATACCAAATTGTGAATCCATTCCATTTCACCAACTTCTGCAGATGGCAAATCATGGCATATTATGCCCTTTTGCAATTCAGACAATCGTTCCAACATTAAAATAAACTCACATAGCCAAAATGTCATACTAATGCTTCTAAGGTACAATGCAGCTGGTACCAAAAATAACTTGGCAAAAAACCCTTCACAACAGTAGTCATAATATACTGCACTGATGCCATAACAATTTCAGGCCACAATACTGTCTATGTACAAAAACAAAGTGGTTTGAATGTAACACCTTTATTCCAAAACATAGGTTACCACCAAATCTAACAAATGACTACTTAATATTCCTTCACCTCAAATTTAATCAATAAACTGTAGCACAATAAACAGTTAAAATAACTACATCCATAATACTACATTAGTACTTTTAAAAGCTTAGATAGTTAGAATAAGTCGACAGGTATCTAACTACTTTAAAAATACCCTTCATTGCAATACAATTCAAATATGCAATAATAGTTCTTGTTACTGCAAAACTTCTCATAAAGTCTAATATAGTTAGAATACGCCAACAGGTATCTAACTACTTTAAACATTACCTTAACTACAACACATTTCAAACAAACATACTATCACACTTACACTCACATAATTGTAATAGTTTTTTTTAATATCCTTTATGGATTTTGTTTGCCCAATGACCCAATGATTACTTCATGTCAATACAGCAACAGTGTAGCACACACAAATGTTGTACCACACATAGTTCATAGAATGTACAGTTTATGAGGGTCAAAACAAGTAAATGTCTATGTAAAATGGTATGCAATTAAAGCTTTTTAAACTATCCTCCTTTCACAGCAAAAGAACCAGAGATGCCAGCCTTATTACGGTATGCAACTAAGTAACCATAACAAGTGTAATCAAATACATATTCCATAAGCACTAACCTCAATTACACTACAATGATAAATGCCATATACACGTCAATTATATAATTCCACCATATTACAAATAGTGTATACTACCATTACATTACCTCTAATTACTACACACATTTTACAATAGTGTGTGTGGGCAGTGGCCACAACCACCACAATAGAATTAAACCATATTACAAGTACGTACAATACACCTCCACATAACAAAACTCACCCTGAACCTCCCAACTCTCAATGACATCCGCGGACAGTAAAAATGACAGCGGACTCGGCTGCACCTGCATGCCCCTTTGTCACCAATAAAAACAGCTCCATACCATCTTTATTCCACTCCATCACCCTTTACCAGGCCCTCTTTCGGCCACTAAACAACCCAAAATGTGTTTTCCAAACTGTTTGTTCATAGCAGTGTCCACGGACTACCACAGTGTCCGCAGTGTCTGCGGCACCTGCATGCTTAATTTATTTTTGCAATTTATATAGCGCACAAAACCTGGGGGCATCTGGGTACTTTTCTTACAGCAATGGTTATGCTTAGGTATACGTTGCATCATTACAGAGTCAGTCATGGTTACAGTTACAGAGTTATAGTTACAGAATGACACAGTTGTACAGGTGTCAGTATCAGTCAACCAAGAACAAAAAAGGAAGTACAATTGTGGTTACATGGTGAGGTCTGCTAGGGAGAGAATCAAAAGTGCTGTGCGAAGGTAAGATCAGCTTAACAGTGTTACTTGCATTGTTCGCTAGCGGGTATTTCGGGCAGACTTAGTTTTGTGTTTCCAACAAAAAGAGCCATGTTTTCAGCTGTTTTCGGAAGGTCCAGAAAGAGTCTTCTGATCTAAGTTTGTCAGGCAGGATATACATGGGAAGCTACTGCATTCTGCTTTCTGAGGTTTGAATCTGGGTGTGGAGAACAGGTGCAAGTGAACAGAGCGTGTGGGTTTATTGGATTGGGATCTAGAAACTTTGTCAGTCAGATATGTAGGGGCAGTGTTATGAAGACATTTATGTTTCAATGTGAGGGTTTTAAAGAGGATGCACTCTTGAACAGGGAGCCGGTGGACGTTCCTTCTAGTCGTTGAGATGTGTGAGTTTCTCAGTATATTTAGGGCTGTCCTAAGGGCTTTGTTTTAGATAACCTGTAACTTTTTTGATGTTTTGGGTCTTGGTTCTGGCGTATAGTACATTGCAGTAATCGAATCTCGACAGGATGAGTGCTTAGACTAGTATGATGCATCTGTCAGGTGGCAGGAATGATCTGCAGGCATTGATCAACTTGTAGGTGTAGACAGCAGCCAACCGTGTGGCATTAACTAGTTTAGTTAGGGTCAGGGCACAGTCCAGGTAGAAACCTAGGGTTTTCGCTACCTTAGAGACTTCAATAGTGTTGCCGTCTATATTGAAGGCTTTAAAGGAGTCAACGAGTTTGTTGAGGCGGAGTTGCAACCCTAGAAGGAGTTTGGTCTTCTCGTCATTTAAGCACAGGCCATTGAAGGCCATCCAAGATTGGATGGTGTGATGAATAATATTAAGAGACGCTGAATCTGTGTCATGTGAGCCAGTTAGCCATATCATCTTTATTCCACCCCCACCCTTTCCAGCCCCTCTTTTGGCTAACAAACAACCCCAAATGTCTTTTCCACACTTTTTCCTCACCGGGCGATCCATGGACAGCTGCTGGTATTCGCGGATCGAACATGGCGAGTGTTTAAAAAAATATGATGCACCTCAGCATTCAATAAGTGGGCGCGTATGATGTCCAGGGACATCACACCACCCCATGCTTGGTCCAGATGTGTCCATGGACCCCGAATCAGGAAGTGAGCCTGCGGAACGGACCCAGATATCACCATTTTTTTTTGTATCTACTTTTTGACTATTATTAAAAAACTATTCGACAGATTTACACCAAAATTACAAAAGCACGCTTTTGGGATGCAAATTTGGTGAAAATCCGGCCAGCGGTTTGGGCTGTAGGTGTGAGCAAAAAATGTTTTCCATTATGTCTGTGAGGATTTCCACAAATGGTGGGACCCCCGTACAACTTTGCCCCACACAAGCAAAACCGCACCAAACTTAGAATTATTCCGAGGAGGCAATATACTTCTTTTGCAAAGTCTGTTGAGGATTCATCCAGGGGGGGCCAAGGTATAAGCCACCCAAACGTGCTCTTTCTATGAGTTGAGCAACTTAACCATAATTACAGGGATGCTACCGCAGGCCCTGTTATATATACATGTATTACTGTGAGCCCCCTTATCACTAAGCAATTCAGTTATTTCTGTATGCTTTTCCCAGTTTGACCAGGCCTGGGGCAAAGAACTGTTCCAAGCTGAACTCTCCTCCTCATTTAAGCCAGTCTAGAGGAGGCAAGACAACTCAGCGCAACACAGGTTCAAATCCCGATCCCGCACTTAGAAACCACTTGCGTGTTATAAAAGTACAATTATAATTATAATTTGAGGTGTGTTGCCCCCATCTGAGCTCTTGTAGGCGGCTTAAGATCAAGCTAGTAAAGCTTGTCCATCTGGCACATTTGCAGATGTAAACAGCAACAACTTCTAAGAACCCCAGAAAACCTGGCATCCCATTGTTTGCCCGAACATGACAATCATAAACGAGCTGCCAAAGAAGTCATTGTGCATACACTGTTATTTATTAACCCGAAAAAGCCAAAGATTCCCACTACCATCCCCCTCACCAAAACCATTGGACTCAGTGCAAGTCATTCGACCTTCAACGGAGATTGCCAATGAAAAGTTAAAAGAAAACCATGTGAAGATTGGGAGAACGTACCAAAGACTGGTGGAGGCTGAGAAGCAAATCATAGATTTGATTGCATGCAAGCTAGGAGTGTAACGTTAGAACACGTGATCAAAGAGATAAAGAAGCACCAGGAACATGTTGAATATAAGTGTGGCAAATGTTCTTTATGTCCTCCCATAAGACAGCAGGTCAATTGATGTAGCATCCTTTCTGTCCACCTTCATTCCAAAAGTCCTTCAAATGTTGTTGACTTAAGCCTTGAATATCTAAATGGAAACTTGTGAGGAACCTTATTCTGTGGATACTACTTATTCGACCTCAGCGCCCTAATGATGTTTCTTTCAAACTTGGTCCAGGTTTTGCCGCATGAGTATGATAAGAAAATGGAGAATCTTGGTTCCTCTACTCCTCTTTACAATGAATGCAAACAAGAAGAATTTTAGCTTATTCTTTGGTTCATGCACCAAAAAGAATGAAGGTCAACACGTTTTTTACTGGTGCGTGGGGTCTGATCTGAGTACAACTGAAGAAAGGACTTTTGAGGTTGGGATTGAACCCACGACTTCCATGCTTCACAAAGACTATTTAAGCCTTATGACACAGAAATTGGACTAGCCCTGATTTGAAAAAGGCGTTCATACGCCGAAACACGTGTTAAAGGGCAATTGCACCAAGATATACACAATAAAAACCACCTAATATTTTTTAGAGTGGTCTTCACCAGTAAAAAACGTGTGGACCTTCATTCTTTTTGGCGCATGAACCAAAGAATAAGCAACATTTTTTTTTTTGCATTGTATATTTAAATGATTCACTACTTGAGGTCAAATAAACTGTCAGTGTCCAAGACACTGCTGAATATCTAGCTAAGCTTGATATAGCGCCCGGTTGCTCTTGGGCCTGGTGCGCTATATAAATAAATAAAATACAAATACAAAATAAGCTGATAATGTACGGTTATTCAGGAACACTTGTAGATGCAGACCATCTAACAGAGCACCAAGAAACAGGAATGGGTGTCTGGAGTAGGAGCTGTCTATTATTCTCCCAGGATGTTGCTAAATCCAGGGTGACTTGCTTTAAGGACTTCCTCATGCAGCTTCTTGTTTTAAAGTTACGCCAGTTTTATTACATTTTTCATGTACACTGATCAAGTGCACTCATGTCTAAAAATCCTGATGATGCCAATGGCTTAAAAAGAACATTTGGTTGTGAGGAGATGGACTTGAGAGTTACCTCATATTCTTATCTCTTATTGGATGACTTTTGATCCTTCATCGACTGATCACACACATTTTACTGTTTTTCTTCACTTTTAAGTAATTGTTCATGTATTCCAAGTATGCACTGACATTTCTCAGTCCTATCTGGAATATTCGGGGTGTGTGACAGATGCCATTTGTGAAAGCCCTAACTTTTTAAAATTTAAATTCTGTATTTGAAAGGATGGTCTGCTAATCAGAGCCACCTCTCAAAATGACCCATGTCAAAATCACATTGCACATAGTTTCCTTGCTCAGTCTACTTTCATGACACAAACAGACCTGCAGAGGCACAGGGCAGTGATAGTGATTTAACTTCTGGACCGCTGATCTAAATTAGAATCATTTTCTTCCTTAAACAGTCTGGTGAAAGGTACATCTCTCAATGCAAGCCATGCGGGTTATGGCATAGTGACTGATAAGTGCACACAATTATTAAGGCCCATCAATTGTATATGACATCAATGTGTATTGGTGTCTAGGATGAATGTTTCCACAGCTGCTCAGTGGGACAAAAGCCAGGATGCCACCTCATTGGATTCTCTAGTAGAGAAGGATACATCTTCTCACAGGGCATAGAAACTACCCCAGGAGGTCTCTTTGGACTGGTGATTCAGTTTCAGCACTGAGATGTAAATATGTTTTTTAAAAAGTCGCACAGCGGGCACTGGAATGGGGTGGAGATAGGGAAGTCAGAGAGGCGAGATAGGCCTTAAGAGGGTTTCTATCATTTTGCTTTCTATGAGGGCTCTATTTCTTTTGAATGTACCCTCCATTTCCTTCAAGCAAGGCACTTTAGGTGTGAGGTCATAAGGCAAAGGGCGCTTATTGCCACAACCAGAATAGGACCCCTTACCGCAAGCTTTCTTTAGGATGAATCCCATGTTGTCATTTACATTTAAAAGGTATTTAAGGCTATTTGGGACCCATTTAAATCACATAAGGTCAGTAGGTTTGGTAGTACCCTCAGTTAGCAGGAATAGCTCAGATTTTCAATTGTTTATCCTAGATCCCGAGTGTGTCGTGAACTCAGTGACATCCTCCATTACTGGTTTGAGATCCACCTCAGGGTTTTGTAAATACAACAATGTATCACATGTGTACACAGAAACAATCTGAGGGGATCCTGCTATGTGTATTCCCCTATGTCCGTGCCGTTCCCACATCCATCGTGCCAGGCGTTCTATAGTGAGCGCAATCATCCAGGATCGTGTTAAAGACTCCACCCCATATAATGGGGATATCTGCCTCCCCCAGCAACAACTCAGGATATTTGACTATAAAAGCTTGGGTCGTCTATGTTTGGCCCATATGTGTTCACTAATATGACTTCTTTGCCTCATAGTTCCCCTCTAACTATCACATATCTCCCTTTGGGTTCTAATTGAACTTCTTTGGCATGAAAAGTTAAAGATCAGTGAACCAAATGTAGCACTCCTCTTGCTTGAGAAGATTAGGAGGTATAGTATTTATGTCATTTAAGGCCCCGTACATTACATGACATTAATACTATCGGTTTTCCCATTTTCAATCTAACCACCGGTACATTTTGTGTGCATGCCTCCCCAAAAATTAGAAATCATCATGTGACACAGCGCCGCTCTGCCAACCCGCCCACCAATATTTTTTGAACCAAACACCTCATTCTTCCTGCCTCCCAACCGATTCCCATAACTGCCCCCTGGGGGTCTTTGAGCACTCTCCATTTTATCCCCCTCCACCATCTACCCCAACTTGATGATGTAGCCCTTGTGTAACTATGGAACTTTCCTGGGGTACGCTGCTAGCAGACACTGCTCACAACGGCCAGCCAGGTGGCTGCATGCCCCGGCTTTAATTTAACAATTTCTCATGCCAGATTATTATGCTGTGTTAAGTCAGTGTAGGGACTTCCTGTTCAATCTCCCACGTCGTTCCACCCAGACTCTGCTTTGGGGTCATGGCTTTGATCATTCACATGTTCCTGTGTTGGAAGCAGAATCGATGCCTCCACATAAGGATTTTTGAAAAAATGCACCCTGCCACCTTTTTGAATACGCATTTTTTCAATAATGATGCACAAAGGGGCCCCAGACCTAGGCAAGGGTGCAATGTGCGTGCTCAACTAGGAAATGTGTGGAAAATGCAGCTGCCACAAACATGATTTTTAGAAGGTCTTCAATGAACAGTTCCCTGCGCCCCTTGAATGCCGCTTTGGGCACTCTGACAATGCACACGTTGTTTTGCCTCGAGCGTGACTCAAGGTCATCACATTTACCATGGACTTTGGTGAGTTCAACCTTTAGTTCTGCTTTGTCAAGGCCATGTAGGCCCACCTAGTCCTCCACCTCTCCAATCCTGGACTCAGCTAGATTGATGTGGCCAGTCTCTTTTGCAAGTTTAGATTTTAGAGACCCAATGGTTGCCAAAATGTTGTCCAATTTAACATTAATGGACATGAAGCCACTCTGCATGGCCACCACCAGCTGGTATTTGTGGGCATTTCCAGGCATGATGCTTGGGCCTCCTCCCTGCCCCGGATCCACAGGCCTTGGGGCCGCAGCTTGGGTGCTGGTTAACACATTTATTGGACCACACTTTCCAGCACCTTTTGTCATATTACTTAGCTGGTCTTGAACGTTAGCTGCTTCTTCTTGTATGGCGATGTACCACCACACAGCGCCAACCAGTTCCCAGGTCAGATATCACATCCAGATACCTGTTGGCAAAAGCACCTCTTCACCTGTTAGTGTCACACACAACGCCACCCTTTCTCGCCACTGTTAGGCAGAATCATATGCAGTACCCTTTGGGAACACCACAAACAATTAAGACTACAAGTGAGAGTCCAAATTCACCTTTGGTACAAGCCTGTACTACACAGTAAAAGTGGTAGCGATGGTGGCTGAGCATCCAGACTTTTCTCAAGAGTAAGTGAGCAGTATCAAATAGTTACACAAAGGACAGCAATTACTATGATTCAAACAACTCTGACTCAATGTTTCTGAGTAAAAGAATATACATTTATTTACACATCAGTTGTATAACATTTCACTAAAGTAAAGCAGTTGAAAAAGCATGCTACCAATCCACATCACTCCCAATAGATTCTGGACATGTTTAAACTCAGAACGAAATGTGAGTAAAATGGCACCCCAGAAATTTTAAAATGGGGGGAACACAAGGTTAGGCTAAAATTGAGCAGCACCAACAGGTAAGTAAGCAAGGCAATCTAGAAAGAGTGCTACAGTGATGGAATCAAATCAAATAGGCTTAGGGCCAAAGTCAATAGGACAAAAATATTTTGCTCAAGATCACACAGTTCAGGGTAATTTGCAGTTAAGTCTTTGCCAAGAGTTCCGGACGAAGTTGGTCAGCAGAAAGGTTAGTTAAAAGAGAAGAGAAGGACAGGCCCTCGAATTGGCGAAAGGTTTTATACACCTTCACCGCAGCTGAAGGAAATGCACAACCGGATTTGCACAGTACCTTTAAATGGAGAAGAAGCTTTAGCTGAGGCAGACGTTCCTGGTCGTTCCTGCAGGCTCACGGTTCCTGAAGCGACTGTCGGACTGAGACGAAGTAGGAAGACTGGAGAGTCCTGCACTACCCAGGGAACAAACCTGCAGCAGATCAAAGCAACAAATAAAAAGTGCTCTCCTTAAAACCCAAGCAAGGTCCGACCTTCCTGGCTATCCGGCCTACTCTAGCTCTGTACAGTGAATTCGACCAGAGGAGGGAGTCCTGGCTTGCAGTTTGGGCGAATTGGTTGATCCCACCACATATGGGGAAGGCGATTACTGGAGGATCTTCTCTGTCGTTGGAGTTTGAGGATTCGGACCTGCAGCAGGGTTTCACCGGGCAGTTCAGTCGTGGTAGGGGTCCTGTTCCATCAGCTCCTCATTGGTTCTTTCATTCCAGTGGCAACTGTGCCTTTGCAGACTCAGAGACCTGCTTTTTATGCAGTTTTCCCCCATTCACACAACCTGGCTGTCAATCACACAGCAGGGTGGCTGTCTTGCCGGGACAGTCACCACAGCCAAACATTTCAGAGTGCGACATGGGTATCCAAGGAGACCCTCTGCAAGGAGTCCTAACCCCTCCCTCACATCCTGCCCCCCCCCCAGATATACAGGCACCTAAGCTGGGCTTCTGCATTGAAGCCCCCGAAAATAAAGTGAACAAAGGAATCAACTCTGGTTTGGCTTGCAGAGTAAAACACGAGAAAGACATTTATAAAAAGTAATGGCGAATAAACCCAGCCAGAACCGTAATAAAACATATATGGTCTAGCAGATTTAAGTTCGAGGCTACCAAGATAGCCTAAGTTTATTTAAGATAACCTGGTAGGAAAAATAGGGTAGTCACCACTGCCACCAGCCAAGTCATGATGGAAAGGGAGCGAAACAATGCTCCAAGAGAAACAGACAAAAAGGGATGAGTATTAACCCTTTCCAGTACTCCATGTAAGATGGTTTGTACAGGGTCTGTGGTTTTGCAGAGGCTAATATAGTTAATGGCAAATGTATGTGCTCTAGGAGACAGTAGTCAGTCCCAGAAAAATGGAGTCTGAGTTGGGAAGTCTAACAGGCAACCCTGTGTCACTGCACTGAAGGTGCTGTGTAACACACAGTAAAAAGATGATGCCTGTGGAGTAGGTGAGGCTCCACAGTCTAGGAACACAAAAATGTTAAACACACACAGCAAAAACACATGTAAGAGTGGGAAAAAAGGCTCACACTCTTACCAGGTGAAAAATATTAAACCTAGAAATCCAGCAAATCTGCTGAGGGACTCTGTAGGTAAGGGAAATTAGCCATTCTGGAGAGTTCTCCCTCATATTCGCCCCGCCCCCCAGACTAAGGGACAGGAGGATTTAATCCACTCCTGGATGAATCTCTACCTCTAGTCAGTTAAAAACATCTTAGAGAGACCAAAACCCTTGCAGGCAGATTGACCATTTCAGAGGTTTTGGGTTTTCCACTTTCATATGCATTAACGAACTCAAGGGTTGGTGGTCTGTCTGAATCACAAAAGTAGATCCATACAAGTATGGTCTAAACTTCTTCATAGACCACACAATGGCAAAACATTCACGTTCTATGGTTACCCACCTTGTTTCTGGTTCCTTCAGTTTCCTACTGATGATGCAAATGGGGTGTTCCCTACCTTTCTCATCCAGTTGACTAAGGACTGCACCTACACCTGTATTGGATGCATCTGTCTGCACAATGAAGGGTTGGTGATAATCAGGAGCTCTTAGGACTGGAGCTCGACAAAGAGCTTTCTTCAGGTTTTCAAAGGCTTGAGTGCATTCCTCATTCCATCTAACGTGTTTAGGGAATTTTGGAGAGGAGATCACATTCAAGGGAGACGCTATTGTCCCACAGTTCTCTATGAAATTCCTGTAGAACCCAGTGAGACCTAAGAAATCTCTTACTTGGGTTTGAGTAGTAGGGGCGGCCTAGATTTGTACGGCTTACACTTTGCTAGGCAATGGCCTTATTTCACCTCCTCCTAACTCATGACCAAGGTAGACCACTTTGCTCTGACCAATTTGACATTTGCTTGCCTTTATGGTCAGTGGGGCCTGCTCAAGAGCCTGCAAAACATATCCTAAGTGATCAATATGTTCTTTCCATATAGGGCTGAACACTGCAATGTCATCCAAGTGTGCCATGCAGAAGTCCTCCATCCCATTCAGAACTTGATTGACCATCCTTTGGAATGTTGCAGGTGCATTCTTTAGTCCAAAGGACATAACCTTAAACTGGTAGAGGCCTGCTGGGGTTGAGAATGCAGGTGTCTCCTTGGCATGGTCTGTCATGGCTATTTGCCAATAGCCTGACATCAGATCAAAAGTACTGAGGTACTTGGCTGAACCATGTCTATCTACAAGTTCATCTGTCCTTGGCTAAGGATGGGCATCAGTCTTAGTGACTGCATTCAGAGCTCTATAGTCCACACATAAGCTCAACTCCTTGGATCCTGCCTTTGGTACTAGAACAACTGGACTAGACCATGGACTTGCACAGGGCCCTATAACCCCAAGATCAAGCATCTTGTTGACCTCTCCTTTGATGTGGGATCTCACATGTACCGACATTCTGTAACCCCTGTTTTTTACAGGTAGAAAGTCACCAGTGAGAATATTATGCTGGCCGCAAGGGGTCAAGCCTGGTGAAAGTGAAAACAGGGAGGCAAACTGATTTAACAGGACTTTGCACTCCTTCTGTTGCTCAGATGTCAACTGAGAAGAGAGATTGACTCCTTCTATTTTCTCATCCACAGGTTGGCCTCTGAGGAGGTCAGGTTGAGGTTCACTCTCGTCCTCCTCTTGAGCTGAAGCTAGATGCAGAGCTGCCACTTCTGGTCTTGAGACATATGCCTTTAAACGGTTGGTGTGAAAGACTCTGGTACCCTCCTTAGGTTTGCCTAAATCCACCAAATAGTTAACCTCTCCAAGTTTGCCCACAACCTGGAAGGGTCCTATCCATTCAAACTGCAAGGTTCTCTGCCTTGTAGGCACCATAACTAATACAAGCTGGTCTTGAGTAAACTCAACCATGCTGGCCTTCTGGTCATGCCAATGTTTGACCAGAGCCTGACCTGCTTTTAAGTTATGACTAGCTTCTGCCATCATGTGTGACATTCTCCTCCGGAGACCTAACACATAGTCAGTCACTCTGACTGGCTTGGGGGAAGGAGCACTCTCCACTCCCTCCTTAATCAGGGCCAATGGACCTCTGACTGGATGGGCAACCCACAAGTCAGCAGCCCTAGCTAACTTCTTTGGATCTATCTCCTTAAAATCAGCAAAGTGTTGCCTGAGCTCAGGAGAGCAGGCATCACAAATTGCTCCAACATAACAATATTTCTCATACCTTCAAAAGTGTTCACTCTGTAACTCTTAACCCAACCATCTAGGTTTTTCAAACATTCACATACCCAGGTATCCCAAGGGGTACCATCATGCTTTTTGAGGGTCCTCAACCTCTTAGGGTACCGGGAAGGGGTCTTCCCAAATCTAGAAATTAACGCTAGCTTCACACACTCATAATCCATCCTATCCACCTCCCCCAACTCCATCACAACATCAGATGCAACAGTGGGTAGCCTAGAGACGAGCCAGGGAAGCAACTGATTCCCTGTAAGACCTTGAATCCCATGGTTATATTCAAACATTGCCAACCAATCCAAAATATCAAGCTTAACCTCATACATACCCACAATTTCTTTAGGCATACAGGGTCTCTTAGGACTGGAAGACATAGAAGACTCTGGGAGAGAAGCATTTTCAAGAGGTAACCTTTTCATTTCTAGTTCATGATTGAACTCCATTTCTCTGAGCTTAAGTTCTTGGTGTTTTTGTTCAGTTTGAGCATTTAAATATTTGAATTCCAGTTCAAGCCTCATCTTTTCTAGAGCAATGAATTCAGGACCGAGTGTAGGACCTGGTGGGGTCCCACTGGACAACGCTTAAGGTTGCTGGGCAGACAAGGGAACAGTGAGGCCTACATTAGGAGACAGATCTTCTTCCTCCAACTCATCAAATAATAGACACATTATCATCCTCATTATTTTCCACATTTGCTGAGGGGTCAGCTATCTCAGACCCACCCTCCAGACTTTGTTTCTCTAACAATATTTCAATAAATTCAGACTTTTTGCCTTTAACAGAGAGATTCCTTTCTCTACACAGATTTTTAAATAATCCACAGTGTAACTAAGGAGGGTCTCCTGACTGTAGCTTTCCATATTAGACATGATTGATATTGCTTTTATTTTAGTGATGTTAGTCTTGTGGTTAGTTGATCCAAGGTAACAGCAGCACTCTAAGTGTAATTACTATACTTGATCCTCACAGCTGTACACCAGTGTTAGGCAGAATTATGTGCAGTAGCCTTTGGGAACACCACACACAATTAAGACTACAAGTGACAGTACAAATTATCCTTTGGTACAAGCCTGTACTACCAGTAAAAGTGGTAGCGATGGCTGATTAACCAGACTTATCTCAAGAGTAAGTGAGCAGTATCAAGTAGTTACACAAAGGACAGCAATTACTATGATTCAAACAAACACTGACTCAAGGTTTCTGAGTAAAAGAATATACATTTATTTACACATCAGTTGTATAACATCTCACTAAAGTAAAGCAGTTGAAAAATCACACTCTTAATACATCACACCACTCCCAATAGATTCTGGACAAGTTAAACTAAAAAATGAAGTGTGAACAAAATGGCACTCCAACAATTTAAAAAGGGAGGGAAAGACAAAGATAGATACAAATTGAGCAGCATCAACAGGTAAGTAAGCACGGCAATTTAGAAAGAGGAACTACAATGATGGAATCAAACCAAAAAGGCCTAGGGCCAAAGTCAATAGGACAAAAGTCTTTTGCTCAAGATCACACAGTTCAGGGTAGTTCGTGGTTAAGTCTTTGCCAAGAGCTCCAGACGAAGTTGGTCAGCAGAAAAGTTAGTTAAAAGAGAACAGATGGACAAGCCCTCGAATTGGCAAAAGGTTTCACACACCTTCACTGCAGCTGAACAAAACTCACAACCGGATTTGCACAGTTCCTTTAAATGGAGAAGAAGCTGTAGCTGAGGCAGACGTTCTGGGTAGTTCTTGCAGGCTCATGGTTCCTGAAGCGACTGTCGGACTGACACGAAGTAGGAAGACTGGTGGGTCCTGCACTACCCAGGGAAGAAACCTACAGCAGAGCAAAGCAACAAATAAAAGGTGCGCTCCTTAAAACCCAAGCAGGGTCGACCTTCCTGGCTATCCGGCCCACTGTAGCTCTGTACAGCAAATTCGACCAGAGGAGGGAGTCCTGGCTTCAGGTTTGGGCAAACTGGTTGGTCCCACCAGCTCAGGGTAAGAAGATTCCTGGAGGATCTTCTCTGTGGTTGGAGTTCGAGGATTCAGACCTGCAGCAGGGCTTCACCGGGTGGTTCAGTCGTGGTAGGGGTCCCCTTATGTCAGCTCCTCGTCTGTGCTTTCATTCCAGTCACATCCTGCCCCCCCCAGACATACAGGCGCCTAAGGAGGGCTTCTGCGTAGAAGCCCGCAAAAAGACTGTGAACAAAGGAATCAAACCGGGTTTGGCATGCAGAGTAAAACACGAGAAAGACTTTTACAAAATGAAATGGTGAATAAACCCAGCCGGAACCGTAATAAAACATATATGGTCTAACGGATTTAAGTTTGAGGCTACCAAGAAAGCCTAAAACAATACCTTAGGTCACAGAGCAGCACTGCGGGGTGTTTGGGGGGGGCGGGGTGGGCTCGCAAAATGATGATCTATGAGCGTCTCCCCTTCCTTTCATCACTCCCTCCAGGTTCCCCGGGGTCACCGGGAGGCGAAGTCAGCTCTATGCTCTGCAGTCATCAGCACCAAGCGGCTTGCTCAACCTCACCAACATGTGCCTTTATTCTATTTTGCATCAGAGGCTTCAGCGACATAGGGATAGTGCTGAGCAGGCTGCAGGATTCTTCAGCCCCTCCCCCATCTGGGCTGACTGCGCTGCTTGTCAAAGTGGTCATGCCTCCAGGTCTCGTAGAAGTCTTTGCCAGATCGAGTAAGGCAACCACACCACTGGACTCTGCCAAGGCTCGATCCTTTGAGCGGGACCATATTTGGCCAGGCCTCGCTTCACTCCTTTAGTTTCCTCCTTGAACTTTTCAAGCTTGTTAACTCTGGCACCAACATGATATTAATACGATCAGAATAATGCCAGGGCTGTAGCTCTCACTCAGGTGTCCATTACTCTTGCCCCCCCTTGTTTTTTTCTAATTCTTCTATCGGTTGGTTTCACTGTTATCTTTCTAGCTGTTATTTCTCTATCTCTTGGAAAAGCTCCATCTCTTTCCCTCTTTCTTATATGCTCCCGTGGTGACTGTGCATTGTTCTCTCCTTTTCTCTCTTTATTCTTCTCCTCTTTGTTCCTTAGTCCTTGATTTTGCTTTTCAAGTTCATTTCTATGCTGAAGACACTCAAATGTACCTTTCTTTTAGCAACAATACCCACCACTGACTTTTTTCTTGTCTTTCTTCTGTCCACTTGATATATATGCATGATGGATATGTACTTGTAAGACTGAATGTAGTATTTGCTAGAAGGAGGCAGCCAGAAATGGAAATTACAGTTTCAATCATTGTGTTATACTTTGCTATCAAGAATTTGCCATGGGTTTCTTATCATATCACTCACCAATCCTCCAAGCGAAGAATACATTTCTCCACTGGTAATCGCAGAAAATGCTCATGGGTGATGTTGCTTGCTCTAGACAATTGCAGCTGTGAATCATGTAGACAGTATTTTAGTAACCATGTGTTGCTCCATTACTGCTTTCAAAGAAAAATGTACTTTATTTAGGAATATTTGCCCTTCAATCTATGTTCTCACACTTCGGTATGTAACAATTGGGACTCATTCAAAGTTTCCTAAAGGAGTTACACTATTCAGTATGACGGTAATGAAAAAAGAGAGGAACGCTATAATGGGTTGCCTGATGGATTAAGTTACAGGGAGGGAGAGGGAATTCTGTAATAAGCAACACTAGTAAGTATGCCATGAGCTGCTTAGGGTGACTCTTTAGTTGAATACAGTGGCACCAAAGTGGTAGCACTCTCCTTAAGGTTTGGGCCAAGCATTATGGACAATGCTAGAATGGGCACATTTGTAGTGTAATTTTGGAAAGTTAGGCAACAGAAAGCATGTATGAGCTGTTTCAATGTCCCCAGGGTAGGACGATGAGACAGAACAAGATGTTGACAATGTTTTTGATTTAGTTATAAGGCACGTAGGACATAGGACCCACAAGTATATGCTATTGACCAATTGACATGCATTGGGTGACCTCATCACACTTGCTGAACAGCTAACTCCTACAGGCAAATTGTGTATGGTTAAGACAGCTGGGCTAAGCTCAAGAACAACCACTAGCCACCTTCTCTGAAATACTGGCCACCAAGCTGTTGTACCTGTAGCAAAGCTTCTGTGGTGACAGAATGGTGCAGCAGATATTCATGGGGGTGTGAGCATCACTACTATCCCCAAACCCGGTACGGTCCCCTTCACAAATAGTACAGACCAATTGCTCTTATTAATGTGGACTGTATGGTCTATGCTAGGATGTGTGTTTCCCGATTAGAGAGAGTAATGCCCCAGACTATTGGATGTGATCAGACAAAATGTGTTTCATCTTCCAACACAAAACATCTTTCTACAATGATTGATAAGGCAATAATTTGCAGAAATGAGTTCGAGTGGCCCTCAAAGCCAAAACGGACTATGATCAGTTTAAATGCCGTATCTTGTTTGGGGTCCCTGGTGGCAGGGTTGTGGGTGAGTTTTATCTCTATGTATAAGATACTGTACATCAGACCTAGACAACATGATTTTTTATGATCTCAAAAAAGACACCAGGCAAGGTTGCCCCTTCTTTCCCCTTTTATTTATACTATCCTTAGAATACCTGCAGGAGAGTGTCAGAATTAACGCTGATATAAAGGGTGTAACTATGCGGGGGAGGACCATCAAGGTCTCAGCATACACTGATGACATGTTGGCATATATTGAGGACACGGATTGGTCACTCCCCCACTTTATGCAGGTTATAAAAGCATATTTGAGAGACTCGGGTTACGACAGAGCATAAGCAAAACTGAAATGATTGCCTCAATCCTTATGTATTTCCTGACCCACTGTTTGTTTATATGGGTTTATTCCACACTAACCAGGTTCTGGTTTAGGGTTAGAAAGGCAAGGATACCTCTCAATAAAATAAATTATGGTTGGGAAAAGTTCAGGGAGCAGTCTGATGTATGTGTTTAAATTATATGTGAAGCCCTTAGGATGAAGAAGACATTAGGAAGGCCTCTAGCTCTTGCTTCTTCAATGATTAGGCTAGTAGAATGTATTGATTTACAGGTGATAGGTCCTAGACACTACTCAGATATGTTTCCAGAATTCTGGAGTTGGGCCCTTTGTCGAGTCACTAACTGTAGCTCTGGCACAAAAAGCGTTCAGATCCATGAACAGTATATTTTCTGGGCTGGCTGTGGTACAAAAGAGGAATAGTTAAGGTGGAGCTGGCAAAGATTGGGGATAAAATGATATCCTTTCCTGAACAAATTGAGGCCAACATTTACCAAAAAGGCAATTTGTCTGGCTCATACAACTTTTCTATGCTTTTACTGCACTACTAACAGTTGAAGACAATATTGTTGAGAGGCCATTTAGCTCCACTCTCCCAGACAAATAAGCAGGTTGCTCAACAGCTTGAATATAGAGTCTCAAACCACCTGAGCAGATTAACACATCTGTATATTCAATCTCTATGTCAGGTTGACCTTAACTTCGCTTTCACCAATGAGTAATGGGCGATGGTAGGTTTTGAAGCAATTCATAGACCTCATTCAGAGAAAATTATTCAGATGTCTTTACATCTACTCCACAGGTCCCTGCGCACACTGGCCTCCTTAGTAAAATGATGATGACACAAAATGGGCAGGTGCGAGTGATCTGGTCTGGGTGCTTGTAAATATAATACTCCATTGTCCTAAGGTCAAATTAGTTTGGTTAAGTGTCTAGTCTAGAATTAGTTATATTACCATCTCCCTGTGTTATGATATGTTATGTTATAATTTTTTCACACCAAAAGGTGCAGCGCAACCAACACCAAAAGGCAACCTTGGGCTATGACTGACAACAGAAAAATCACGAGAAAAAAAAGAGAAATTTAAAACAATAAAGTTTTAAGAGCCTTCCTAAATTGTAAATAACCAGACACCGCACGAAGGACGGCAGGAAGAGCATTCCACAGAATGGCAGCTTTGACCGAGAAGGAACGGCCTCCAGCCTTGCACATCGAATCCTAGGGACAGCTAAGAGAGAGCAGTCCCCAGACCGTAGCGTGCAGCCAGGAACATAGGGTCGGAATTTTTGCTGCAAGTATTACGGGCCAGCGCCTTAAAAAGCCTTATGAACCAAGCATAAAGATTTAAAATGAACACATCTGGCCACTGGCTGCCAGTGGAGGCATCTAAGGACTGGAGAAATATGTTCCCGTTAGGGAGTACCAGTGGCAAGACGGGCAACAGAATTTTGGAGAACCTGCAGATGCTGTATCAAAAAGTCTGGCAGAGCCAGATATGAAGAGGTGCAGTAGTCAATCTTGTTTAGGACCAAAGCAGACACCACCGGGGCTCGCAGATAGGCAAGAATTAATTGGAATACCTTCCAAAGAATTTTCGATAGAGAATGACTAACTTGGCAAACTGCACTAACCTGAGAGGCTATAGGCAAAGAAGCAGATAGTTTGACACCTAATTTCTTGACCACCGGAACTGCAGCAGGAAAAGAACCAAAAGAAGAAGACCAGAAAGCTGCTGTCCAAAAGGAAGAAGCAGTCAAAGAACCCACAACCATGACCTCGGTCTTGTCTCAATTCAGTTTGAGCCAATCTTCACTCATCCAGCAGCCCACAGCCGATAAGCAGTCTTGCAGCTGAGTGGCATGGCTGGATAAAGAAGATCCAGTCGAACCAAGATCTGCGTATCATCAGCATATGAGTAGCATCTAAAGCCGTGGGCGCGGATAAGAGCAATCAGAAGCTGAATGTAGATGTTATAAAGTGTGGGGGACAGGGCCGAGCACTGCGGAACCCCACACACAAGAGCAAAGACCACAGAGAGAAAAGGTTGAAGCAGAAGACGCTGCGAGCAATCAGAAAGGAAAGAGTGAAACCAGGCGAGAACTAATCTAATGTGTAATAGGGGTAGAACTATTTTGGATAATCCACTTGCCAAAGGTCATGTGAGTCTATTTTACTTAACGAAATCAGTAACTGTGCAGTATACTACTACATTTTTTAAACATGTTAAAGATTTGGCTTATGGTATGTGGAACCACATTTGCCATTTCAATCACTTACAAATATGCATTTCCAAAATGATATCTGATCTGATCTTGTACGGTCAAATGTGAAGTCCTTTGATACTCTTATTGAATAGTACATTTGAAATGGAAACTTGTCTTGCTGTTTCAAAGATATGGGTGTCAGAGGAGTACAAGCCTCATTGACTGATTAGTTCAGGGTTCAGTATGCAAGATGTGAGTGTTGACCCATTGTCTGCCCAAAATGTGGATGTGAACTGTCCAACCAAACAAGTGAGAACACTTCATGGTGAATTGTTGGTATGTTATATTCCCCATCTTCTTTTTTCTTTTTCTTCTATAGTGGTGGTTTGCATTCTACCTTCCCGTCCTATCTTTCTTCCTTACCCCCTTTCCCTCTCTTTGTCCAGGTGGCACCATCTCTGAGGGGGCATAGATCAATTAAACAGCAATTAACAACACTCATTTAACAACAATAATGATGCCCTTACTGAAAGGGTGTTCGGGCTTGGCTGGTAAAGCCCATTCTATTAAGATTGTCACAGGGAGTCTGCTCTTGGGCTGGACTCAAGCTCTTGAGATCCGGTGCAATGGCCCTCACAGATCTGCAAGAGATGGCCTGGGGGTCATCATAGTCAGTGGCAATAGACAGACACAATATGCAATAACTACTGTAGTTATGAGTAAATCCCTGAGGCACACTTTTGGATGCAGATGTTACACATACAGACAGATTTCAATTTTCGGAGAGAATTTAGATATTTTAAGCAAGATGGAGTGTTTGCCTTTGTATTGTATTTGCTGTCCATTTTAACCTACATGTGATGCATTTTCATTCGGATAGGATGACTTTATGTTGGGATATGTTGATTCTCATTGTAATGTTGCTGTTGTACGTCTTGTTCAATTTACAAACAAACCTCATTAAACATAAAAAGGGGGTTGCTTGGTTATCCTATACATGGTACCTTGCTTGTTTTGTCTGACATACAAGGTTTAGAGCAAGGCTAGTGGGGTGTGATGCAGGTGGGAGATTTTAGGAGAGGGGGTGACATTCTCCACACAGGTGGTTAGATTCCTATGAAGTGGAAGGATGGGGAGGAATATTTGGGCATATGAAGTGGTGCAGCATATGGGCAGCAAGCCAGCAAATTGTTCTGAGCGTAAGTTGGGTAGTGAGATAGAGCAGGGGAGCAGTGTTTACATCAGCAAGGCATGGCAGGGAGGATAATGTGAATGAGAGGTAGGCAGAATGGTAGATAAGAGTCAGGGAAATTAGACATGGTAGGTGAAAGGAAATATAGGCAGGAGAGGTTATTTAAGATTCAAGGTGGATAGGTGAGATCTGTGTCGGATAGGTAGAGGGTGAAGAGATGGTGGGATTTAAGAGGTATGCTCAAAAGCAAGTTAAGTGATGGTGCATATGAGAAGATGGGTTGGAGGGTGAGGTAGAAGGATATGTGTATGAGAGATGGGGTGGAAGAAAGTTAGATGTTGGGTAGCGGGCAGATTATATTATATTTATTTATTAATAGGATTTTTATACAGTGTCAACCATGAACAGAGCCAGTTCTTGGTGCTCTTTCAGACAAAGGAGGAAAGGAGAGGAATTTGGTCTTTCACAAGCTTGAAGAACATTCAGATAAGTTAAATGCCGGATAAGGTGCTTTAAGTGCTTTTGAGCATCCTCAAACAGGCCACAAACATAAATACTTTCCTTTGCATGGAGGCTTTGACCTAAAAAACACCCCGAGAGGTGCCTCTGACCCCCCCACCCTGCCATTCCTCTTTTGATGCTCCATCTCCCTCACCCAGTCCCTCTACCGTAAGCCACCAGGCCTGTCCTAGTGGCTTCCCTACACCACACTGGCCCCTCCAATCCCTGACCCCATTCAGACTAAACATATTCCTGCTCTGCCCTCTGGCACCAACACCCTCATCTGTCTTCTCCTGGGCCTGAACACCCCTAATGAATCCTCTCCCTACTTAGTGTGAGTCTATAGGTGGTGTTTCCTGGTCAGTCTCTTTTGCAGGGTATCCATGAAACATGGTCCATAGACAGCAGCAGAAAAGAACAAGTACAATGACCAGTGGCTAAAATAAAGAGTAGGAAAATGTGATGTGAAGAGAAATTCCTGATGCAGGAAGGGCAGCCTGCATAGATAAACATGCCTCATCAGTCAAGTCCATAAGATTTCCTGAATAGGAACTTCTTCAGTTTTTGTGGGAGTGATGGAAGCTCTCGCTTTCTCCAATGGCTACCGGCAAGCTGTCCAAATATAGCATCCTGCAGCATCTAGTCTCCTGCAGCCCGTTTTCTTTTTTCTGATAGCTTTGACAATGAATATTTTTGAAAATGAGTATCACAAGCAGGGAGGTTTATTTTGTACTTTTTGCCTAGACTAGAACAGACCTTTGTTCTAGTAAACTCTGCGCAAGTGGATTAGGATCTTGAATTTAATGCACACTCCAAGAAGTAGCCAGTTCCGGGATTGCAAAATCTGCATGAAAATGTCCCTGGGTTTGAGACCAAAGATATATCCTGGTACTTTATCGTCAATCACTTTAAATTGACGCTTGAGGTTATTCAGGTGTCCAGAACTGAAGCTATGACAATATTCAAGGCATTATAAGAATGTATACATTTTGAGATGTGGGAGAATAAGCTTCACAAGATGCAGCTAAAAGTCAGCTTTTGGGGGTGGCAACAATGTGGGTTGTCAAAGATGACTCCAAGGTTTTGGGATGAGGCAACAGGAGTCTAGCGCAACGCAAGAGAAAGGAATTGTGTGAAGAGGAGGGTAGAAGGTATGGAGTTGCCATTAGTTGACCTCTCTCTTCAAGGCATTTAGGTAGACATTGTTGTCGATCATTCAGTCTTGTATCTTTAGCAAGGAGTGCAATATCTGATTGTAGTTGATTCCTAAAGACGGAAAGCGAGCTGAGTAGTGCCTGCATCGGTTTGAAAATTGAGCATAAACTGAAAGATGAGCCATTGAAGAGCCAATAGGAGCAGAATGGACACTTGAGGGACTCCACATTGTTGAATGGTAATGGAAAAGGAGTCTGACTAAGTTGTTTCTCTGAAGTAGGAGATAAGGTGGACAGTAGACCCTGAGATGCCAACAGATGTCTCGAGGCATTGGGGGAGCATCTTGTGGTTGAAGGTGTCAAATGCTGTGTATAGGTCAAAAAGGATAAGTTTAGAAGGGCAATCAGCATTGAGTGATGACAGAATCTCATATCACACAAAAAGAAGAGCAAGTTCAATGCTTCTTGCTCATCAAAAGCCAGACTAATTGCCCTGGGTCTGAGAGTACCGCCACAGTTGACTGGTTGCCATGTATTCCAGAATTGTGCTGATAAAAGGTGTTCTAGTAACAGGGCAGTATTTCTATGGAATGTTGGGATTGACATTAGCTTTATTAAAAAGGAGGCGTTAGGTGTCTTTTCTATAACATATGCAGGTTAGGTGGCTTTTCTATAACATATGCAGGAAGGTGCAAGATTCCAGGGAGCCGTTCATTAAGGTGGTTAGGGCTAGAGTGATGATATAAATATTGATATTAATCTTCTTGTAGGGCAGCCATAAAACTGCTAAGTCAGATGAATTTATGTTATTTATCAGTGACAACAATTCTGCTACAGACGTCAGAGAGAAGGAAAGGAAGCAGGTATGTGTAATTAAATCGGGAACAGGGTGGAGATGAGGGTATAGGCAAGCTAGATCTTGGCAGGTTGAAAGCATCCATGTTTCCCCAAATAAAGGCCAGAGAGGGTCAGTGAAAGCTGTGGAGGTAATTAATGGGTGTGAACATTCTGAAGCAGATGTCATTTCATTGTAGATCTTTAACAGCTCAGCTGACGGTGTTGGGAGTCAATGCAAGTCAGCCAAGCAGTAAGGCCTTTTTTATTCTGCGGGGATACATGCATGGTTGCTCTACTGATGTCCTAAGCTGATCTTTTTTGTCATTAGGGTCTTTGGATGTTTGCTCTGTCTGCCTTTTGAAAGTTTGCGACTTCATGATCGAACCCAAGGTTGACTTTGGAGAAGTTTTTTTTAATGACAGGAGTGAGAAGTTCCATGTTTTTTTTTTTTATTTGAATATGTAAGATATCTAATATGGAGTCAGGAATGTATAAGGTCAATGGAATCAGAGGTCTCACGGATCATATGTCGCACTTCTATGCAAACTAGATGCACAGGCAGTGTTAGATGCACTCCTTTAGGTCTGTCCAACCTAGAAAGGAGGAGATTGTGGTCATACCAATGAGCATTAGTGACTATGATATGAGAAAGGTTTAGGTTAGTTTCAGACAGGATAGCATCAAAAGTGTGACCCCAAATATGTGTCGGGTCAGATTCTTCAAATGAAGAATTGTGTATTGAGGAATCAAGTGATTGCTTGTTAATTTGGCAAACTACTCAGATGTTAGAATCACTGAGAACAATAATCCTATCAAATGTAGTTTCTAGGTTGGAGAAAACGTTTCTGTGAATCAGGTCCAAAGTCTGTACATTCTACTTGGTAAAAGACTGTGTCTCCAGGAGGGTGATATGTGGTAGCTATTGTGCAGCAGGTGAAGGTATGTATATGTGGCTAGGTAGGATGTTCTTGGTGTTTGGGTGGGCAAAATACAGGTTTGAGCAGGGCAGGATGGAGGTGTGTGCATGGCTGTATGTAGGTACGGGTCGTGTGGATAGGAAGGAAAGGTAGTATCATCAACATACTATACACCATAAAACTGACAATGTTAGGTGTCAGTAAATGTAGCTGCCTTGGTTGGAACCTGGATATCAGGCACTGAGAATATGCACATTGATGGGATTCCAGTGACTTGTGTTATGATATAGTTTCCCTGCGTTCATTAATAGTCTGAGTGCCACATATTGCAGTCAGGTTCACTAAATACACTAGGGAAAGCAGAAATGTTATAGAACTCATTTGCAATTCCTGCCATCAAACAAGCATACGTGGACGTTGAAAAATGTTGAGCCACACATGATAGAATGGCATGAAATGCCTAGTCTACATTTGTGACCATGTGGCCTTTGGTTTCCTTCATTATTGTCAATGGTCCCCCAGGAGGACTCCATTGCAGAGGAATGGAGAGTATTTACCAGTTTCACATACAAATCTATGGCATAGTGGTGCATGGCATTTATGGTCAGGCCACCCTGTGACTCTTGTCCACTACTAAATGTTGGCTAACCTGGAACCTCAGCTTCTATTTCTGGTAGCTCAGACACCCAATATGTTTTCTCTTCTGCTTCCCATCATTAGTCACGGCCACATGTTGTCATCTGGGTCGGTGATGTTTTCAAACCTCTTGCAGTGCTCTTCAGTGCTTTGCTCTAGTTCTGGATTGCAGCAGGTATTGACAGGTATTTCTGTTTGGGAAACTCAGCCACTTATGTTTTGTAAATGCCAGGTGGGTGATTTTAACATATTTGGTGAATTCACATAGCCACTCCATCTTTTAGTGATTTTTTTGCATGGTTCCTTGCCCTGATCCATACTACCTTTTGCACTTTTGTAATTATGATTGTGCATCTCTGACTTGTCTGAATGTTGACGAGTCATTTTGAAAATGCATTCGTCTATGCACCAAAAATGTAATTTGTGATAATTATATGTCAAGACAGGGGGCTTGTATCATGCGTAGTCTTTAATTCATAAACTCTAGCAGCAAACAAAACCAAATAAAGTTTCAACCAACAAACTCAATAAATAACTACAATTTCCTATACGCATATATGGGTCTAATTCATGGAACTTTTAGTGCAGTGCAAAGTGACTTTGCACTGCCAACAAACACGTTGAACCAGCCCCTTTGCACTGTGATAAAAAATCCATGAATTAGGCCCATAGTCTCTTTGATATTTGAAAACTTGAATGCTCTAAATGGAGTGTCACGTGACTGGACTGTATCATGTGATGATAACACCACATAACCTCACAAGTCCTTCCTAATCCTTCCTTTTTCTTTGCCGCTTGAACAGCAGGTAAAAATACCTTTATTATTGTTTATTCATGAGTAAGTAGCGCGTTCGATTACGCTTGAGGCGCAGGGAAGTAGCGAAGCCCACGAAAGGACGCAGCGCAGCAAAGTAGCACAGTCCCCAAGGTACTCCAACTTGGCGAGCCGAAGGTTTTTCCGTGGCAGCACATTGCTGCATTTTCGGTCACGCGCTTTAGCAAGTGGGATGGAGATCAGAGGAGTAACTTTGCTGAAAATGTTGGGGGGGACATCATGACAACTGAAAGAAAGGTGTAGGCTTTAGTGGGCAGACGTTGGCACTGAGGGATAAGACTAAACTACTACTCCGACTGTAGCACGCCCCCTCCCACGCACTGGCATGTTCCTCCTCGCTCTGTCGATCACGCAACACCTTGCCTTGCCCTGTGCATGACTCGCCATCAGCTCACTCAGCTGTGCCACCTCACATTTCCTGTGCCGTGCAATTCCCCTGCTCACCCAACCCCTACCCCATTACCTCACTAGACCCTGGGCAGGCTTCCTCTGCTAACTCTATACCCGCCTTATCATCACCCACCCCTTCAGAATGACCCCTGAGGCGTCGCTAGACCCTTGCCCACTAGTTCTCTCTGGGCTTTCCTGTTCTGCTTATCACTGCCCTTCTCTTATCCCCTTACATGCCCCATAGAATGTCTCTAATCTTCAAGTACCTATCTGTCCCCATCTCAGATTCTCCTATGTATATGCCCACTCCCCATCACAGCTCGACCCCCTTCATTCCAAATTTTAACTTACACTTCACCCAGCACCTCGCCCTCGCAGTGCCCCACACTTCCCTAGCCATGACTCGCTTCCTACCCCCGAGGCCCCTCTTCCATCACCTCACCTACCTATCTACCCCCGGTCTCCCCTCCCACGTGGCGCACCTCACATCCCCCTGGACAAGTTTCCCCATCTCCTCATATTCACCTGTTCATCCCTTCCACACGGCACCTCACCCGCCCCAACTTGTCGCCTTCTCACTGTGCTTCTGCCTGTCTCCCCATCACCTCACTTACCCCTGGTAGCCCCTTCCATGTGGCACCTCACATCCCTTGACTGCTTCTGACTACGCTGCTGTCGCTATCCCTGGTATCCCCTCCGACACTACCCCTCTGGACAAGAGCCTGCTTCTCATTGCACTGTCTCCCATTACCTCACCTTCCCCTGGTCTCCCCTCCAACGTGGACCCTCACACCCCCCTTGATAAGTCTACCTCATATTCACCTGTTCACCCCTTCAACATGGCACCTCACACGCCCCCACTTGTCGCCTTCTCACTGCGCTGCTGCCTGTCTCCCATCACCTCACCTACCCCTGGTAGCCCCTCCCACGTGGCACTTCCCATCCCTTGTCCGCTTCTAACTCCGCTGCTGGAGGCCAGTCTGAAAGAAAGAGTTTCTGGGTTAAGGAACATACTCAAATGCAATTACTGGGACGAGGAAGAGTAGGACTAGAAGTAATGAATATTACCGGTAAGTAATCTGGAAAATGGTTTGGAAATCTCCCATGCAAAGATCGACAGGTAGTGTGTTGCCCCAATACTGGCTGGATTTGTCAGAAAAAACAATTTGCTGCTATCCTGTTGTGAAGTAAATGGTTGTGCATTTATAATTTAGAAAGCTATTTTAAAAAAAAGAGAAATGTATTACTATAATAAAAGGTACATGCCTTTTTTAAAAATTAATAATCACCTTTACAATGCTACTTTCCTCTTTAAGGAAGCAGACGTCACCATCTCGTTTTGTTTAATTTGCGACGGATGACAGTAACCAAGACTAGCAACGGCAACGCCAACAGTTTTTGTTTTTGTGTAGGCATGGTGCAGGCCTTTTCCAGGCACTGCTACAGTGGTACATCCTGGCCACAGCTGGTAAATGGTATGATGATGACCTGATCATACGATGTCAGCGACTGGCAAATGCCTTTCTAATATCTAAATGCACCAATACAGATGCCTTTGCTAGTGCTTGCTGGTCACAGGGCGGAAGTGCAAGGAACAGGTGCAAGGACACACATATAGCCTATGAATGAAGTGGCTGCAGGCACATTAGGTTAAGATGTTTTTACTTCATTGAGCTCATTTACAGCTGCCACTGAACCATTAACGCCCAGAAAACTGCTTAAAAACAACACTTGTGGGCCCTATACTGCAAAAAGGGTGATATAAATGGGTGATAGATATAGCTCAAAAAGATGCCAGGTGGGTGTGTTTTTGGCACAGAGGGACATGTGGGGGGTTGGACTTGCCATAGTGATTACCATGGCCCTGGCCGGCAATGAGTTGGTAAAAAGCTAAACATCCACAAGCTGTGTCAATCCCGAAATCCCATATCCCCTATCTTTACTCCAATGCCATAGGCAGCGATAAAGTGCCACCTAACAGCTAGAACTTAAAAGTAGATTAGAGAAACTTTCATTTTACTCTAAAGACTATTTTAAGTAAGAACACATTCCACCGATTTTACTTTCTTCTTAAAAAAAAAATTAGATCTGTAATATGTATTAAGTTTTGTCCCAATTAGGTATATTTTTTGCTTAACAGATCGAGTTTTTAAACAGACTTTTTCCTTAGGTGCGTTCCAGAAATTGCACAAACTTAAACAGTGCAGGTACTGGTTGTGTGACATGAAACCGATGAGAGGTCTCCCAATCAACAATATAGCCTAACTCCCCAAACGGACTGGCGCTGGCGGTGCATTTGCACACAGTGTGGGTGACTTGCACACTTCACAAGCTGATGTTGTACAGTCATTGAGATTGCCCTATGAACTGTATGGCTCACTAATTGCAAAATAAAATGTTATTCAGCTTACCCGGCGGTCACAATGCAATGTGGCCCTCCTGCCAAAAGATGGGGGGGACAAAAAGGCATGACATATAAGTGGGGGGGGACAAAACCACCTGTCCCCCCTATAATTACACCCATGATGGAGATGCATGTCAGACCCGCACAACGCCGTTTGGTTCGCGGAAACGCCTTTGGCATGCCATCTACTGGTGGCAGATTGCACTGCATCTCCTGATTCAGAGGAGAGCTTGAACGGATCCAGGCTTCCAGTATCCACCTCATATCCAGCACTGCGTGTACAGGTCCCAAGACAACCTGTGATTTCATGTATACCATCATTGTTGTGTCAGCACCGCAACTCCCAATTCAGAGGAGAGCATGAACTGATGCAGCCTTTTCATTAGCTGCCTCATATACGTTACTATGGGTCCAGGTCCCAAGACAACCTGTGATTCCATTGATATCAGCTTTGTTACCACCCTCAGTATTAACACTATTATCATTAAGGAATTCCCATAAAGAGGTGCAAGGAAATCTTTGAGAGAGAATTCCTTTGACAGTGGATTGCCCAATGCAGGGCCTTCTAACCCATTATGGGTCCCGTTAATGGAAGATTTATCCAAGAGGTGGTATGGGTAGGGCTGCTGTCCCTGTCCCAAAAGCTGGACTTCATCCAGGATTGGATTGCCTTTTTCCAAGACCCTAAGGCGATCGGGCCGAGGTCCTGCAAGAAGAGAAGATGGTGACAGGGGAAAGGATTCAACCAGAGAGCACAAATTCCATAAGGCTGAAAGAGCACTTCCCACCCTGGCCCCCTGGGTTCATCACAGGTGGTGTATGTCATGGGCAAGCGTGTATGCTCTAAGGAGTGTCACTAATGTCCAGAAGCCAGATATGGTATGGAGACATACCCTCCAGGCCAGAGGAAGAACAGCATTGCAGAGACTCCCATGGATAATCGGATTATAGGGCCAATGAAGACTCTCACATCTACTTGAGCTCTTCAAGTGCTGCCTGCAGCAAGGAGGAACCCCACAGGAAATGCCGGAAGAGTGACAAGGATCAGATGGAAGACTCTCTGGACGATACATCCAATCCGGATCCGGTCCACCCAAGGTCTTCGGAGTGGGAGCCGCCACCAAAGTCAGTAATTACTTGAGTAAGCGTCTGAGTATGCCTTTCAATAAAAAAGCGAGGAGTAAGGTCAAGGTGGAGTGCCCCAGGTCTTTGCTACCAGACAAAGTGGTGGAGACGCCGGATGTCAATCCTAAAATGATTACTTTCATGACCAAATACAGCAGAGATCTCAAAAAAAGAATAGACTGGTAATTCTGAAAAAGAGTACCAACAGCAATCCCATGCATGTGTTTCAGCCTTGTTGAGCATCATCAGTGAGGTGATATGCAAATGGATATTTCCCATCTGTGAAAGGTACAGTGAGCTAAAGTGTGGCTGCAGACTATGGACTGTTTTCTGATTTCTTAAGTGTCTTAGGTTTAGTCAATCTACGTTTCCTAGGGTCATCCAGACGTGGACCCCTTGCTCACTGTGCTCAGAGAGGCACAGGTCCACCTCACGGATGAGGCTCATGTTCAGAAGGGAATTGCCATAGCATTTTGGTGCTGGACTGCCCATGTGAGTGGGACAAAGACTGATATGCAAATGGATATTTCCCATCTGTGAAAGGTACTGTGAGCTAACATGTGGCTGTGGACTCTCGAGTGGGTACCTTCCCATAGAACAGGTCAATGGGCCGTGTTCGTGCTCGCAGAGGGGAGCCTATGGACTATTTTAAGCTTTAATGGTGATCAGAATGTATTTACTGTCCTTTACGTGAATTACATCTGCAGTAGTGGAATGCACATTCCTAGCCAGGCACCAGCCATGCCATTTGTTCCAGGCTGCACTGTAAGACTTAGTTGTTTTAGGGCCCCAGGACTCCCATATAAAGCATTCAACCTCTCCCGAAAGCCTGTGTTTTCTCCTGGTACCCCTGAAATCGCACACACTGCTAATCATAGCATTCCCTGAAGGACGAGGAGATGAGGGAGCCATGCAAGGTCCCGAAGGATGTCCTCCTTTTCTGGAAGGAGGACTGGGCTGTCTCAAGAGAACTCCAGGAGATCCAGGAGGCATGCATTTCTCCACCAAGTCGTTGTCACCAGAATCAGCCTTGCTTGCTGGGTTCTCGCATATGCAAGTGTACTCACAATCATTGTAGAGGGGGGAAGCATAGACAAGGTACGGCCCCCAGGATTACCGGAAGGCATCTATCCGTATCGCATGGACTCTTCAACTGCATCAACCTAATGAATACTGACTTATTCAACCACCAGTTGCTGGAGTCCTTTAGATATCTGCAGGTCCAGTCTGCCATTTGGTTTGCCAACACAGGAACATAATACGCAGTGATGCCAGGCCCTTGTTCAAGCAGAAATGCCAGAAATCCTTGGCTAGTTTCACTAACATTCTGGAACTCATTCCCCCAGCCCGTTGATGTACTGCATGGCCGATACATTGTCCATCGTCAAGAGTATGCAACATTGCCTTCTGTCCTGGGTGAGAAACATGATCGCAATGGAGCCTGCCGAGAGTTCCAGGCAGTTGATATGGATCTGGAACTCGTTCGGGGACCATCGACCTCTGGTTGAAATCTCAGCGGACTCTCCAACCCCTACGGCTGGCATCTGATTCAATCAGCAGATCTGGGGAAGACCAGAAAATTCCCTTTCAAAGCTTCCTTGTGATGGAACCACCAGCACAACTCTGTCCTCACCTCTTGTGACATTGCCCCCCAGAGAATTTAACAGAGTCTGGTTTGTGTTAGTTGTCTGTCACTCCAGGTGTGCAGGCTAAGCCAGCGGGCTCCTGAGAGATCTTGTGAAGCCAACAGCATCCTGTGAAGAACCAGGAAATTGTTTGTCATTCCGAGTTCTGGTTATCCTGTTCAGGCACCGTTCAGGCATTTGGTTGTAAAGTTACAGGAGGCTGCAAGGGAGCAGTGAAAGAAAGAGGAAGGATTGTGAGGTTGTGGGGTGTTATCATCTGTGATTGGTGGATACAGTCACCTGACACTCCATTTAAAGCCTTCAGGTTCACAAACTTCAAAGAGACTATATGTTTTGAGGAAATTGCATTTCTTTATTGAGTTTATTGGTTGCAACTTTATTTGGTCGTGATTGCTGCTTCAGTTTGTGAAGTAAATGCTCGAGTTTGTGAAGTAAAGAGTAAGCATAATATTTCGCTTGTGTGCCTTTAATAGAACCATTACCTTCCTGTACGTTAGTATGGACAATCTGAATTAGCAAACTGCACTCTGGCATAAATAATGAAAATGAATTGCTGCAATGCTGCCAAGAGATCATTTTTGATGTATCTTTAGCTTCACCATGCGCGTGGTCTGTGAACAAATCTCAAGTACACTGCTTTCATACTCACTTCAGTTGAAGGTTGATATTTGCTTGTTAACCAGAAGAATGTATTCTCTGAGTGCTCTGCATTATCGTCAAGAAAGTGCCATGGTTGGATAATGGATCTGGGAAATGAAAAGCCACCTTAAAGATCGTCCCATCTTGCTATCCACTCAATGAGAAGCCTGGCACAATGCCTTGGCATATCGCTGAACGGATTCTTTCAGGATATCAAATAAAGCATGCATTGCTGAACTGACTTTTTTGTATCCCATTTTACTATACTTTACCTTTGTTTCACTTCTTTCAGAAATAAATGCACATTCATCTCTTGTCCCTTAAGCACTGCTGTGGTTGTTCTCTAGAGACTACTTGAAGCATTCTGACATTTGCATGTGGGGATATTTTGGCTTAAAACATATGGGCCCATTTGAACGCTGCAGGTGGACGCATGGCATACTTGTGGGTAATTTGCACATGTTCACTTACTTGGCAGAGAGCTACAGATTTCTATTTATTGCAAGATTAACTAACCTTTCCAGCATTCCTAAAATAGCAGAAATGCAAATAGCACCAGTGTTGCTGCTTGTTTATTAAAGAAAGGAGTAACAAGGTTTTGCCTCAATCCATACTGCATGAAGGTTTTTTTTTGCTATCTGAATGCTAAGCTTTTTCCCCATTTCTACAGCCAGAATGTGGGGTGTAGAGCGAAAAGGACTTGCATCAAATTTAATGAGGACCATAGTAGGCAAGAACACAGAGCAAGAACTGAAACAAGAACAAGTCAAAAACAGTGAGCATTGTGAAAGGATCATGAAGTAGACACAGACAACAAGTTCAAATTTGGTTCACAATGTTGTATTAACTTAAAAGGCAGGATGGAACAAGGCCCTATGCAAAGGTGGAACTTCCCGACCTAAAGAAAACTAAGGATAGTCGGTATCAGGAAGTCCAAATCAAATGCCTTTCCATGTCCAAAACCTCTACTTAGCCTCATAACTAACTGTATACAATGTGTAGGGATGTCAGCATCAACATGAGTAGTGTTCAAAATAAAGTTCAGAGCTACTTTCAGCTCTTGGCTTGTAATAAGCTTCCCCTTCCCCAAGTTCAAAACAGTTCACAAGACACCACTGTTCCCTTTTCCAAGAGTTAAAATCTTCCAGCTCTTCAAAAACAACACAGTTCCTTGGGACACTTCCCAACTCTTTTGATATTGGTGCTTTTCACTAGTTATCATAGGCAGTTCAATTTCTAAAGCTCAAAATCACAGACAAGATTGTTCTAATACACAAGCTTCTTTATGGATACTTTCAGTGCCTTTTCCATACAGGGGACACTCAGTCTAGTTGCAGTTGACAGACCACATAGTACACCCATTACAGGTCATGCAACCGATACCCCTTCTCGACTGCTTTCCATCAACAAAGTGTCACTGCTTTGACTTGACAGTGATGCTTGGTTTATTCACCTGTCTCACACTCTCCTGACACTATACCGTGGCATGGTTGGCTACCATACATTTGTTGCACTTTATTGTATTCTTCTGGTTCTTGCCAATACAGGTTTCCTCATAACATGTAGTTCCCTGAACTCTTTTGGCTGTTTCCAATGCTTGTCTTCTCATATAGTGCAATTCCTTGAAATCTATTGGTTTTGGCCAATACGTGGTTTCGTATATCATATGCTTCTTGGTATTCTCTTAAATTTGCCAATACTTGTGCTTCAAATAATACAGTTTGTGGTATATGTCAAATTCACCAACTTTCTTTCACTCGACTCAATATTCACGAGTGCTCAAAACTTGCTTTCACTCTGTTCGATATTCAAAAGTACTTTTTCTATTATTCAAAATAATGTTCATTGCCTCGTTTGCATATTCACCTGCCAGTCCAGTGGTTCCCCTTCCTTTCACACTCACAAGTCGGAGCTTACGGTATTGCAAGCTCCCATGCTGCCATTGGTTCTCGCCTTCCCGTGCAGTGCCTCGCTTCCTCTTGCAGTGGCTCTCTGTGGCGTTGCTCCCCGATGATGCTCCGGCTGCCGGTCAGGATTCTTGCGACAACGTCGCTTGGTCACACCAGCCTCCCTTTTGCGGTCGGCTAGCAGCCTCCAGCATTCCTCAGCTTCGCTTCCTGCTGCACAAATTCTGCATCTTTGCATGGGTCTCTAGCGCTTCATCTACAACACTGCTAATCTGGAGTTGCTTTCCCGGCTGCAGCTTCTGCCTTCATTTCTGTAATGATTCTGCCTTTTTAAACTTACTGCCATCATGATTGGATCAAAAAGAACTATACTGCTCAATATTGAAGCAGTAGTTCCGCCTTGCTCTTGATGTCCTCCTCCTCGTCTCAGTACTTGGTTGAGGTCTATATGTGTCTGCATGATTAAAATGAGGACATATTGTCCTAGTTGGTCTCGTCCTCGTACCAGTAGAGTATTGTTGTTTCTTGGGGAATGTTTTAGGGGATGCACAGGGAAAGGGCTGACAACTACATATGAAGGCTTGTGAAATGAAAGGGTCATTATGAAAAGGAAATGGAGGATACATGCCAATTCCTTGCGACCCCTGGCATCCTCCAATCATGTTGCTGGATGGGCTGTGGCTTAATCCAGCCCCGGTCTGGAAATGTTGGGCTCCATTTCAAGTGATGTTATTTAATTTAACGCTTATTTTCCTTCGCCCTGTGAAAGAGGAGAAACTCGAAGAATGAGGTGCGGACACAGAACAGCCAGCTTTAGTGTTTATGGGCAGTCCTAATGCAGGCAGGCCTAGTTGGACCCTGCAGCGAGTCCGTGGTGTGTTGACTGTTAAAACACATGTCTTTAATTGAATTAATTTCATCTGCTGGTGGTGTGCACACAGATGTGAAAACAGAGTCTGGCTGTGAGCACTGTGCACCTCCAGTAGATAAAAACAATGCAAAAGCGAGAAGGGTGCCGCACTTATCAGTGTTAATGGGCCTGATGCGAGTGTGCCAACCTGGACACTGGAGCAATTCATGGTTTGCTGGCAGGATTGGCTTGGCTGCTTGGTGAGAACAAAAATGAATTACTGTCCGTTGTTGGCACAGCACCACGATTATGAGAAAAAGTAAGTACAACACAATACTTTCATTTAATTAGGTTACTCTGCTGGTGGTGGTGCTCACACATGGTACAGTGCCAGTGGATAATTCATTTTTATGTTTATTTATTTATGTATTGAAAATGTGTATGGTGCCTAAACAGCCAAAAGTGTTTCCAGTGTTTCCAGGTGCCAAAAGACAAAAGAGGGGAGGGGAGGGGACAGAGGAGAAACAACAAATACAATAACGGTCCTGCTAGGCCTTGTGACATTCAGATAATGCAAATGCAGTATACGAAGTGCAGCGGGAGGGGGCAGGTCCAGGCAAGGATGGGAAGGGGGAGGGGGAAGAGCGATAAGTGCTGGAGGGAGCGAGGCCATAGGACTGGGCAAGTGCAAAGGGGTGCCCCAGGAAGATTAGTACAAGGGGAATTTAGGGGAAGGTAAATAGTGTGAGGTGACGGGAAGGACAGGCCTTGGAAGAATAATCAGGGAAGGGTATCTGAGGGAAAGTGCTGGCAGGAAGGGGGTGAGAAGGGAGGACTAGACAAAGGAGGGCCAGAACCCTGTGAGCCTCATAAGGGACACAGGCATCCAGTTGTAGCAGCAGGAGGAGACTAGCAGGGCAAGGGGAGATGGAAGGAGGAGGAGAAAAGGAAGGTCTTGGGGAGCTTCTGTAACATTGGGAGATCTGGCTGAAGCTATAGAGGGGCAGGGAGACCGTTCCAGAGGTAGGCTCCAGCCGAAGAGAGAGATCTAGGCCCCCCTCTCTTCTTGGAGAAATGTCTGATCTGCAGAGAGTTGGAACTAGAGGACCGAAGGACTCTAGCATGGAGGTATTTATCGAGAGAGAGTTGAATGTAGCGAGGTCCCCGGCCCCAGAAAGCCTTGTGGATGATGCAGAGGGTCTTATATTTGATACTTGCAACCACCACCAGCTACTGGGAAGATTTTAGGGCTGCAGAGATGTGGTCACAAGTATTGCAGTCCTTTTCTGTATAAGCTGAAGAGGGTGGTGTGAGGAGAGACGGAGAGTAAGCAAGAGGCTGTTGCAATAATCAAGCCTTGAGAGAGCCAGAGCTCTGGAGACATTGCATTTCTGGGGAAAGGTGAGGAAATGGAGAATGCCTCTGAGGAGGTGAAGCTGATAGTGGGTCAGTGATATGAGTTGAGAAGGAGAGAGAGGTGCCACCCAGGTTTTTAGGCTCACACAAGGGTGAGGGGAGGGGGCTCAAGGAGGGACGCCAAAGTTTAGGCAGGAGGGAGGGAGTAGGGGTACCATTGAGAAGGATCTCAGTCTTACTGGCATTAAGGCAGAGATCATTAGCAGCACACTCTGCCTGAATGGCAGTCAGACAGTTGTGAATGAGAGAGGAAGGAGAGGAGGAAGAGGAGGGAAGCTTAGAGAAACCTGTGTGTTGTCAGCATAACACTGGAAATGAGGAGAAAAGGTGAACATCAAGTGGGCAAAGGGGCAAGGTATAGGTTGAAGAGCCAAAATGTGAGGATAGAGCCCTGAGGGACTCCACTAGTCGAGAGTGAGGTAGAGGAGACAAAGGGGCCCAGTTTCACTTGTGAGGGCCGATTTGAGAGGAAAGAGGTTAAGCAGTTCAGTGCCCAGTCTGTGATGCCGAGGGTATCATTGAGCCTCTTCATGAGGATGGAATTACTGTGTCAAAGGCAGAGGACAGATCAAGGAGAATAAGGGCAGGAAGAGAGTTGGAATTGAGGTTTGAGAGCAGATCATCATGGGTGTTCAGGAGAGCAGTTTATGTGCCTCTAGATGCTATGAAGCCAGACTGGTGGTCTTGAAGGCAGCCAACAGATTCAGTGTAATGTATTATTTAGAAGATCACCAACTTCTTCAGGGGTTTGCCCAAAAAAGGGCTAGTGGAAATAGTAGTTAGCTGGGCAGGAAGGGTCTGTAGATGGCTTTTTTAAGAGGCGGTACACAAGGTCACCCCATATTCGCCTTCGTCTTCGCACCACGTGCATCCGCACACAACCTGACCCCTCTCCCCCGAGCTAGCACATCACTTTCTGCGTTTCTCCCCACGCAACTGCCCCTGCTCTCCTGGGCTAGCGCATTCCTCTCCCCTTGTCACTCACTTAACTTGTCTCCGCTACCTCGGCCTTGCACATCCCTCTTTATGTTGCTCCCCACATAACTTGTCCCCACTCCCCGGCCTTGTGCATCCTACATAGCATTGCCCCCCATGTAACTTGTCCCAGCTCCCCCGGCTTTGTGCATCCTTCTCAGCATTGCTCCCCACATTACTTATCTCTGCTCCCCCAGCCTTTTTGCGCCCTTCTCAGCGTTGCTCCCATGCAACGTAGGTCCACTTCCGCCCACTGTCCTTCCACTTCAGTCTCCCCTGAGCTGTGACCTGTGTATTGTTCCCTGCTTGTGTCTCTGCATTCCATGCCTTTTCATACTGTGACTATTGTATTGTCATTCCACTGCATTGCTTGTATTTTCCCTCTTACTTCCAGGTCTCCTTGGAATACCAGTGTTTGCGTATTTTGTTTTTTTAGTGTTACCATTGTATTATTTATGTGCTGCATTGTGTGCATTTCTCTTCTAGGTTTCAAAGGACTACTAGCTGTGTATTCTGTGTTGTAGTTGCATTATCTCGCCCTTGGGTACCACTGTAGTGTACATTTGTTGCTTCCACTGTTTTTCAACTCACGCTAGGACCCCGCAAGGTTCCAGTGTTCTTGTTCTGTAATGTACTTACTTGTTTCCCCCTCTATTGTATGTGACCCCTGTGGGCCTCCCTCCTATTTGCCCCTAGTGTGTGATGCCCCTCCTCCTGCTAAGGATGCCCCCTATCCCCTTACTCTATGCCCGCACCCTTTTTGGTGCTCTCTGTCTCCCCTATCTTCTCTAACACTTATTCTATTGACTATCCTACCCCTCTCACTAAGTCTGGTAGAAAGAAGCTCAAAAGGGACATCCTGGTCTCCAACACAGGCCTACCTATCGCTGATACCTGCACCAATGCTTCTTCCAGACAGACCCTCACTAACATTCTCTTTGTTGTTCCCTCTCCTGGCCCACGGACCCCCATATGGTCTTTGTTCCCTCTCCTTTTTCCCTCCTCTGCCATTAAAGGTGGCACCCGGTGGGAGGCCCTCATGGACCCCTTCCACTCCGCCAAGACCATCATTAATGTCTACTTAAATGGCACTATCTTGGTCCATGGCCCTCAGGCCCATCTCCCCCTTTTTGTCAAATGGTTCAAAAAGTCTTATCAGCTTCCTTCATTTCTCCTGCTACTCCTACCTCCCCCTCTCCAGCTCCTCTGCTGCGTCCTTCCTCTGCCACCTCTCTGGCACCCCCCGCTGCTTCTCTGGCTGCTGTGCCTTCTACTTCCTCTGCCACCTCTCGTATTCCTCTCTGACTACCCTGCCATCTCCTCCTTCCTGCTCTGCCCCTTCGCAGGCACCTCTTCCACTTCCACAGGGCATATCTCATGCCTGTACTCATCCACAGAAGTCTTGCAAAGGTGAGCATCTCCTCCACATCCCTACTCTTAACTCTCGCTCCACTATCAAACACTTCGCAGACATCTGCCATCTCCTGGAAGAGCTTGATTTGGATGCACTTGGTCTCACCAAGATTTGGTTCATGGCCAGCTCTATCACAAGTTTTGACACTCTCATTCCTAATGCTACAAGATCTTCTCTGAACCAAGAACCACCATCCTGGAGTGGGAGTAGCCCTGATCTTCCTGGAGTGAATCTGTGCTTCTGTCATTCCTACACATGCATAATCCTCTCTTGAATGCTTGGTCTGCAGGCTCTCTATCCCTCCTGGCCTCTCTCTCACTGTGGCCACCATCTAGAGGCCACCTGGCCAGGCCACCCCGTCCTCTCTGAATGGGCCGACCTCTCCTCCTCCCTCCTTGCCTCTACATCTCAACTTCTCCTCCTCGGAGACCTCAACATCCACTTGGATGCTTCTAGCCCCTCCCCGTGGCTCTTTCCCAACCTGTGCAACTCTATCTCTCTCTCTATTCTTCCCTCTGGCACGACTTACTCTGTAAGAAACACCTTGTATTTTCTCCTCTCTTCAGACATCCTCCTCTCCAATCCTCTCACTACTCCTCTCTCCTGGTCTAACCACTTTCTTCTTTCTTCTCACTTGAAGCTTCCAGTCCCCTTGGGAATGGCCCACCAACACTGCCACCATCCTTCCCAGTCATTCAACCTATGAAGCGAGTGCCAGTGGCCGCCTTTGCCTCCACCTTCTCTCTCCCACTTACTCCAATGACTGACTCCCACCATTTCCAACCTTCACCTGTCTATCTCTAACACTCTGGATATCCTTGCCCCTGTCATGAGGATCTGCCTGACGCCTACCACCAAGTGCAACTCTTGGCATGACTCCGATCTGGCTGCTCTGAAACGCATGTGATGAATAGCTGAACAGAAGTGGGGTACTTCAGGTGCACCCTCTTACAAACTGGTCTGCCGCCTATTCCAAAGCCAATACAGGCTCCCCAACTTCTCTAAGAAGAGGGTCCATATTCAAGCATGCATCTCTGCGGCCTCTACCAACACAGCCAAACTTTTCAAAAACTGCGAAGGGCTTGCCAATCCTACTGCAGTATCTACCTTTTCTGCACCTACCCAGGCCCTCTGCATGGCTCTGGCTTCCCATTTCACCACTAAAACGCAGTACATCCTGAATGAACTCTCCTCCTCTTCTCCTCTCTCTCTCCATCTATCTCTCTCAGGCCCTCCTTGGCCAGCCCCCTCCTCTCCTTCTCTCCACCCTCTCTCCTGTAACACCTGATGATGTTTCCAGACAAGTCCAGTCTATGAAACCAGGGGTACAGTTTGCCTGGAGTTGACATTTCTGTCAGAGCCCCGGGTTGGTGTCCCCTTGCTGTGCTATTATTTGTCTGGAACATCTGAATGCCCACCTGCACCCACCCCCTGTGAGGAAATAAGTCCCTGGAGTTAATTGGATTTGCTCATGGATCTGGGGCACTGGGACAAAGGAGACCCTCCTGCAAGGCCTTTAATTGGAAACCAGGCTATGTGTTTATCAGACAGAGGAAAAAAAGGTGAACTGGCTATTTTATTTGTTGTGTGCTTTTAATAACCAGTTTAAAAATGTACAATGTGTATGGGTTTGACTATTGAAGCTTTTGTTTAAAAGGTGTCTGCAGACTCATGTGAAACTGTATTTATTGATATTTCGGCCCTTTCTGAGGCAGACCGGTTAAATATGTTTTAGTGTTTAGAATGCTTTGTGGCTGTACATGTTAGCTAGAATAATGCAGAGGTGATGGTGGAGCCGGCTTTTATTTCTGTATGGCCGTGTGAGATTACATAGGCGCTGAACCTATGTTCTAGAACTATTTTAAGATTTTGACTACAAGACTTGGGAACAGGTTGAAAATGTGTAGAGGCTCTGTAAGTGTTTATGGTGTGGCTACATAATCAATCAGGCACCTAAACATTAAAGCTTGGAAAGTATGAGGTCAAGGTGACAAAGTGAGTGATGCAATATATCAACAATTACGTTGTGTGGAATTTCTTAGAGTCTCTGACAGTGCAAACATTTACATATTCTGCAAAGAATGTGTTTCTAATTAACATTCCATTTTTTTTATGGGTGCCACTGCACCCCTTACAGCCTTGCCAGAGTCTCCATTTTTTGAAAAAGCCAAAGTTTCAAATAAAACTTAATTAAAGGTAATTCACGAATTAAACGCTAATTGCATTTGCTCCAGTCACACCCCTGAAAGCCAAAGAATGCAATTGGGCCTCATAATGAGACTGGCAGTAGCTGTGCCTGTAAAACGGGCATGGCTGCCGCCGGTATCATTTTTTTTTAAGTGCCCGGGAATGGGCAATTACCAGGGCATTACGGCCCTGCCTGACCCGGTAATTGGCCATTCCGGGGCGCCAGAAAAATGACTACCCATTCCCACTTGAGACCTATTGGACTCAAAGGGAATGGGGAGGCCGGATGCATCCGACATGGTCAGCTCGCGAGTGCCAGTCCGCCCGCCAGGTCAGACCTGGCGGGCGGAAAGGCACCCGCTAGCAGACCTCATAGTTTGTTGGTACAGTAACAATGGTACTGTACCAGCAAACTCATAATGAGGCCCAATGTCATTTTGTGGGTGATCATATGTGCACACACTCACACACAATGCATTGTTTTAGTCCAGCACTGCCAATACACTTGATAAAATATTTTGAGTGTGCAAAATATTAATCACAGATGGATCATGACCAGATTTGACAATCTGTGCAATGTAAAGTTTTATTTGAGTATTGGATTTTTGCCAAAGATCAAACATTTGGCAGGAACGGTGTCGACAGGATTTTTTCACACAAACTGTTGGAACGGTTGACATTTTTTAATGGGGACAAGTGTCGGGTAAGATGTGTTATGTAATGTTTGGATTTTGAAAGAGGTGTTTGGTGATGTGTAAAAGTTGGTTTCTTCTAAGTTTTCAAGACTGTATCGATTCATGTTTTATATTGTGGGTCGAGGTGATTTATTTTGTATTTTCAAGTTTACATGATTTTACTGTATGCGCAAAGTGGCACAAAGTAAGAGTAAGTGTGACTATTCTTTGTGTGCAAGGGAAACGCAGGTTGTTGGGTCTCCTCTTTTAAACCAGTACTGTATCAGTTAACTTTGAGGGAACATGATATTGCCTTTTTTGTTATTCTGTTATAACTCCAGCTGTCTCTCGCACAATACTAACAATGCTGACAATGTGAAGTCATTATTTGAGTATTTGAGTGTTTTTGTCAAAGATCACACATGTTGCAGAAATGGTGTTGTCGTGATTTATTTGCACAAAGTGCTGGAGAAGATGAAAGATTTAAGGGGACAAGTGCTGCAGTGTTATGTTGGACTCGATATGTTAAGTAAGATGTTTTATGTAATATTTGAATATTACAATGCAGTGATTGGGAATGTGTAAAAGATGTTCTTTTCTGATTATATATTCTTGTGCATTTATTTAGAACCATCATGGTTCGCAGAGCCTTGGAGGCAGACGGCTCCAGAGGAACGCAAGAAGGATTACCTATCGTTGTGGACTGTGGATCCTCGCGACCGGCAGATGTGATAGATCTATGGTGGCCAGCAGATTGTACAACCTCACAGGCATCCAATGGCAGAGGAATGGATGTAGGATTCCCTGTGGATATGGCTGACGGGTCCTCACAATCATCAAGGATGAATCTGTGTAGCTAGGATTTGAAGAATGTGTCATTGGCAGGGGCTGTCTTGCACGGTTCATCAAGCCACAAAGGATAGCGGTGGCAGCTGCAGAGTGTTTCTTAGGGGTCTCCAAGCCACAGAGGCTTGGCGTGGCTGCCAACAACGCTTGCTCATCAAAGGTCCCTGACGACCGGTGTTGTGGGATTCGCTCGGGAAGAGGGCAGGGGTTTTGGACGCTGCCGCTATCTGCAAGCCCAAGGTACAGCAGGGTTGATGGAGATCATTGCTTTGTTATCGCAAAGGGATATACAGTGAAGGAGCTACAGCTATCAAGGAGGCAGGTGCCCTGCAAGTCTTCTCCCTGGGAACCTGATCGGCTGGTTTGATTGCTCACATGCAGATATTTCCACGTTGAGCAATTGACATTTTTGGGCCTTTTTTCACATAATACTGTACGCAGTTTCTTTTCCCACACACAACACCTGTTCTGTCTCATTTCTGAGCTTGGAGCTCTAAATTGAATTTGTATGCATAATGTTTAAAATATTTCATCCGTCATACCCCACTTTTTCAAGTGATTTTGACTAGGACTTTTTGGAAGAAATCAATTTGTATGCACAAATTACACTTTTTCTTTTGTCATTTAATATTACATGTGTCATAGAAAAAACATAATGATGAATTCCGGTATGGAGAAATCCTTTTTTTGCCCTTGAGCTATCCTCCCGAGAGAACATCACTCTCTCCTTGTTAAGCACCACAGACTAGAGCGCACAACCTCCTCTGTTATTGTGTGATGCTAAAAAAGAAAAACATGCTTGTTTCATATCAGTGTTTAATAACACTAAGCATTGTTGGGAACAATTTTACTTACTGCATTCAATTGCCCCCATCCTACCTGATCTCCACTGGCTCCCCCTCCATGCAAGATTTCTCTTTAAAACCGTGTGCATCACATACAAAGCAGTCTCCAATGGAACCCCATCTTGCCTGGCAGCCAAACTCTGTATCTCAGGAGGTACCTGCACCTCCCGTAGCTCCACCATCAAAAGGGTATAGTCCGCGCATACCCCTAAGGAAAGGACCAGAAACCGGTCCTTCTCCTGCTACGCCCCATCCCTGTGGAACTAACTACCCCTGGAGGCTCGTACTGCCCCTTGCATTATGCATTTCTGCAAAATCGTGAAGACATAGCTCTTTCAATGCTTCGTCCCCAGGGCAGAAACCCAATAATACCCCGCCGTACTGTGTTATTGTTAAAAATGCTTGCTCGATGCTAGCTACTTGCTACTCCTAAACTCTGAAAAGCGCTCTGCTGCCTACAGGCCAGGGCTGTGCTATAAGCAATAAACACAAATAAACTGGTTTTCTTTTTGTCTTTTTGAGCTCATAGTTTCATAGCCACACTAAACTGCTGGTCTTTTGGAATGTTCCTTTGGGTGTTATGAAATGTCTGCAATAGGACAAAGCGCATTCTATGGCAAGACGGAGGCGAGCATTATGCTATAACTTTCTTTATTGCCATCAATGCAGCTATTCCAATCTCACATATTTAAACTCAAATATTTTTTTTTTTTTGCAATGACAAAGAATCGTGTTCAGTTCAAATGATTTAACTTTCTTCTCAAAGGCTCTCCTCTGCAAAAAACTGCAAGTCCCATGAGCCTCCTCTGTCAATGGAGTCCTGAGGCAGAACCTCTCCACCAATCCGGCGTCTGCCTCTCCTATAAGACTCATGCCCCCAAAAGTCCTGTCCTCTTTCTTTTTGCTGCCAGCCAGTTAAGTGAATGATTATAATTGTTCTAATCTTATGCTGTCAGTATTTCTCTTAGATAAGTTCTGGTTTAATATTTTAAGAAGCACGTTATTATTGAAGCCGCACGCACATACCACCAAGTGTTAAGTTTAGTATTGTTTCTTGTAGTGAGGCGTTGCGTCGCCGTCCAGCCCTCTCATATCCTTGAAGCGAAGAATGTCGCTTCACGAGAGAATTCTGTGTGTCCAAGGCCCAGTGCGGCTCTACACAGTGATTGTTTCATTAGTGCATGGAGGCCGGGCCGGAGCAGTGAGCATGTCAGCTGGCAGCAGGCAGCTGGCCCCGCTCCATGAAGCGCGGCTCGCACATTAGGCATGCATTAGGACCCGGGGGAGCGGAGGAGTCAAATCCTTCCCGTCATCCCCCGGGCCTCTCCTTCACTGCGCGTGCATTTCGTGAGGAGAGACAAGCGAATTAACTGCATTTGGTGCCAAAAATAAATATATATATCTATACGAATGTATTTACCAGAGGCAAGACGCTCTGCAAGCTAAAACGTTTAGACACAGAACGTGTCTCAGCGAAAGCCTTATACACTGTGGCAGTAGTGAGCCTCAGCAGCCGACCCTGATTGTTAGCCCTGATAACACAAGTAATATGGCTCAATATAGGGAAGACCACTCCACCACTCCAGCATATAGCGAGGAGGAGTGGATAGAGGAGCCCTCCCAGCAAAAAGGTGATCTCTCATTAAGTTTTAAGAAGGTGTTAGGAGACTCCCTCTCTCAAGCAGTGGCAGAAGGAGGCGCAGAAGGTGTGCAGCCTATAACACGCTAGACATGCTAGAAGCATGTATGCAGGACAGAGAGCAGAAGTCCTCTAAGAAAAAGAGAGCACTCAGCCCAGGGGAAGGCACGTCGGCTGAAAACCACCTAAGCATGGTTGAAAAGGGGTGTACAGCTCGGAAGAGCAGAAGCTCACTGACCCCCCCCCGAGCAAGGAAAGAAAGGTCGACTCCGATGACCCTTTCACGAGACTCAAGAAGGCCTTCCTGGCAAAAGCAGATGATCTCCAGCCCAGACCCCCTACCCCAGGGGTGAATAATACAGGGGACATGGATGAGGGCTACTCGCCCGACGATGAAGGAGGGGAAGAAGAAGACCCCTCAAAGCACCCTGCAGTAGACGATACTATCCCTGAAGGGGAAGATGATATTAATGACATGTTTCACCCAGAGGCCATCCGTCATCCCAAAACCGCAGAGTGGTTCCCCTCTCCCAGGGTAGCGCTCTATATAGCACAACATACACGGAAGCCTTTGGGCAAGGAGGTACACTCGCATATGAGAGCAGAATGCCCCCGTCCAGAACTACCCAATAAACTAATGGAGACCCCTGACCTTGACCCGAAGATGGTCACCTTTGTTACTAAAGCCTCCAGAGCTGTCTGGAAGGGTGTAGACAGAGCATGGAGGGGATATCAGGACAATGTGCTCAATCTCGCTGCTCCTTTGGCGAACATTATGGACCTTGCCGAGAAAGCCAAGGACACCGGAACTCCTATAGATCCCACCACCCTGGCCAATTGGGCTCAGCACGCAGTCTGTCTGTTGGGAAACGCCAACTGTGCCCTTTCATTGGAAAGGAGAAGAGGACTTCTATTAAAAATTGATTCAAAGTTGAGTGACCTCTCATCCTACGAAGCAGGTCAAGGAGCCAAAGGTCTTCTTTTCAGAGAAATGTTTGCCAAGGAGATGGGTCAGTTCGTAGGGACCTACTCAGCCCTCAAGAAGGTCCAAAGTTCCATTAGAAGGATCTTTCCTGGGCAGACGCCAGCAGGGTTGGGGCGTTCGGTCATGCAGCCTTCCATCGCAGGCCCCAAGGACTTCAGTCGCTGTACTGGGAAGGGAGGCAGCAAGACGCTTTCTTCCCCTCCAGAACGCGATATCAGAGAGGGCACAGGCAGAGAGGAGCCTACAGGCAAGTGGGGGACAGGACCATAACATTTTTAAGCGCATGATATTCCTTATCCAACGATGCATGGATGCGACACGCAGTAGAGGGAATGTATTTAGACTTCCTAGGAAACCCTGCTAAGAGCTAGAACCACATCCGATTCGGATATCAGCGCTAGAAACTACCCTTCTCCAAGGCAAGTTAGAGAAACTGCGGCAAAAGAACGCAATAGAGCTTGAGATGCAAGCAGAGTCAGGGTTTATCAGCAATATGTTCCTGGTGCACAGGAAAGAAAAAGTCCGCCCCATTATCAATTTGAAGAACCTGAACCAATGGTTAAGGTACAACCATTTAAAAATGTAAGGGATCCACCTTCCCAGGGACCTGCTGCACTCAGGGGACTGGCTAGCACGCCTGGACCTCAAAGATGCATATTTGACGATATCGATAGCGGAAGCCCACCACAGATTTCTGTGTTTTCGCTGGAACAGGGAAGAGTGGCGGTTCAAATGTCTACCTGTTGGCCTTGCTTTGGCTCCATGGGCTTTCAAGAGGCTCATGCTTCCAATGGCCGCGGCCATAAGGGAGAGAGGAATATGAATAATAATTTACATAGACGACATCTTAGTTCTAGGAGCAAACAAGCCATCCCTAGCCACCGACATTCACTGGATCTTCTCTCTCTTATCCTCCCTGCGATTTCTAGTAAACCTAGACAATTCACAGTTGCAGCCGGTCCAGAAGATCAAATTCCTAGGATTCACGATAGATACCATAAAGGCGTCTCTAGAATTGCTGAATCACAAAGTGAAAGCGATCAAGAAGGAGATCAGAGGAGTGTTAGCAAAGAAAGCCATTTCTCTTTGAAATCTAGCCAGGATAGTGGGGCTGCTTGCAGCTTCCATCCAAGCCATCTTCCCAGGCCCACTCCACTACAGAGCGCTGCAGCGTCTCAGGATCAGACACCTGCAAGGAGGTCTCTCTTATCACCAGCTAGTAGAATTAGACAACGACGTTCCAGATATAGTCATAGAGTCCGATGTGAGCAGAGCGGGCTGGGGAGCTCGATGCGAACATTTGGAGACAGGAGGAAAATGGGCCGGAGAAGAACTACAACTCCACATAAACTGTCTCGAGTTGCTGGCAGGCTCCTTTGCGGTGCAAGCATTCACCAAAGACAGAGTCAAGTGTTGCATATTGTTGAAGATGGACAACATCTCGGCAGTTCGTTACATCAACAAACTCGGAGGTACCAGATCGAGAATGCTAGCAGAACTGGCAAAAGATTTCTGGCATTATTGCCTCTGAAATCAGATAGCGGGGGAAGCAGAATATCATCCAGGAGCTCAGAACGATGTAGCAGACTGGAACTTGCGTTACCTAACAGATGCCAGCGACTGGAAGCTTCTTCCCCGAGTATTCCAGAGTCTACAAGAGCTGTGGGGTCCCGTAGATACATATCTATTTGCATCCAGACTGAACGCTCAGATGCACAGGTATTTCAGATGGGGGAACTCCTTGGCGCCTTCCACCATTAGGAGCTACAGTTCAGCATGGGACACATGGGCAAGATGGTGCTTACTGCAGCAGTTGGATCCCGTTTCAGCACGTATAGTGCACGTCCTTAACTTGCTAGCTACTAGGTTCCAAGAGGGTAACGCCTATAGGACCCTGGGAGTTTTTCGATCTGCCTTATCTGCGGGGCACGACAGAGTAGAGGGTTGCCCGGTGGGCGAACATCCTGCAGTGTAGACTGTTGAAAGGAATCCCCGGAACCTAACTACATGAATTCATGGGACGTACGGGACGTTTTATGATTATTTATGGGATGACCGGAAAACAGGAGCTTGTCCTGATCGCAATTATCAGGAAAATTGGCAATGCTGCTCTGTCTGACTGCATGTCGAAGAGTTTCGGATGTGAAAGCCCTGAAGATAGATACGAAAATATTCTATTCGGAAGGAGTATCCTTCACCATAACACAAAGAACTAAAACAGACACTAAGGTTATTTCATACCCATATCTCCCTGAAAATAAGAAATTGTGCGTGGCGCAATGTATCAAGGATTATGAAGCAGAGACCGAGTCTATTAGACCACCAGGCATCACTCAGCTGTTAATTGTGCCTAGAAAGCCTTATCATGCGATTGCTACAGTGACTATAGCCAGGAGGGTGAGGGAGGTAATGCAATGGGCAGGTATAGACCTAACTATGTTTGGCGCGATGGCCTCGAAGGCTTTTTCAGCAGGAGTGTCCTTGCAAGATATTATGAAAGCAGCTGATTGGTCTTCAGAATCCACGTTTAAAACTTTTTACTTTAAACCTGTGTCAGACTTGACTAATAGGGTGGTGGCAAGCTTTGAACAAGCATAATGCTTGCCTCCGTCTTGCCATAGAATGAAGATTGCCCATGCCAGCTGCACTGATCAGTCTTGATTCTATTAAAGACAAGGAGGCAAGCATTATTTCCCACCCAGCAGAATGCGAGCATGGAGCTACAGTAGTACTTTTATCTAACGTTTTTTGTTTGGTCTAGGCTCTGAATTCCCACCCTCATGACATCTACTTATCTTTTCTCATAGGAGATGAGCAGAAGCCCGCTTGAGAGCCTGGTGTCAGAGCGCGTTACAGTTTATGGTGGTCACGTTGGACCCTAAGAACAGCAAGTTGAGAGACCAGAGTGGTTTTGCTGCGGATTTAAGAGACAGTTTTGTTTCATGTTGACGTTTAAGGATGTTCAGCCAAAGCCAGGGGAAGGGACCTTTGGGGGCATGACTCTTAAAGGAGAGGCAGGCGCCAGATTGGTGGAGAGGTTCTGCCTCAGGACTACATAGGCAGAGGAGGCTCATGGGACTTGCAGTTTTTCGCAGGGGAGAGCCTTTGAGAAGAAAGTTAAATCATTTAAACTGAACTAAAATGTTTTGTCATTGCAAAAGAATGTTTATTTGAGTTTAAATATGTGCGTTTTGAATAGCTGCATTGGTGGCAATAAATTAAGTTATAGCATAATGCTCGCCTCCTTGTCTTTAATAGAATCAAGACAGACCAGTGCAGCTAGCATGGGCAATCTTCATTGTGTGAAACAGTTTCCTATGCATCGCAAAATATTCCCATCCCTGTAGCAGAAAGGTGACCTATAATTGAAAGCATGCAAACTGCATTCAGAAACTTTTAGAGCAAATATTTTAAACCTGGGATCATGAAGTCATCCACTTAAGTCCCCTATAATTATGGAGCTATTTCATGCTCGGTTTTGATCCCACATCATATTCATTCCTCATTCATTATGCAGCTGTCCCAGGGACACTGATTTCAATAATTTCTTGTTATCAGGGGAATGGGTTTATGAAAATGTCGGACATTAAGGATTCGTGTTCTCACACCTGCGGAGGGATGAGTCGCGCATAATGATGATGAATGTATTGATCACAAATGAACTCACTTTAAGACTATGGCTGAGGGGGGAATATTGCTTTCTGCTATTAGTGCATTCCAATATCTCGAGTGGAAAAGGCATTTGTGAGTCATTATTTGTTGAACCACCAGAGATCATTAATTAACTGAACAAATGAGTGACTTTGCTTGTATGTTGCTTTCCCAATTTAATAGGATAAAAACAGTATGTGAAATCTAAAGAGCTTGCCTGTCTTTTTCTTAATGAAACATTTTACAAGATAAATATTATGGGCCTGATTCTCAAAACAGTTTTTAGTGCAAGAGAGGAGATGCACTAGCACATCTCCTCACTTGCCCCAAAGAATGAGCAGTCAATTCACAAAGGATCTTAGATCCGCTCATGTAAAGCCCCCCACCCTGTTTTGCACAAATAAGGGGTTTACTGGGCATGTACAAGCACATCCAGAACTCACAAATGCTTCCTTTTTTTCACATGTGATTGAGACTGGCCCTTTAAGAGCCTGTCTCAGTGAACTATGCTCCCAGCAACCACACAGCATGTCATGTATTAGTGTCAGGGGCGTGCTCTCGCCACTAATGTATACAAGGGGTCTTGATGTGGGGTCTGGACAGAGCATCTTTGTGACACTGTCCAGCCCCACCAGAAATGCTAGGGGCACCTTTGAGAACATCATGACCTCAGCATTCCTGAAAGTAGCACAGACGAGTTGAGCTCAAGCTTTGTGCTCCTTTCCTTTGCACTGCTGTTTAAACACAATAGAAACAAATTCCATTGGCACAAATAGCTTTTGAGAATGTTTGTACAGCGTGCAAAAACTATAAAAATGTTCGAAAATGAAGTGATCTTAGCATGGCATCACTGTTTTTATGAATGCTCAGGCAAGCTAAACCTGAATGAGGAACCAAAGAAGAGAAAAAAGAGAAATGCAGCAAAACAATGCAAAGCATCCCTCCAGGAGCTACATCTTTGCCTTTGGTGGAAAAGAAGACCTCATGAAGTTGGAACCATGCAAAAAAAATGCATATACCACATACATGCAGTGTGGCATACACGCTTCATTGCTGACATGAAGCAAGTACTCTTCATGCGTTGGTTGGGCAATGGGCAGCAGAACATATTCAATAATCCATCCCGGTTGATAGAGGACAAGATAAGTGTAGTGATTGAGCGTTACTTTTTTGGCATGTGATATTAAAACAAAGGGGAGTGTGTCAAAAGCTACATTATAATATTACATAGCTTGACAACAACATGCAACATGCGACATTTGGGAGCAAATGGAAGAAATATTCCACAAATAATGTATGCTGCATTGACATAATAGTAGGATCTGTGAAGAATTGTTGTTGAAAGGGAACCCTAATTTACACAAGATACTATCAGTTCCACAAAAGTTGGAACACACCAGGAAGTGTGTGGATGTGTTCGAAAAAGATAACGAAGGTGCAAGTCAAGAAGCACATATTGTGCAGGCAATGGAAAAAAGTGCAGAGAAAAGTATTTGCATTTGTGTTTAATTGAACAACAGGGACGTCAATTTTGATCAGAAAATACTTACAATAACACGTTTGCAGATGGCAGAGTCATTCCTTGGAAGGATGTCTGTACAATAACACCAATATGAGAACAAGTGTGTAACACATTATTGAGGGTGTGAACAATGTGGGACATAGATCAGGAATAAAAAAAAACTAAAAATGGTTACGAGAGACAGAACATAGGGAGATCCACATTTAAAGAGAAAGGTGCTGAAAGGAACTTGTGCTACAGATGTGTGAGTGCCACATATCCATCTAGTTACAGACACTAATCCTCTGTGAGGGTGGCTTGCGGGACATGTGGGACAAAATGTCCCATAGAACAGTGTAGAATGTGATCAGTGAAGGTAGCATGAGCGTGCCAGGAGAAGAGTGTGAGGAAATGGTAGAGGTAGTGTTAAGTGTAAAATATGAGGATGAGGAGGAAGATGGAGTTGGCCTTGATTCCTCAACTTCTGCTAACAGTTGGTTATCCAAGGAAGGAAATCCTTGGGAGCCACTGTCCTTCTGATAACAGTGGCTCCTTTGGACCACACTTGAGGCTAGCGCGTACCTAGAAACATTATAATGTATAGTTCCATTTCTGTTTCCTGATAATGTACTATTACCCCACAGGTATCCAAGTGTAGTACCAGCAAAAATGTAGATAGCATGATGCATGTCGTTCTCAGACCCAAGTGCAGACTTGTGGAGATATTCCATAGTCCACCCGTGCCACTCCCCTGCTCGCAAAGATCTGCACTGCACATACATACTGTTCTATTTGTACTGCCGGGCAAGAAGGGATTTTTATTGTTAAATTATAGCGTCGCCCAAACTAACACATGACAACATTCACACAATCTATGCTTTAGAAAGAAAAAACAAAGGAAGAAGAAATCATAGCCTATGAACCCTAGAAGAAATCAATAAATCATGCTATTCCAATGGCTATTACCCCCATATTATAAAAACAAATTGCCAAATCAAGATATTATAAACCATGTAGTTGTGAAGTAGTGTTTGTTTAACTTGCAAGTCGAGCCGAATTATGCAGCAGGGATTTGGAGGACCCCCAGGATCTCGTGGGCTTTGCTAAAAAGCCAAATTAGTGCCCATACTTGCATGCAAGTTTGCAGGCAGATCTGAATTTTATGGACCACTTGGGACTGTTGAAATACATGGGAGGATGTTCAGGACAAACAAAGCACTGGAATATCAGGGAGGTTTGGTGATGCCCTTTAAAATGTTCATCTCACTTAGACTTTTATTTTATGGGTTTTGTTTGTGAGTGTGAGTGTATGAGTGTACAGAGCAGGTACACCACTTAGTTTTGATGGACTGTGATGGCGCGTGGTGGCATTGTCTTGCATATTTAAAAGTTGTTAGTGGTTGTTGAGGCATTAGCCTATTTGACCAAAAACATTTGACCTTTTGACCAAATTGACCTTTTATGAGTGGTCCCAATTGACCTTTTTGTTTTAGGTCAAGTAGGATAATACCTACTTACCTGAACATGAGGTGCAGGTATTGTGGGGTGTCCCCCGCTCCTCATGTTCATGTAAGTAGGTCAAAAGTGGGTTGCAGGGGTGTCCCCCGCATCCTTAACATTGGAGGTCAATTTGGTCAAAATGTCAAATGTGTTTAGGTCAAATTGCTGAGGTCAAATTGCAAAAGGTCAAATCTACCCAAACCGGTTGTTGATCCTTATGTGCTCCCTTTTGTCTCCTTGTATGTTTGTTTGTTAGGACTACTTTGTATGATTTCCTTTTTTACATCTATTTTCCCTCATGAAACATTTATGAAAATAGCAAAAAGGTTTTTCCTGTTGTTTCCCCTTTGCAACATCCCAAAAACTAAACATGTCTCAATATGTTGTTGAATCCTTATCCTGTTGTCCCGCAGGAATTCTAAAAAGCATCCTGTTGGGCCTTATGTTACTTCTTCCATTTCTTTTCCTTACCTCCTGTTTTAAAATGTTACCCATGTGGCTCATGCCCAAAAGAAACGAACATACAAATTCCTAATCCCCATTGCCGATAATCACAGAAAACAATGAAATAGGAAAATAGCTCTCTTTTGTGTTAACTTTTGTTTCCGAAACCCAACGTACCTTCCCATATGTGTGTAAGTCAGAGAATCTGTCACATGTTTTAGTCAATTTCATTTGTATAGCTAAGAACCCTTTTCTGAGTTCTCTGTGAGTCAATGGGCCTCATTACGACCCTGGCGGAAATCGCGGTGCTAAATGCACCGCGGAGCACGGAGGAAAGCTGCCGATAGCGCCATGCAGGTTGGCGGATTTTCCGCCCCATGCCGACCTTGGCGGGGCGGTAAATCCCCATTCCCCATTTTACCCTTCCCCATTCCCATTTTTGCCCCATAGGGTATAATGGGAGTGGGGAAGGCGTTAATTGCGCCACCGTAAAATACGGTGGCGTAATTAACAACAAGGTCCCGTAGCGCCATGGATTTCTCCGCCCGGAAAAACCAGGCGGAAAACGTTCCGTGGCGCTACGGGAACTCGTAGTAGGGCGGACGGGTCCGCCGCGAATAACGCTGGCGTAAACCCACTCCGCCAGGGTCGTAATGAGGGCCAATGTGTTTGCCTTTGTAACATTTCTTTTTGTCTTTCCTGTTTTTGCCGTCTTTGAGTTCTTACAGAAAGAAGTATCATGGGGAGATTCACATCTAGAAGGGTGAGGATCTTTGTCAGGTCTGGTAAGAGGATGATGAGCCTGCTGTGGTTGTGTGGGTACATGTTCCTGCCAGCCATCCACATCCACAGGTGTTGCCCGAGTTGGGAGAGTCATTGTGGGAAGCATCAGGAAGAGGAAAGAATGAAGGGCTGAAAAAGCAGGGTTTCCAAGTGTCAGTGGAGTAGCCTTGAGGACATTGGTGAAGTTACTTCAGTCGGCAGTCTGTTTCCTTTGCTGCTTCATTTGCTGTGCGTGACTCACCTGTGTTTTTGCCTCTCGCTGGGCTTTAAAAGTGGATTTCTGCCATGAAGTGGCCGTGAAGTGACTACAGTCAGCAGTCTGCCACAGGCTTGTATACTTTAGCAGCCTCATTAAGTGATCCAACGGAACAATTGCTTATTGGTGCGCATGTGTGTTCTCGAGAAAGCAGTGAGCAGTGCTGTGATTCATTTTACGGGTTTCTTGCTGGAAGTCTGGAGTCTATCTTCACTGGCAACTAACTTTACTGGAGGCAGTCTTTAAAGATCCCAGCTGACACGGAGCACACAGTGTGTGCAGTGTGTTCTAGTGGTCTTAATGGCCTAACCATCACTTAACCACAGCTGGCACCTCGCTTGCTTCACTCTGCACCCGACTGCTGAAACTACTCGAAAGGTACTGTGTTTCTTGTGCTCCTCTGAGGTTCCTTAGATTTCTTGCAAAGCTGCATGCTCCAGGCTGACAGACTTTAGTGCAGAGACTACCAAATTGGTGTTGTCGGCATATTGGAACTTCTTTTTATAAGTCGGGTGGAGTAATGCAGGAGTGTTTACAGCATTTTCAGTGGGTAAATGAGTCGCGGGGTACCCTCCACTCCCTCTTTTGTGAAGCTCCCTTGAAACCCTGACGCAGTTTAAGTCGTGCAAGAAGTATGGCCATTGAGTGCTCCTGCGGTAATTCCGTGGCCTACGGTGTGCCGTCGGTTGTCCACGGTGGGTGAAAGTAAATGTATAAGTGAAAATAGTCTGGAGCAATTGCTCTAATCACGTTCCAAAGATATGACTGCTGAGATGCCTGGCATCTATTACTTGCGAAGTGGCTCATTACAAGACGACCTACGAGCTCCAGAGTGCGAGACATTGGCGGGCCGCCTCACCAATTTACAGAGTTATTGACAGTCAATGAAGTTTGGGGGCCAAATCATTTAACTACTAGTGCACACATTCATAGCATTTGTATAAATAGAGAGCAGGTAGAGCCCTCCGAAATGTGTGAAACACCTGTTATTCATCACATGCCCAAAAGGTTTTGTAATACACGCTTACTGCCACAACTATGAAAAAGAAAGTATGGGGGAATATGCCCTTGTGGAGGCTTTGGAGTTGGGTGCATCATTAGACCAATCAATGAATGACTTCCGGACAGGCGGGTTAGTTGTTATGCCTCCGCACTCATCAATCAATGCTCGATCCTCAAGTCCTACCTACTCTGATGCCATTAACACACTCTCAATCGGGCATGAGCAAGATGCAGCGTCACTCATTTCATGACTCTGTGCAACCCCCAGTAGCAAATAGGGGGGAGGGGGCAGAACCAGGTGAGGTCACTTTGACTGTCCTAGGTTTTGTCCTCAACTCGTTAGGGAATGTATTTGAACTTGTTAAAGGGGAAGTGCAGATCCATTCAGGGATCTTAATGGAACATATCAAAGAGGTTGGTGTTTATGACTCGTCTCATGCTGGTTTAAATACTGGGGTGAATTCCCCAATAATGAATGCCCCGCAGGAGCTTAAACAAGAAGCTAAAAAGCAGGCTAGGGGATTGAAAGTATGAACAATAATTTCTCACAAAAACTGTGTCACTGATATAAGATAAATCCTTCTCAAGTTTTGTTTGTTTAGATACATTTCAAAGCTCCCGTAGGAGGGCCCTTTGTGAGACATGTGTTTCAGCACGGCATGTGCCTTTTTCAGTCAGGGCAATCTATGTTACATCATCACATTTTCACAATGAAAATGAAAAGTACAAACATGTAAATATTGCATTTAAATACAATACAACAAACAGAAAAAAACATTATTTGAAAAAAACAATATTATGTATCATCATCACAAATAAAAACACAGAGATGAGGGGATAGGGAAAGGGAGGGTGTTTAATGGTCAATTGAGAAAAACATACAAAAAAGAAAAAAGTGAGAAATGGATGCCTTGCAACCGCTTGGATGTATATCAGTCAAAGTCGACTAAATTCATGTGTTTAATTCCCTCATTTAAGACAACATTTTTTGTTAATTTTTAAGCCTTATTGTGTATCTTGGAGCTTGTTATTACTGTGAGATCCCATATATGGTGTTCTTCTCTATTTAGTATTTATTGATGATAGAGCCCGTTCATTTAATGGCTTCCCTGTTAATCTAGAGGGTGGAAGAGATGTTTCTGTCACCAATGTTGTTGTTTCATCCTTCCATGTCCAAAAAAGTCTTGAGTCTATGGTTTATTGTCTGCTATACATCCAGGGTTACATCCCTTCTATAATGTATTAAAACAGTTTCTAGTGTGAAAATAGCACAGTTTTATGAAATTTGTTAAAGAAGCGTGAACTAAGAAAAGCCATTAGGCATTTAAAGGATGAGTCCATGGATTTAGGGGAATATGAGCGTAAAGTCCAATATTATGAGGAGTAACTATAGAACTTGGTCCTGTGCAAATGGACAGCTTTGTCACCAAAAAGATGTGGAGTCAATGTTTGAAGCACTGAGGATTAAAAATTCCCAGAACTTCTGGTTGCTCATTAATCAACAGAAAGTGATTCAAGCTTGCCTGCAAGGTAATGTGGTAATGGAGACCACTAGGTTTGAGCATTTCAATTACAAGTATGGCAAATTCCATACGGATTATAGTAATTTGGAGATGAACACCACTTGGAAGTTGAAGTTTACACAAGGAATTATTGCCAGCCTCATCCGTTGCTCTTCATTATGAAAGGCGGTGGGGCCTAATGGTTTGACCAATCAAACATTGAAGGGAGTTGTCGTTTTATGGTCCAAAATCCTGTCACTGTTATTTAGCGGAATCGTGCAAAATAGGTGTATGCCAGTATCTTGGAGGACATCATTAGTCGTTCCCATCTTTAAGAGCGGAAATCGAGTGGATTCAGCCAACTATCACCCGATTTGTCTCTTGGATGTGGATAGTAACATTTTTACAGGAGTCGTACTAAGGGAACTGGAAACCTGGACCAGGGACAATAACATTCTATTGAAACATCAAATAAGATTTAGAAAGGCCTATCCACATCGTTGAATGGTTTGATTATGAACTTCTTGTGTGAAAGTTTGTGGGTGAAGGGTAGTCTGGTCCTTTACGGCGCGTGCATAGACCTCTCTAAAGGCCTTTGATACGGTCAATAGAGAGCAACTTTGGGCAAAGTTATCTACATGGGGGCTTCTGAGGTCCTTATTGGCAATTCTAGTCACCCTTCATGAGAATAATAGTCTACAGGACAGATTAAATGAGCAGGGCCACTTGTCCCCTGGGATTCCGATAAAAAGTGGATTGAGACAGGGCTGTTCAATTGCTCCCCTTCTTTTTAATCTATATTTGGCAGACTTAGAAGAGTACTTGGCGCCATATGCCCTGTGAAGTCCCAAGATTGGGGATCTGTCAATGATGTGGTTAGCGTACGCCGACTAGGTGGTCCTTATGGATTATACTGCAGTCAGCCTTCAGCACCTTTTAAAGGCTTTTGGTGACTACGCCAGAATAAATGTCCTGCAAATCAATACAAGGATATCTAAAATCGTGTCGTTTAAAAGACCTGGAAAACTTGTTTGGCATTTTAAGTGATCATTAGAAGAGCATGTGATTCCAGTAGAGAATGGAGTGATATATTTGGGTTTTAGACTGCACTCATTCCCGACATTGGCACAGCTTGATCTGGATCTGCACGGGAAAGTGCTTGAGCTTTCATGCCTGATGTCCAAGCTAATGAGCACATATTATAAATGTTCTCTTACCCCGTTAATAATATTTCATACTGCAAAGGTGCTGCCGACTCTCCTCTATGGTGTTTATGTAAAATCGTTATCTAGAAAAGCAAATTGGACTAGGATTGACAGGACAATTTGGAAGAGGGTGCTGAGGCTCCCTCAGAGTTTAACAATGGCTAACCTGAGATATGAGCTAGACCACCTAGCTCATATCTCAGGCTAGCCATTGCACAGGACCAAGTTCTATACTTACTCCTGAAAATACTGGACTTCACACTCATATTCCCCTAAATCCATGGACTCATCCTTTAAATCGTGGTATAAAGGAGGAAACCCGGTAGACTACTGTACCAACTACCAGTTGGCCGTGTCTATTCTGTCTAGTAACAATATATAAATGGGAGACAGAACTGGATGTACAGGTACTGGTCACAAAGGAGTAAGACCTAAAGATAGGACCTAACGCATATAAAAAATTACCAAACACATTTTAATAATAATCAAACAATCAGTTAAAACATGATTAAATTCAGCGGTCCACAAAAATAACAATACTTTACAGAAATAACATAGGAATACGTAGTAGACAGACAGTTGCTAGCTAAAACAAATACAAAAAACACACTATACCCTTCAGACTACTTATGGAAGTGGAGTGGCGGCTTGTCTCGTTTTATTGGTTGACAATGGTCCCGCAAGATAACTCTTTGTATGCCGATACAGGGCTCCTGATGTGCAGGGAGACAAGTCCATTTCTGTTAAGCTTAAATAACTTGCTGATCAGAGTCTTATGTAAGTGTGATTGTACGGTGGGAGTCCTAATTTCTAACCCAGTGGGTGTTAAGAAAGCCGTGGGAAGAATGGATTTGATACGCACAATTGTTAACATGCGCAAGTTAATGCTGGTAAAATGTCTCAATATATCACCAGCCGAAAGGATTTCTGACTAGGTACTTAATGTATTTCTCAAATTTTAGATATAGACAGGAATTCTTAAAATTCCACCTAAACTTGATTGATACGGGCGAGATTCTACGCAGTCGTAATAAGAACACACAGGCTGCCCGTATCTGTTCTCTGTGTGAGGAAGACAGTAAACAATCTCTCAAGCGCATAAGGATTCAGTGTAAAAGCTGATGGGAGACAAGAGTAAGGTTTTTTGAGGTGCATTGTGGATCGGGAAGATTGTTTATTCTCAGGGCTTCATAAAACATAAACGCCCAACTAATGGGCTAGATTTTATTCACATGAAATGTGATTTATGATCGATTTTATAATGTTTTAAGTTGCTGATTTTAACAGTAAGGGCGGGTTGAATTTAAATGAATTGTAATAGTAATTGTATGTCATTATATGTTATTTTACTTTGCTTAATTTGTGAAAAGTCGATAATTCGGCTGGAACACAATATAAAAAAAGGACATCAGACTTTACATACTTTATGAACTTTACTGGAAACCTTCACAAACTTCACAAAGTTGCAAATCTTTTCTCAAGCACCATTAATTACCACCAAATCGGCTTTTTCAGGTAGTTCATTGCACAAATGCTATATTAGTGTGATAAATGGTGCTCTTTATGTGCTGCATTTTTTGCTCAACAAACATCTGTAATTGATAAACACATTCCGCTAATGTATGCCATTTGAAGCAAGGACGTAGTTGCAAGGAAATATTAACCCTATTTGCTGAAATGATTTACTCGCCAACCCATTAATTCCAGGTAAAACAAAAATGACAGGGGTAGACAGATCATGCACGTCTGGCAGCAGGCTAAACACTATACCAATTCCACTCCCTCTCTTTTCCTCCTGTGACTGTGCTGGGAGGGATGTTTGTGTCCAACCTTGTCACTAAAAGAAACTGGATGCATCCCTTTTTCTATGTTGTTGTCCTTGCAATGTCCATGCTACAACACAGGTATTTCCTTTTTGCTGATTTATATTTCACTTCTTTGGGAGGCATTGAAATGTACAAACAGAATACACATGTGGATATGCTAACTTAGTTTTCTTCTAAATGTACTTCAGCAATGATAGCGGTCTGACACATGTGTGTACACTTCAGGCACATACATGGGTGTAATGATATGTAACTGTAATGGTAATTGGTCGGAAAGGAAATCTGTTAAATAAATAATGCTGGCAAAGCACTTAACTTTCAGTGTAACTGAAAAAACTCTAGAAAACCTGCAGCAGGACGGATTATGCCAGTGGAAGATAAGCTATGCACCCCCTATATTGGAGGAGTTGTAGGAGAAAGCATAGGAGGCAGCGCAATGAGAGTGGGTCATGCTGCAAACAGTCCTTGTGCCAAATGTGTGTTTGGGGATGGTGTATCATTCATTGTAATGCAAACATAGGTTGTGGTAGCTGCAGATAAACAAATGAACGTCCTGAGGAAAGTATCTAAATAGATCAGGCTCGGAATTATAGAGGGGGGGGGTGGGAATTGGCGAGGGTACGTTGCAGCAGAGGGGAAGGATGAATGGGAGACGAGGTGCATGTGGAAATGCTGGAGGAGACTGTGGAGCAACAATTGGGGGGACACAGTTGATCCCTTAACGGATTACTCAGCAGGAGGAGTGGATTTGGCCCTATACATGTGAGCCTGCAATTTCAGAAGGGGCAAGGCAGGCACGGGCCTCCCTTGTCTTTGTCAAGTGTCAGGTGGGACAGGGGACATTCCAACCAATGACAATGCCAACATTGTCATGGACCTGGGAGAACTTTACCTGGCTGGAGGGAAACATTGTTTATAGGGAGGAATGCATTGTAAAATACAAGCTATGCTATACAATATGCTAGTCAAGCAGGGTCTGAATAGAAAGAGTTGCATATTGTGATCCCCAACAATGTACAACTGTATTTGCTGCTGCCATATTTCTGACTACAGAGTGTACATGTCGACTTCCACTGTCTCCCGTCTCTGCATGACCCTTGAGAAGTGGTGACGGCATTCATGGAGTGGCTATGGGTTCCTCTGAACAGGATACACTTGATTGTCACCAGACACAGGGGTGTAGGCATCCTTCAGTTCCCCACCCTTTCTATCAAACCTGGCAACTATTGCATCTATGCATAGCAACGTATTGCCATTACTACTGCCAAAGCGACCAGTTGTGGTAGTAGCACTGAGGTTGTGTGCTATTTGGAAAGTCAAGTGAGGACTGAGTGATGTAGCTTGAAGACAGGTATTGCCCGTATTTTCCGATTACCATCTGTCGTTGGGAGCTGGAGAATGGTAAGGCGCCTGTTTCAGCACCATCAAACTCTCTTGTAGGCAAAAGAATAGGATATAAAAAAGGGCAAACAAGGTGGAGGAACTGGCTCAGTCTTGGATGGGTAGTTCTCAAATACAGTCTGAGTGTTTATGTGTTGTGGGAGAGTTGCTTCAATTGTGCAAGATTGTCAAAACCTGAACCAATTGCAGAAGCCTTGTTTGCAGACTTTTGTTTTAATCAGGAATTAATTAAATTGACCATATTTCACTAAGTCCTATTATTGACCCGTAATAACATAGGGATGTGATAAATTCTATTGTCTTTGCAGGGTAGACATCAAATTATTTGCATTCCACCTGTTCTTTCAAATTTTCAGTTTGTTAATCCAAATCTTGCAAAATGTTGCCAGATTAGAACATCACTTTGGATTAGTCTTCTGTTATAGAATGCAGAAAGTTCTCATGTTTTCATCTCTCGTTTCATGAGAAACCCAAAAAAGCCTCATGTTTGCAGCTCTTGTTTGACAGGAACAACCTAAAAATCGGTCATGTTTGCAGCTCCCACTTACAGGGAGAGCCTGAAAACGGAATCTTTTTGTGGCCCCCAATTAACTGGAAACACATGCAAAGGGTTCTGTCTGTTCTGTTGGAAGTTGGCTCACAGTGCATCACTGTAATTGCAAATAACAGGAAGGTGACTCACGAACAGAGCAATAATAGTGCAAATGATAATGGCATCTCATACTATTGGAGTCACCAGGAGACGGTTGCAAGAAAAGTGCATACAGCAGCAAAGTTTAATGTCATGACAGTACGTGTTGAGGTGTTTTTGATTATTGACTGCTGGTGGGAGGGCTGCATAGTGGTCTTCCTGGTGCATACCAAACCCTTTCATGCTGCTGCATGATATGACACGCCAGCTACATGGTACTCAAATTGGTCCTACCCTTTCACTGGCATATAGTTCTCTTGTTCAGAGATCATGCAGTGAAATTATGTAATTCTTTGTCCTGCATAAAGACATTTGACACTTGGGATATTCCTTGTGGCCAAGACATGTTCTCCACTGTACATATGGCTGTTAACGTAATTGTTGTGGAATTGGTGGTGTAGCTGCCAGATCCTAATATTGTGTACTTTTATAATGTGCCAGGGCCTGCTTAAAAGAACCTATAGAAAACTGAAGGAGTTAATCACTCCCTTTTCTATAATGGTGGCATCGTCTTCCTCGTCACCCTCCAGAGTATCACTGGATTCCATATACTGAATCCTGAACTTTGAAGGGCATTAACATGTATATGGTTTATCATCATCATTAGGTGCAGGCTCATCAGTCGATACGGAATGTGGTGAAGATCAAGACATTCTCATATCCTTCTCCTTTAGAATTTGTGCTTTTTTCCACCTCGTTATCGGTAGATACAATCTGCAACTCCGCGCCCCTTCTCCGCCAAAGAGTTTTGGCTGGTGCTCCTCTTACAGCTGCTTTTCCACAGCACACCAGAGTCATGTGTGGAAGAAGATTATGCTGCTGAATCTGAAAATGATGCCTTCAAATTTACCAGACACACACTTCTGTCATGCCCGATGAATACTTCAAAAACTGCACATGATGTAAGAAGTCATCTGGCTGTCTGCCTCCCTCCTATTGCGCATTTAAGTTCCATAGTTATGCTGACAGGGAAAATTGACACTTTTACTCCTGAGTCAAAAGATGACATGTGTGTTGGAATCTCAGTTATACTGAATGCAATCCCCTACACCTCCACCCAACTCTGATTTTCTCTTCACCCATTTTTCTCTCGTAAGTGGTTTAAGTATGAAGACAGCAATTCGATTATATTTTCTTCACAGCTAGTATGTTTATCTTGTCATCAGAAAAGGTTTGTCACGCTCATAGTCACTGAATGTAATCACCAGCATCCAAATTATTCTAAGATTTGCTCTTCACAATTAATATTTTGTGTCATCAATAACAAAAGGTTGCCACACTCAGTTACACAAGTGTAATAACCTCCACTAAACAATTCTAAGACATTTTATTCGCAAATAGTATTTTGTTTTGTCCATAACATAAAGTTAGCACACCAAGTTACAACCACTGTATGTAGTCTTTTGACTCCAAACCGGTATAAGACTATTTTTTTTTTCTTCTATATTTTGTTTCATGCATCATAAGAAAAATGCTTGGAGACCTATTAAGAACTATTCAATGTACTCTTCTGGCTCCAAACAATTTTAAGAATGTGACTTTGCGACTAGCATTCTGTTTAATCACAAATATGCCCAACCAATGTTCCCTCTAAGCTGTGCGCATGAGCGCTTGCCCGTCTTCCTTTTGGGTGCCACTCAGAAGATTTTTAGTAGTGGACACAGGCAATTCTCAAGTATGCAAAAAGATTTAATAAGGCATAAGCCACAGCAAATACCTGACATTTGCTTTCTCTTAAAATAACTAACAAGTCATGATATTCTGGTGTAGCTCATTTACATTACCCTACTATGCAAGCATGACCTTAAAAACATAAAAACAGAATGCAGCCACAAGAGGTCAAAACTAATATGAAAAAGTGGCTCCATGAACAGAAAAATCTAACTAAGATATGCTTGCACACATTAACCAACTACTGTTCCCTCCCCACCCATGAATCCTATGCTTTAGTCTATGATGCGTTTACTCTAACCTCTTCCCCAAAACATATTTGGATATTACCAGACAACCTTGACTCTTCCTCTCTTCCTCTCTTGACTCTGCGAAAGGTTACCAGACATGTACCTGCATCCACTTATTTTAGGTTTCTTGTAATTTGAATAGTGTTCTAGTACCAGAACTTCTGTTATTCATTGTGCCTTATAAAAAGTTCCTTTTTGGATGGCCTTCACGCGACTATAATGGCACCCCTGAGATGTGTCCTGCATGCTGCAGCACGACTCATGAATGGACTCTGGAAATTCAACCCTGACCCACCTCGAACTGCACTGGATCCCGCTGCAAGCATGTATCATCATCAAATCCTGTTGCATCATCTACAAAGCGAAGTCCCCACGCTACCTCACTGAGAAACTCAGCATCTCCACAGGCCTGCAAACCACCAGAAGTAAGGAAATGTTTAGGCTTGAACTCTGTCGGTGCAGGAAGGAAAAAACAAGAAGTACAGCCTTCTCCGACTATGCTCCAAGACTCTGGAACCCTCTACCATCAACATTAGACTTACCCCATTGCTGCTACTGTTCCGGAAAGAGCTCAAGACCTTCCTCTTCAAGGAATGCCTCCTCTGTAACACATAGGTCCACACACTCTCCACTCCCCATCATACCTGAGACTCAGATCTGTCCCCATTCCCTTGTCTGTTTCCCTCACTGTGTTCTCCCCACTACGATTGTGAAGCACTCTTTTGATTCCCGAAGCCAGGTCCGCACTCAATAAATGCACTAATAATATTAATAATGAAAGCATCACCACACTATGTAACCTAATTATCATCTCAAATATCGGATACTGACTGTAGGTAAACAGGCTAATTGGATGTGTAACCTCATCCCATGCTTTCTATTCTTAGTACATATGTCACACAAGCGCTTTGAAGTGGTCCCTTGCATGTTAACGCATTATAAAACTCAAATATTAATTTTGCCATGCTCAGAGTATCCTACATTAGCATTGCTAACATTAACCTATGAGTGGAGAACAACATTGTAATATCACTTATTTGGCCTGCAAGGGATAAGGGGTATGGGTTGTGCCAGGTATTACTCGTCTATAGTATTAGGGAAACAGATATTCAGACAGTAGAATGCTTTTCACACACTAAATTATATTATAATTCGATGTTATACAATAACGATTTCACTTATCAGTTGTATAATCCCACCCAACAATATAAGGGTGGAATAAGTTTCAAACAATCTTGTATGCTCTGCAAAATAGTTGTGAACCTGCATATTCTTAACATTTTCTTAAAATGCATATAATATCATGGTGAGGCACTAAATATGTTTTGCTTGCAAAGTATTATGAGTATACAAATATCCCAGTGAGTGTTTCACTGCTACAATCCCTCACATTTTATAGTGCTCTGTCAACTAGTGTTGGAGGCGAGCACAGGAGCTGAGGAAGGGTACTGGTGAAAGGACATGGGAGAACACTCCTTGCGGGTGATGAACAAATCAGTAACTTTCAAAAACCAAGTCTGTTCTTTTGGCAGTACAGTACTGTGTAGAAAATGTGTTTGTTTGCTCAAGGAAAGGAAACTCTAATAACAGTCTAGATAACTGCACTTTCTGTTTCTTTCAATATGATATGATATGATGGTTTATTTATATAGCGCCTATACACAATGTCTTTCAAAGCGCTTCACGACAAGGGAGGGAACATGGGGAAAATACAAAACAATCTTGCCGCCATGAACAACAAGGATGTGAACAAAAAAGGATCATACTTGGCCTAGCGACATTTCAGTTAAGACACAAATAGGAAGGAAATGGGAAACAGATAGGCGACTACTGTACTAGGCCTGACAACATTTCTGGTAGAGCCGGAGAATAACACAAGGTGAGGGAGAGGGGAGGAGAAGGGGGAGAGGAACAAAACAAGCGGCTATCGTACTAGGCCTGATGACATTTCAGACAGTGCTGGAGGGGGAGAGGGGAATAACAAGTAAGGTGGTGGGAGGAGACAAACAAAGTTACTATCATACTGGGCCCTGGGACCATTCAGATAAAGTGCATAGAAAAAAGTAAGAGGTGGGGGAGAGGAAGAGACGGAGAAAGGGAGAGGGGAAGAGAACAGAGAATAAAGCAGTGAAAAGAGCAGAGAAGCAGTGGGGAGAGTGAAAACAGTTTCAGGAGTGAGGCATCAATGTTGCAAGGGAACAAAGGAATTCACAAAGACAAAGGGCACATCATGATTCAAGGCCAACCGGAGGGGGAGATCCAGGGAAGGTCCAGCATAAGAGTTGAGGTGGTGAAGCCCCAAGAGTCAATGTGTCCAAGTAAATCCAAGCATTGGCAAAAGTCATTGGTGGTGAACCCTTTGTGAATCCAGACAACTCCAGCAATGAAGGGGGGGCAGAAGGAGGGAGGGGGGCACACAGCAAAGACACAGAGGAACAGGGGGGGCAGAAACACGCAACACAGGGGAACAAAGAGGGGGGAAAACACATGCATCATGGGGGGCAAGAGGAGGTGGGGGCACACACATGCATCATGGAGGGTAAAAGGGGGTGAGGGGCACACACAATCACAGGGGGTAAGGAGGTGGTGGGGGCACACACGCATCAACGGGGTCAAGAGGGGGGCAGCAGGTACACACAATCATCACGCAGGGCAAGAGGGTGGTGGGGGCACACAAACACATCACAGGGGCAAAAGAGGGAGGTGGGGTGAACAAACACGCATCACGCTGCTGAGGGCATTTCAATTTAAACATGTGTTCTGTGTTTACTGACTGTAGCATCCCCCTGCATCTTGTTTAACTGATAACAATGTATTACCGAGGGATCCCGAGTTACAGAAGAAGACTCTCAAGCTGTTGTACCTCCGAGCATTGATGTTATTAACCTAAAAGGCATAAATATGTGATTTACTTCAACATGTCTCTATAAAAAAACTCAGTAAGCCTCTTGTTGAATTTTGTCTAGGCTGTGGTGAAGAAAGGTGGGCAACACTATAGTATTATGTGCCCTGTCATTTTACTTCCTATGTGAGGGTTACAAGCAAGACTCTGATAAGAATTTGCTTCCTACTTAGAGTGAACTGATTTTTCACGGAGTAAAAAAAAGTAATTGGCTTTGCCAACAGAAATACTTTATGCTTATTAAAAGATATTATTTGCCCTTAGAATTTGTCTTGAGATTGGTCAGAAATATTATTAGAGTTCCTTCCTATGCCACTGCTCTGTTGATCACAGATTCTAAAATATATCAGCGGAGTTTTGTGAGCAGAAGTCAGGGTTTGGTTCCTACGTGTTCATTGTTTCACATTTTTATTGGGCACATTTTTGGGTTTTTAGGGATTAAACATGGATGGTGTATATGTCACTAACCTGTAAGGCTGGTTGGTAGTAACTCACAAAACAATATAATGTGGATAGTAAGTAGAAGCTAGGGAATTTTGATCATCATGTTCTGTGGTGCAGTTATTCTGACGTAATTATCCTTACACAAATTACGAGAGGCATGCTCTCATGGTCCTTGAATTACTTCATTAAAGTGGCACATGAACTCCTATTGGCATGTTTTCTGACACATTACTTTTAGTTTCCTTTATTACATCTGCAAATAGTGTATCCGGTCTGATTTCTGATAGCCACATCAGTTATGAAAAGCAATATTTGTTTTTTTGTAACACACCTGAGTGTTTTTCCAGTGACATAAAACACACATGTTTCTCTGTACACAAGTACGTTTTCTAGCTACTGGGCATATCTTGAGGTCTTGAACTGGTTGTTGAGTTCTCTTCTTGATCACATATATGATATATTTTTTTAACCTATGTGTTTGTAAAAAGTGTTGTAAAATGCACCTTTTATGAAGATTAGTAAATAATTGCAGTGGTTTGGAAGGAGCAATTCCTTTCCAAACTCTCTTCGGAGATGGTAGCCCACTACGCATGCTCACAAAGTGGCTTACCTTGTGAGTCTATTGCAGACATGGAAAATAAAATGCGCATGAAAGGCAACCAGTTCTGAACTTAGAGAAAAAAATATTTTGCGAGAACATTGTGCCCAACTAATATTTTGTTTTATCCATCACAAAAACGTGGCACACTCCTTTTCTGGTGCTGAATGCAATATATTGTCTCGAAATGACTCCATGTATTTTCTTTGTAACTAGTAGTTTGACTGATTACAAATATTCATAATTAATATTGTGTGCCATCCATCCCAAACAATTTGCACACTCCATTGCCACTAGTGAATGAATATCCATCCTCCCTCCAAATAATTCTAATTATTTTCTTCACAACTATTGTATTGTCTTTTCACACATTTGTGCTGCTATTATTTAGTCTTAAATGTCACAAAATATAAAAAGTCATCACACAAGTACTACCCCTCCAAACAATTGTATGTAGGGGGACCCAGTATTTTATTGCATCCCAAAACGGTGACTCATTCAGTGACAGCCACTGAATATAGTCTCCTGACTGGCTGCAAGACATTCTGTGATTGTCTCCTGACTTCCTGGTCACTGATAAGTAATGTCACCTGTGTGCCAAGGAAGGTAGCCATTGAGATTATCTTTTCTACTTGTCACAAAAAGTTTCTTGGTCATCTCTTATTGCCAGGCCTTGGTACACCTTGCCTAGAGGTCTCCGTCTTACCGCTAGAGGGGCCACACACCTGACTCCTGGGACTCTGCACCTAGTCAAAAAGACAGTGCTGAAAAACGTTCACCTCGTTCTTTGATATGTGCAGTATAGTCATGAGTACACCAGGTTTCTAATGTGAATTAGCATGAACTATATGCATCTTTTACGCATATCTTTCAGTCATTATGTTCGGAATGTTGTATTTAAAACATTGTAATGTATATACTTTGCAGAAAGTACCTACTGAATTCTTAATAATTTCACTGTTTTGACTGCTGTTGGTGAAATAGTAGAGAGATAAATCATTTGTAGGTACTGCATTGTATATATGACTATATTTGTGTCCATTTGATTGTGTGTCTTGTTTAAAAACTTTCTTACATACTCCCTAAGTACTTCTTTCTATGAAAAACTTCAACCTACATCTACAGCCAAATAACAAAGGCGGTTGTAACTAGTTTCTGTGTATGAATGGATTTTTCTCAGTGATACAAACTTGGGGTTTCGATCCACTGTTATTTTTACGAAGGTTTGAATAGTTTTTGCAAGGCATTATTGCTTTTACAATTTGGAGGGCAGGACACCCCCTTCTGTATACAAAAAATGTTATGTAGTCATATTGTACTTCGCTACCTGTCTCTCAGCCTAATCTTATTTTAATTTTCAAATTCTCCCTCAAATAAATCTTGCAAAGTAAATCCAATTTTAATGCTCTACCTTTCCCTCAACTGGTCTGGTACCTTCTTGTCTCTGTCTAATCACACATTTGAAAAGTGCATGTCCTTTTCATAGCTTTTTAATCTGATACATGCTGCTCAAACACCAAAGGGAATTTACAGGCTTAATTGATTAAGTATTGCACTCAGAGAAAATAAAAAGCAAGTATGAACGTATATCTGAGTCCATTACATATAAGACATATTTCTCATAGTGTATTTCTGATGAAGATTCTCATAGTTTTGAAAAAAACATAAAGGTATTTGCAGAAGGAAGAGTCTTCAAAAAAATGTGCTAATATGCAACAGCATACACTGTGAAGGATGTGTTAAGCAATACATGCACTGAAACCTGTATAAAGTAAGAAAATGTTACATTGCTATGTCATTGCATTGGGAGGAAACTCCAACTGCTATATTGTGTTATGTCATGTTACAATATAGTTAGTGGGTTTTATACCATGCAATCACCAGAGTAATGGTATAACAGGGCCGAATGGCATTTTGTAGTGGCAACCAGGGGTATTCAGTCCATCCTTTTTCAGCCTGCCAGGCCAATACAGAGGAAGTAAAATCTTCTGCAAAACGGGCTTGATCCAACCCCATAAGAGAAAGAATAGCCCACAGTGGCAGATATGTTTCAGCTTCATTGGAAATCATCAGTGATGTGCAGCTTGGGTCTCTAGAAACAGAAGGCTTGGGACCCAAATTTTGGTATAACTATGCCACTCAAGTTGACATTTGCAAAATTGAAGGTTGGTGGATGGCTGGTTTTGAATTAACCATTGCTTTTCAGCAGTCCATGGCATCACAGAAAGGGAAATATCAATTGCAAACCAGGCTTGATCTCAATATATTGCCATACCAGAGAATCATAACATGACATAACGGTTCATTTTTAATCAAGTTATACCACGACTGAAAGGCAGTAACCTTTATGCTGTGTCGCCTATGTCCACACGCTTGTGGTACCTATAACATCTCATTTTTTGTATCTTTGCGTAAATTCAACATTGTGTTTGTTTTGTTGTTGCATAACACACTGTGAGCAATGTAGCGCAAGCTAAATCCAGCATGTCTACAGCATCACAGTAAAAGAACGAGTATTTATGTGCTCATCCCTTACCCTTTGTTGTCCAACCCACACCACCTATTTCTTCCTTATACATGCATCTAAACAAATAACATGGGAAAATTGTCATTGGCCGAGGACTCACGACCATACAGAAGTGATATGTCAGTGAAAGGCCAGTATTCTGGAAGTCCTTTGGTACACAGGAAAAACACCTCACTCCCATCCTGTCCATCTGAATGTGTCCCTAAACAGAATGTTACCACTTTTAACACTCATCAGTTTTTAGAGTTCCTTTTAGAGTATTGCACATCATTACAAGTTAACACAATAATTCTGGCGCTGTACGTTAATTCACCCAGAAAGTAGCCTCTTCAATAGAATATTTGTCGATTAGTGTGGCTACGTTTTTAGCTGGCCCTCGAAACAAAATAAAAATGTAATGTAAGCATTCTTGGGTCCTAATATTTTCTCTTTGCTTTATTGCTCTGTCTGTGGAATGTGGTTCCTTTTGGAGATGTTCAGATAATGTGCTTTCAGCTCAGGTTTTTCATGGATTTCCAATGTTTCTATAGCAGAAGGTTAATCCTAACTTAATCTACTCGATTCTTCATAGATTTTTTATTTTTTTATTTTTATACTTGATCAATGTGTGTCAATGCTCAGTGATCAGTGAGTCTGGGACATTGGCTTCAGCCATGCCACAGGTACATTGACCTAACCTGCAAATTCCTGCTGGGTCTGTCCACTAGTCATGCCCATAAATCACTAGGTCATGGCACTGTTACTCGATTTAAAGTGACGGTGGGCATCACCAAAGGTCAAATTCAGACAACACTCTGCCACGGGTGAATAGCCTTCAGAGGGCTTGGCCACATCTGATACTATCACTGGGCCCTAGCCTTTAGCCGTGCACTAAGTACACTTACCAACCTACACTGCCTGCTTGGTATGGACTTTAAGTGGCTACACTGATGATTGCAAAATTACCTTACCTCCAGTGCCTGCATTACATGCCACGTACAAGCAATATGATACGCTGCTGATTTTAGATATGTGTAGTTTATTCTAAAATGGCTTCTACTGAGCATGCGAGCGGACCACCTCTTATGAAATCCCCTAAGACCACTCTGAACACAGTCAGAATATGCAAACAGACATGATTTAAAAAAAGAGATGTGTTTGAATTTTATTTTTTATAACTGCTCAAACTGTTAATTTGCTACATGGGAGAGCCAGTGGGCTTCATCATATAGGCAAGTTGTTCACCCATTGCAACCCAACAGGGTAACTGGAAATCTGCCATACTTAATATAACATCAATAAAACCAGTTTGCCACCCATTGTGAGTTTAAGTGTTCCAGACAAACTGAATAATAATGCTCAAGATTTCTTTGAAAAAGAATGACTGGGAGATAAGTTATCAAACCTCAGAGTAAATAATGACATTTGGCAAGGAAAATCTGATTCATTCTACCTGTCATTGAAAGAGGAAGACGCTTCAAGAAGTCAATGTTTTAACTGTGGCATTGAACAATGGTTTACAATGAATGGGACAAAGCTCCTGAAGTTCGGTACCTAACTGAGAAATGAATGCCCTGTTAGTTACAGTGACTGGAGTGGCCAATTGAATCATATCAGTATCGCTGCTGCCCGCAGTACTGTTTCTAGATACAGCGTAAATAGTCCAGCTGATAAAAGGTACCTCTGCAGAGTGGCTCATTTAATCTTAAAAGGGATACAAAGGATGTGATTCAGGCAAATGGTCACAGAATGCAACATATATAGGCATACAATTCATCATCCATGTTAAATTTAATCCTAGAATTCTCTTAACACAGCCTGCAAAATCTCTCATATGGCCTTATCAGCATCTTCATGTAACTAGTGAGCATGTGTCTTATCAAGAAGAGGATTCAGTGTTCTTGTACCGTGTTAGCCAATGGTAATATGAAAACAGTTGATCCAAAAAAGACAACACGATCATACCTTAGTTAGGCCAACTAAGTCATTTATTTGCAAGCTTTCATAATCTTCTGATTATTTCATCAGACATTGGAAGAACAAAGGTTTTTTGGAATAGCAGAACAGCTCAAGGATTCACCTCTGGAATGTATTATCTGTGTCTGATTTGTTTCCTTAACAAAGAGCCTTACACTTCAGAAGTTCCCCACGCATTCCAGTCACAAAGATTTTAGTGGGGCACTGAAAATGACATGTATGCAGGCAGGGGAGCCGACTCATGAATTTCCTGGGGGATGCCCAAATATAAGAAGTGACAACACTGGCAGCCGTTTGACCGCATTTGCATGTAGTTGCCAACTTGGTGCAAGGAGTGGTGCGGGGGGCGCAGAACAGTGGCAACATCAGCTAGCATGTACTGCATATAATAAAGTCAAGTAAGAAGAGGTTTAAGTCTTCCGGTTGCATTCCAGTAAGCCATCACTGCCCCTTCTCGACCTCAATATAATCATCCAGTTTGCACTAGCCCTCAAAAGGCTGAGCAACACAACTAGGATGGGAGAACAAAATGCTCATACAGAAGGTACAGCTGCAAGGTGGAGTACCACCATCAACACCAAAAAAAAGTTCCCAATTCAAGGGAAACCAAGTAAAGAGGTTTCCTGATTAAGAAGGACAACAGTGCTTTGTCATGATCTACATCATACCCTTCATATGCAGCATGACCATCACACCAAAGATGGTCTAAATGCCCACCTGAAGCTATGGCAGGTTTTTATATCATATTGCTGTACGAGAAGGACCCTCTGGATGTTGGTTACTGTAGTGCAAGAGACACTACTAGCCCTGAGAACCGGGCAGACTTACTATTGGACAGCAATATTGTTTTGGGTCCACCTTGTGTGTGAATATATATATATTAACCATCAAGGACCGCATTGACATCCTTGCTCCAGCCCTTGCTGATTTTTGCAACCACTCCTTTGCCTCAGGATCCTTGCCCTGTCCTCTGAAGCACTCCCTTGTGCATTGTCTTCTCAAGAAACCCACAGCAGATCCTTCTTGTCCGGCTAACTATCGCCCAATTTCCATTACACCCTTTCTGGGCAAACCCCTGGAACAGTTGCCTATCTCTCAGCTTAACCGTCATTCCAATTCTGTTGGCTGTTGCCAAGACCACCAATCTGGCTTAAGAGCTGCCAGAAGCATGGAAACTGCTCTCCTGAACATCCGTGAATATCTGCTCTCCAACCTTGACATTAACATTCCCTCTGTCCTCATCCTCCTCGATCTCCCTTCTGCCTTCGACATGGTCAACCATACTATCCTGCTGAACCATCTCCATGATAGCCTGGGAATCACTGATCAGGCTTTGGCCTGGCTGACCTCTTAACTCTCTGATCGACCCTCCCAGGTCCAACTTAGGTCCTTCCTATCATCTATCTTCCTCTCTACCTGTGGTGTTCCCCAGGAGTTTAACCTCTCACCGTGGCTTTTCAACCAATGCCTGGCAACTCTCGCCCAATGCATTGCCATTTTCAGCTCAAATTTCCAGTTCTACGCTGACGACACTCAACTCATTTTCAGACTTCCCTTGGCCACCTCCTCTCACTCTCTCATCTCTGAATGCCTAACTGCCATTCAAGATTGTTGTGCCACCAATGCTGTTTGTCTGAATGCCAGCAAGACAGAGATCCTCCTCATCGGCACACCTTCACCATCCTTTCCCCTCACTTTCTGGCCGGCCTTCCTTGGCCCTCCTTCTGCCCTCACCTGCGAGGCTAAGAACCTCAGGGTCATCTTTGACTCCACAATTTACTTCTCCGCCCACATCTCAGATGTCTCTAAAAAGGCAAACTTCCTACTGCACCTCCTCAGAGGTACTCTGCCTTTCCTCTCCGTGCCCCAAAAGCTTATGGTCTCCTAAGATCTGGTTCTCCCTAGGTTGGACTATTGTAAAAGCCTCTTTCTAAATCTACCTGCCTCTACTCTCCGCCCTCTGCAACTAATCCAGAACAGGACTGCAAGACTTGTCCTTGGCCTCAATCCCTGGGATTGTATCTCTCCAGCTCTGAAATCTCTCCATTGGCTCCCAGTGGATGCAAGGATTAAATTCAAAGCCCTCTGCATTGTCCACAAGGCTTTATCGGTCCGGGGTCCAAAACATCTTCAGCTATCCTTCTGCAAATACCTCCCCTCTTGAGCTCTTCACTCCTCTACCTCTAACTCCCTCAGGGTCAGTCGTTTTTCAAAGAAACGTTCTGGGGGTAGATTTCTGCTTCGGCAGGGTCTTTCCTCTGGAACAGCCTCCCTGCCATTCTAAAACTTGAGGAGAACCATCTCCGGTTCCAGAAGCACCTCAAGACCTTCCTCTTTGCTTCTGCCTCTGCTCCCCTTCTGATCTGTTCTCTCTTGGTACCCTGTACCTGGCCACCCTCTGTCCTCCGGGCCCAGGTACCTGCTCACCCTGCCACCCTCCCGCACTGCATCCGGGCCACCCCTTGCACTGGGGTCTGTATCTGTACGCATACAGCCCCCGCTTTTTCCTTCCTGCACTTATCAGACCTTCCTTGTCTGCTGCCTTAAAACAAGCACTTGCTAACATTTTTGTTGCCTTTATTATTTATTTATTATTATTTATCTGTTTCTCCTTTGCTCTGCACTTTCCACTTCTCCCCCTTCCATGCACTTTTCTCTGCCCCCTCTCCCATGCACTTGCGCGTTCTCAATGTCACTGGACCTAGTAAGATCGCTGTTTTGTTCTCCCCCGTTCCCCTCCCTTGCCTTGTCACGCTCTGAAACACTTGTGTATGAGCGCGATAGAAATCAAATCAATGTGTGTCAATGCTCAGTGATCAGTGAGTCTGGGACATTGGCTTCAGCCATGCCACAGGTACATTGACCTAACCTGCAAATTCCTGCTGGGTCTGTCCACTAGTCATGCCCATAAATCACTAGGTCATGGCACTGTTACTCGATTTAAAGTGACGGTGGGCATCACCAAAGGTCAAATTCAGACAACACTCTGCCACGGGTGAATAGCCTTCAGAGGGCTTGGCCACATCTGATACTATCACTGGGCCCTAGCCTTTAGCCGTGCACTAAGTACACTTACCAACCTACACTGCCTGCTTGGTATGGACTTTAAGTGGCTACACTGATGATTGCAAAATTACCTTACCTCCAGTGCCTGCATTACATGCCACGTACAAGCAATATGATACGCTGCTGATTTTAGATATGTGTAGTTTATTCTAAAATGGCTTCTACTGAGCATGCGAGCGGACCACCTCTTATGAAATCCCCTAAGACCACTCTGAACACAGTCAGAATATGCAAACAGACATGATTTAAAAAAAGAGATGTGTTTGAATTTTATTTTTTATAACTGCTCAAACTGTTAATTTGCTACATGGGAGAGCCAGTGGGCTTCATCATATAGGCAAGTTGTTCACCCATTGCAACCCAACAGGGTAACTGGAAATCTGCCATACTTAATATAACATCAATAAAACCAGTTTGCCACCCATTGTGAGTTTAAGTGTTCCAGACAAACTGAATAATAATGCTCAAGATTTCTTTGAAAAAGAATGACTGGGAGATAAGTTATCAAACCTCAGAGTAAATAATGACATTTGGCAAGGAAAATCTGATTCATTCTACCTGTCATTGAAAGAGGAAGACGCTTCAAGAAGTCAATGTTTTAACTGTGGCATTGAACAATGGTTTACAATGAATGGGACAAAGCTCCTGAAGTTCGGTACCTAACTGAGAAATGAATGCCCTGTTAGTTACAGTGACTGGAGTGGCCAATTGAATCATATCAGTATCGCTGCTGCCCGCAGTACTGTTTCTAGATACAGCGTAAATAGTCCAGCTGATAAAAGGTACCTCTGCAGAGTGGCTCATTTAATCTTAAAAGGGATACAAAGGATGTGATTCAGGCAAATGGTCACAGAATGCAACATATATAGGCATACAATTCATCATCCATGTTAAATTTAATCCTAGAATTCTCTTAACACAGCCTGCAAAATCTCTCATATGGCCTTATCAGCATCTTCATGTAACTAGTGAGCATGTGTCTTATCAAGAAGAGGATTCAGTGTTCTTGTACCGTGTTAGCCAATGGTAATATGAAAACAGTTGATCCAAAAAAGACAACACGATCATACCTTAGTTAGGCCAACTAAGTCATTTATTTGCAAGCTTTCATAATCTTCTGATTATTTCATCAGACATTGGAAGAACAAAGGTTTTTTGGAATAGCAGAACAGCTCAAGGATTCACCTCTGGAATGTATTATCTGTGTCTGATTTGTTTCCTTAACAAAGAGCCTTACACTTCAGAAGTTCCCCACGCATTCCAGTCACAAAGATTTTAGTGGGGCACTGAAAATGACATGTAAGCAGGCAGGGGAGCCGACTCATGAATTTCCTGGGGGATGCCCAAATATAAGAAGTGACAACACTGGCAGCCGTTTGACCGCATTTGCATGTAGTTGCCAACTTGGTGCAAGGAGTGGTGCGGGGGGCGCAGAACAGTGGCAACATCAGCTAGCATGTACTGCATATAATAAAGTCAAGTAAGAAGAGGTTTAAGTCTTCCGGTTGCATTCCAGTAAGCCATCACTGCCCCTTCTCGACCTCAATATAATCATCCAGTTTGCACTAGCCCTCAAAAGGCTGAGCAACACAACTAGGATGGGAGAACAAAATGCTCATACAGAAGGTACAGCTGCAAGGTGGAGTACCACCATCAACACCAAAAAAAAGTTCCCAATTCAAGGGAAACCAAGTAAAGAGGTTTCCTGATTAAGAAGGACAACAGTGCTTTGTCATGATCTACATCATACCCTTCATATGCAGCATGACCATCACACCAAAGATGGTCTAAATGCCCACCTGAAGCTATGGCAGGTTTTTATATCATATTGCTGTACGAGAAGGACCCTCTGGATGTTGGTTACTGTAGTGCAAGAGACACTACTAGCCCTGAGAACCGGGCAGACTTACTATTGGACAGCAATATTGTTTTGGGTCCACCTTGTGTGTGAATATATATATATTAACCATCAAGGACCGCATTGACATCCTTGCTCCAGCCCTTGCTGATTTTTGCAACCACTCCTTTGCCTCAGGATCCTTGCCCTGTCCTCTGAAGCACTCCCTTGTGCATTGTCTTCTCAAGAAACCCACAGCAGATCCTTCTTGTCCGGCTAACTATCGCCCAATTTCCATTACACCCTTTCTGGGCAAACCCCTGGAACAGTTGCCTATCTCTCAGCTTAACCGTCATTCCAATTCTGTTGGCTGTTGCCAAGACCACCAATCTGGCTTAAGAGCTGCCAGAAGCATGGAAACTGCTCTCCTGAACATCCGTGAATATCTGCTCTCCAACCTTGACATTAACATTCCCTCTGTCCTCATCCTCCTCGATCTCCCTTCTGCCTTCGACATGGTCAACCATACTATCCTGCTGAACCATCTCCATGATAGCCTGGGAATCACTGATCAGGCTTTGGCCTGGCTGACCTCTTTACTCTCTGATCGACCCTCCCAGGTCCAACTTAGGTCCTTCCTATCATCTATCTTCCTCTCTACCTGTGGTGTTCCCCAGGAGTTTAACCTCTCACCGTGGCTTTTCAACCAATGCCTGGCAACTCTCGCCCAATGCATTGCCATTTTCAGCTCAAATTTCCAGTTCTACGCTGACGACACTCAACTCATTTTCAGACTTCCCTTGGCCACCTCCTCTCACTCTCTCATCTCTGAATGCCTAACTGCCATTCAAGATTGTTGTGCCACCAATGCTGTTTGTCTGAATGCCAGCAAGACAGAGATCCTCCTCATCGGCACACCTTCACCATCCTTTCCCCTCACTTTCTGGCCGGCCTTCCTTGGCCCTCCTTCTGCCCTCACCTGCGAGGCTAAGAACCTCAGGGTCATCTTTGACTCCACAATTTACTTCTCCGCCCACATCTCAGATGTCTCTAAAAAGGCAAACTTCCTACTGCACCTCCTCAGAGGTACTCTGCCTTTCCTCTCCGTGCCCCAAAAGCTTATGGTCTCCTAAGATCTGGTTCTCCCTAGGTTGGACTATTGTAAAAGCCTCTTTCTAAATCTACCTGCCTCTACTCTCCGCCCTCTGCAACTAATCCAGAACAGGACTGCAAGACTTGTCCTTGGCCTCAATCCCTGGGATTGTATCTCTCCAGCTCTGAAATCTCTCCATTGGCTCCCAGTGGATGCAAGGATTAAATTCAAAGCCCTCTGCATTGTCCACAAGGCTTTCTCGGTCCGGGGTCCAAAACATCTTCAGCTATCCTTCTGCAAATACCTCCCCTCTTGAGCTCTTCACTCCTCTACCTCTAACTCCCTCAGGGTCAGTCGTTTTTCAAAGAAACGTTCTGGGGGTAGATTTCTGCTTCGGCAGGGTCTTTCCTCTGGAACAGCCTCCCTGCCATTCTAAAACTTGAGGAGAACCATCTCCGGTTCCAGAAGCACCTCAAGACCTTCCTCTTTGCTTCTGCCTCTGCTCCCCTTCTGATCTGTTCTCTCTTGGTACCCTGTACCTGGCCACCCTCTGTCCTCCGGGCCCAGGTACCTGCTCACCCTGCCACCCTCCCGCACTGCATCCGGGCCACCCCTTGCACTGGGGTCTGTATCTGTACGCATACAGCCCCCGCTTTTTCCTTCCTGCACTTATCAGACCTTCCTTGTCTGCTGCCTTAAAACAAGCACTTGCTAACATTTTTGTTGCCTTTATTATTTATTTATTATTATTTATCTGTTTCTCCTTTGCTCTGCACTTTCCACTTCTCCCCCTTCCATGCACTTTTCTCCGCCCCCTCTCCCATGCACTTGCGCGTTCTCAATGTCACTGGACCTAGTAAGATCGCTGTTTTGTTCTCCCCCGTTCCCCTCCCTTGCCTTGTCACGCTCTGAAACACTTGTGTATGAGCGCGATAGAAATCAAATATCAATATCAATTATGATTTTTACCCATTTGTGTTTTTGATTAACATTAGATGCTATCAGTATCTTTGCTACAGTTTCAGTAAACCACTTCCATTGTAGTGGCTTTTAAACTCAAATAGAAAGACATTAAAAATGCTCACTTTAGTTTAGTATTTAAGTATATTTATTAACTCGTAAAGATAATGTATGAGCCTTAAGAATGGTATAGCCAAACGCACAGTTCTCTTATTGCTAATATTAGCGAGTAGATACCCCGCATCCTACTCTTCTATTTACTTGGAAAATAGTTAAAGCAAGTTTTGTGTGTGCCATAGCCCAGTCAAACCTCAACAAATCAAACTTACAATAGTGCTGCTGTAGATTGGCCAGCCAGGAGTACAGGCAAGCTCTTTTCATTGCAGCACCTTACCCAATCAAAATGTATTTTACTGACAACAGTTTGTTGAATAAAGTCATCTGGAATGGATTCAACATCCAGATGTGCAGCTTCATCTTTGTGTCCATGTAGCAAAGCAATAGCATTTAATCGAGCTTGGCCCATTGTAGCTTTCAGATATGTTTTGATGGGCCGAAGGCAAGAAAATTAACGCTGCGAAGAACAAGAGGATACAGAGATAGTTACTGCAATTTGAAGTAGCCATGCCATTTCTGGGAGCAAATTGCACATAGGACGACCCCTTTCTCCTTGGAACAAGTCAAAGAAGTCCTGAAAACACATAACCAGAGTCGTATCCCTCTGTATAGGTTCAAGGAACATATATCTATGTAGCTCTAGATTGCATTCATGGAAATCAGTCTTATCAAAATTCATGACATATTCACTGGTAGTGTTCGCTGTAACTAATTTTTCTATGTTAACCATATGGTCACATGCAGTTGTATTGAAATGTTCTAACAAAGCTACCAATGTATGGCCCATGAGTTCATAATAACCTTGTCTGTAGAGGTCTTTGTGAGATTGGAAAACATGGGGAACTGACCCTTCATCAAAGCGCCGTGGAATTTTACTGGCTCTTCTTTGCACAAAATGTTCCTCTAGTTCCACATCTAAATCATCAGCCGCTGATGTGGTTTTTGAGAAGTCTTCAAATCCCTCATGTATGTTGTGTAATTATGGTCTTAAGGTTTTCAATCATAACCGATGCTTCATGGAACCTTACATTGACCTTCTGTAGACCAGTGTTCACAGTTTAAACATGGGAAAATACCATGTAAAGAAGATGAAGACCAGAAACGTTTTGAGTTTATGGAGCTGCAAGTGCAACCCTTGGGCTTTTGCTCCCGCTTCATTGTGGGCACCGGCTGCAAGTCCCAGAAATTCTATTACAGAACTGTAGTTAGCGAGCACAGTCTTCCAAAATTTAGCTCGAACTGTCCATGGGGTAGCACAGAATGGAAGCAGTTTGACACTACCTTCCTATTGAAAACATTAAAAACAAGCAAGGCGTTTTGGGGAATTTCGAATTAACCCAATCAAGTCCTTTACAAAAACCAATAGTACCCTGAACTTGTCAATTCCCAAAGCTACATCTTGACCTACTAAATTCAGATTGTGTGCAAAGCATTGCACATAAATAGCTTGTGGTGCAACCTCCTGCACCAATGTCTGCAAACCATTTCGATGTCCAGCCATACTAGAAGTACCATCATAACCCTGCCCGACAGTTTTCCATTTTATAACCTAACCTCAGGAGAACATCTTTTAAAATGGCAAACAGAGTTTGTGATGTAGTGCTAGACGTTTTTTTTAAAAGCCCAAAAAAATCTCCTCTACCTGAAGATCCTCTTTTGCAATGCGAGCGACTACAGAGACCTGCTCGTTTATTGACATATCAGCATTCTCATCTAAAATAATAGAAAATAATTTTGCATCATGAATCTCTCATCAGGCCATGGAGCAAATTATGTGACATAATTGCCACCATTTCATTTAATATGTCATGCGGTATCCATTTGGACTTTGTTCTTTGCCTTTAAATTAGAGTCCTCATCAGTATGGCCCCGAATTACAAGACCTTGCCAAGCTGAAGCCAACAATGTGGTCAAGACATTCACCAGCGCACTTCCATTATCCCTCATCTGCTTGAGGTGGCCCAACGACAGAGCTGCTGCAACATTCATACCCCTTTTTGCAGATGCTAGTGCCATTGCAGCCGCCCGCTGAAGATTTGAATTCTCATGGCAGTTACATCTCTCTATGGCCTTATTAAAATTGTCAAAGCAATGTTTAATAAAAAGCATTCCAGGCATCCTTATCATGGCTGCTTTTTGGCAATGGCACACCCTTTTCATTAGCAGCCGGGCATACCTTACAGAACATTTTCTGAGCAGATTCATCATATGTAAGCCGATTATAGGTTTCTAACCATTTCCGTTGAAAAGTACAGCCCTGCTGGGACTTAAAACCATTCAATTCACTCATGTTTGGGCAGCATTCCTGTGTCACATTGCTGCTGCCAACATCACTCATTGTAGGCGCATCTGGTATACTTTCCACGCATTGTGCCTGGCAGTTTGATGCAAATGTGAAGCTTGAAATTGCTACAACTGCTTTGCCAGGCACATGGGACCTGCGCTTTGGTTTAGCAGGGGTTATTGTAATAAACCTCTCCATGATCACTTTGGGGTTCGAGATGCGTCTTTTCCAGGGGCATTGGGTGAAGCAGTCACTGCTAGGTATAATGCCTCAGAAAACGTCTAATGGGCATACAACTGCAAGAAAGAAAACTGGTTTCTGTAATCCATGCAAAATGTATCTCTTGATGCAAGACATTTTCTTATATTTCTATTCGAGTTTACTGACTTTACGTTGTATTAGGTATACTTCATCAACAATCAATGTATCGCCTTCAGGGGGTGATCTTTAGTGTTTTGTCTTTTTCTGATGGGCCATGACGTCCAGATGCCCGGTGATTTCACAGTAGATATCCATAGGTTTCTCATGATTTGATGATATATGCTCCTCCCACTTAGGAACAAGAAGTTAGTGCATAGCATCCCGCAAATCGTACATATCATTTTGTCCATTATTTATTACCCCATATACTTTAAATGTTGTATAGATGCACTCTGGCTAGTATAGCTGGCCCCTCTTCTATTAACCTACTGTAAAGATGCCGTGCACAAGTGACATGTGCTAAAATGTTAACTCTGGGTCGCCAGATTTGCAAATAAAGTTAGCAATGTAACTTTCTCTTAACCTCTCAGTGGACACATACGATGCTCCTGATGAAGTATAACACAATCACGTCTGATTTCAGACTTGGGGGAGAGTGTTTACTGCTTTTAACATTGTAGTTAACCAGAAATTCTGGCAAAGTAGTGTACAATTTTAAAAGCAGTTACCTTGGCTCATCCTGCACCCAGGTGGTGTTTGGGGCTGATGGAAGCACTTGTGTCTAAAAGTTGTAGCCATGGGTGTCTCCATTTTTTAAAAACATCCACTTCCCTGGTTTTCAACATTCATTTGAAACACTCCTTATTAAAAAAATGAAGGGGTCAGTAAAACAATCACAGCCTGCTAATGCTTAATAATGTCTTACCTTCTAAGAGACAAGCATACACCTCTTTATACTGCTTTATTGTATTCACAACACAGAAGCCACTGTTTCACACAAGAATCTAGGGAAAATATGAAACATACAATGCATTGTTAACACAGTTTACATATCCACAAATTAGACACTCACAGACTAGTCATTGGTAATTTAAAAAGGCACGGGCAGCAATTAAATTGTAGAAAGGCTGAGGGACCAGTAAACACAGGGCAGGGTGTGGGGAGAGCTTTCTGACCTCACAGGGGTGGTCTTAGCACTTTAAAAATATGCAGGTATCTTGACAATTACAGAATTAACCAGGGGGGGAAAAAAAATTGATTCGGCTCAGGCTGGACATTCAAGCACTGCCAGTTTCCCCAGGTCACAGCTAGGCAGACACACAGTGTCTGTGGCTCTGCAGATCGTTAAGGAGCACAGGTTTCAAACACATTTCTTTTATCTGTGGTAGAACATTTCATATGCATGATGGAACATTTCCAACTGAAAGAGCTTGCAAAGCACCACCTTGCAAATCCGTGATTGCTAAAGTAAGGTGCACAGATGTGAAGTACACCCAACCCAAAATTATTTTAAAAATGGAGGCAAAGCAAGAGAGGTGCACAGATCTACAAATACACTCAACCCAAAACAATGTTACCTCAACATCATTACACCCCTCTTGCTTTGCATCTCTGCCTCCGTTTTTAAAATCGCTTTGGGTTGGGTGTACCTCCACATCTGTGCACCCCTCTTCCCAAGAGGGGTGTACAAATACACCAAACCCAAACGATTTTACCTCTACGTCTGTGCACCCCTCTTGCTTCACATATGTGCCTCCATTTTTAAAATCGTTTTGGGTTGGGTGTACCTCTACATTTGTGCATCCCTCTTGCCAAGAGGGGTGTACAGACATAGAAGTACACCCAACCCAAAATGATTTTATAAATGGAGGCAAAGCAAGAGGGGTGCACAGATGTACAAATACACCCGACCCAAAACAATGTTACCTCTACATCTGTGCACCCCTCTTGCTTTGCATCGGTGCCTCCATTTTTAAAATCATTTTGGGTTGGGTGTACTCCTACATCTGGGCACCCATCCTTGCCAAGAGATGTGCACAGATGTAGAAGTATACCCAACCCAAAAATTATTTTTAGAAATGGAGGCACAGATGAAGAAGTGGGGGAAGGGAAAGGGGATGTTGGGTGAATAAAATAACGGCGGTGGGGGAGAGACCAAAAAGTAGCGGGGGTCGGTGGGTAAGGAAAAAGAGGGCAAAAATGTCAATGGAAAAAAACATACCTGCTGCTGCTTTCCTAACATGCTGCTCTCTGCTCTGGCTGGTGGCGCTGTCTCCAGTGTGTGTCCCGTGTGCCTGGCCTGCTGCTCTTTCCTTAAACACGGCCGAACTGGAAGCAAAACAACAGAAGCTTCTGGTGGACCCTAAGCGCTCCCAGCCAGGACCATCCACCAATATGAGGCATAGAGGGGATGACTTACTTAGAAATGTTTGTGGCTTTTACCCGGGCCAGAGAGAGACACAGTGTGCGGCCATCTATACTGCGTATCTTCTCTCTGGCCCGTGGGGGGCTCAGCCCCGACTTAATTCTGCCGGCGGTGCCTGGGCCCCAGAGAAAACCCACGTACTTGGAGCCCCTGCAAGGAGGCAAGAGAACAAACAGACATTGCTGGGCTGTTCTCAAAGACGCATGACAGAATCGGGTAGTATCAGTCATATCAATCTACTAAAGGCAGGTATGATGCTCATAATGTGCCGGTGATACCACTGTGCTGGTATTACCAATAAATGTTTTTGGCATTGCCGGTATTTCCATTGCCTGTGTGACCAGTGCTGGTAATTCCAGGAGAGGTGTTATTGTCACTGGTAATTCCAGCGAGTGAGTTCAGTACAACCCATACTTTGCTGGACCTGTAATAGAGCTGGTAAACCGTATTACCGGCACTTTTACAGGAGACTGGAGACTTGTAATGAGCCCCATACATGTTGAAGAGTCCTATGGTAATTCCTTTTTATGTGAAATTCTCTCCACCTGCAGCACTTTTTGCTGGCATATTGTTTTTTTTATCTGACTCTGCTGAGTAAGTAGGACCCTTTTTCCACACCCACTTAGGCTTTTACTATGTATTTGGGAACCTTTTATATCTCTTTGGCTTCTCTCTTTCGGAGTTATGCTGTCCTCCACCTTTATGGCATCTGTAATTTCTTATTTCATCAGACCACACTTTGTGAGCAGTGTTGCTGGGAAGCTCCTTAAGCTTTCCTTTTTACCTTACTGTGTTAACATTCTGTTATCAGGGCAGGGGGATATCTGTCATGCACCCTGACATGCACCTGATGCCCTACCTATGCAGTGCTGAGGGGACACAATGTATCCCTTTTCTCCACTTATCCTGTAACTTTCTAGTTACAGTGGCAGGTTATCTGAGTGGCTGGTGGCAGAGGATATTTTTCTACCAACTTTTGTGAACATGTGTTGCAGGTTGTCTCCACAGCTGCAACGGGGAACACAGGGTCTACCATTCCCTTTAAAAGGGTGGCTGTACTTTTCTCTGACCATATCTTGATTACTTGGCTCTCTGAGTGCCTGAAAGGACAGAAAGTGTGAGAGATGACTGAAACTCCCCAGGGCTTGTTTCCACAGTGTGCCTGCTTGGAACCAGTTTCAACTAGACAGCCCACCTCCCAGATTTGCATGAGAGGCTTGAGGTGTGATTGGTGGGCTTAGCCAGTGCTTTAAAAGGCAAAGGTCTTCTAACTAAACACCAGAGTCAACCACTGGATTGAAGACCTTAAGAATAAGGATGCCTGCAGCGTCTTCCAGCGACCGCCAGTGCCAGTTGTATTAGGACATCAAATTATGAATGACAGGGAAAACCTGAAAAGGATTACTTCCTCCCCTGGATTGGTGGGGTTGACTAGTTGCAAGACGAACATCAATTTTGGGCATCCCTGAAAGAGCTGTGACCTCCACGGCCTGCAATTTACAAATACTCAGGGTCCTGTGCCATTATGCTGTTCAACATCTGGCAGAGGTTGGTTTCGTCTGTAATTTGGTAAACATTCTTCTGGACGTCTAATGACTGGATGTCACTCCTGAAAGTACCCTCAACCAAGACGAGGACCAAGAAAGGGTGCAAACTCCACGGCAGGATAACCTATCTGCACCCAGAGCATGTGAAAGGCTCAAACACACCAAAGCAGTGGAAATCCACTGCTGATTTCCACTGCTGGGCATCCCATGGCTCAAATGCATCAGCTGCTCCCTCCAAAGGACCTTCTTCTGCCTTCCAGGCCAAGAAACCGGAACCAGGGACATCTGTCACCTCCCCTGGTGGCCTGATTTGTTGCAGCAAATTCTCCCCTGAAAAGGCACTGTCTCAAGTCTTGGTACTTATCTTGGTCTTGCTGTGTGATTTAGTACATTGGGAGGGCTGCAGTTAAGCTGTTGCTTGCACTCCTCTCAAGGGCACCCTAGTTCCCCTTGGGGTGAACATCCCATGGGGCCTAGTGTACTAAAACAATTGTACTTACCTGCAGACAAGAAGATGCCTTCATAGAACTTTGCTCTACCTAGTACTCACCTGCTTCCTTACTCCTCAACCTTGGTCACTGGACCGTCTATGCCCCTTAACTCTCTTTATAGCACCTAGGATAGGGTTAGACATCTGAAGCCAGGTTAAGCAGAGGTAAATTAAGTTACCAGAGTCATCTAAACATTTGCTTACATGTTAAAAGAGTTTTACCATTGTGTTTATCATACTTTGATTTAAAGAGTGCCTCCTTTTATTCCATTTTGATTTAAAGGATACAACCTTTTATTGTACTGTTATTTTACTATGATTTTACTGTGAAGAAGAGTATTTTTACAAAAAAAGGATCAAGGGCTCCATATCACACATATCCACCCACTTTTGCTTTAAGCACTCATTATTTTTCTCAGTAAATATAATTTAATTCATATATAAAATGTTACAAAATGTAATGCACATATGTTCACAGACAACACATGGACATTTCAACCTATTGCCTAACATAGCTGTAGATCTACTCAGTTTACCAGACACAAAATATCAAAAGTTTTCAACATAACACCTAAACAAACATAGATTCAACAAATGTGTCTAAGTGCAGAAAAACGCCCCTGGCACATCAGGGGATAATTCAAATCTTGCTAGTCCTTTTATCCTATGACCTGCTGCTTGTTTGCAGTGTCATGATTGCTTCTTAAAGAATCAACGTGGTGTGTTTTGGCTGTCTATAGAGCATTAGGTGGTGCTCCTGTAAATCGCGGCCTTCATCGGGACAAAATCAGTTCTTTTCACAATTAAATGTATTCTTGTTTCCACAAATACAATCAAATGTATATACATACATTTTAGAATGGTGGAGTGTGACATGTCATTTAGATAGGACGTATAATTGCGTCATTCGCTATTCTAATTATCATTTAATGTAGTGCTGAACTCCCTACCTTAAGGGAGTGATTAGGCAACTTGTGGGGTCTAATCTGTCCTACTTGTTTATTCAGTGTTCTGCAGCTGGCATCAATTCCTATAAGTCAATATAATATATGTTTACATCAGGGTTGTGTCACACAGGAACTCATATTTACCCTGACACTGATATTCCTTGTACTCCTGTCTCCAAAAAGCTTACCTGCAGGATGCAGGACGATCTCTACAAATAAATGGTAGTAGCCAGCGGCCTGCATAAGATACATACAAAACAGGACAGGCACCTCAGTGATAACCACTCTTTGTACACAAGAAGCAATTGCAAAAAATGCAAACAAATTGTATCTAGTGAACATACTCACCAGAAGTAGCTTAGTGAGCCTCACAAAGTGCATACCGGGACCGGTGGAAACAACCTAGCCGCCGCTTCAATCCTATAGTGTAGAAATGTATACATATGCAAGTGGAATATACTACATTATGGCACTATCTCTTGTCGGCGTCAATTCACAACAGCTACACTGTCACAGCCCGCCCGCTCCCGATGGTTGCCCGCTCCCTCCGTATCATGCAGCACCATCATTGGTGGCTGCCGTGGCGTTTGGGGCAGTTCATACCATGCCAATCACCATGAACTACGTTTCCCAGGAAACCTGAGAATCTGCGCACGTGACTCGTCACATGTCTGTTCTCCGACGCAACCCGGAAGATGCTTGTATTTAAGCATTTGAAACTTGCCAGGTGATGCTCCTTAACCATTGCGTTTCACCTTGCAAGCAGCGTTATGTGTTTCCTGGACTTTTTTGATTCCTCCCAGCTTCCAACCTACTTGGCTTTCGTTTGAATCCTGATTTTGGCTCTACCCTTTTCTGTTCTGGCGCCTGATTCCTTTGGACTGATCACCCAGCTCCCCTTGAACTCGGCTTCCATCCCGGATTGCTCACTCTTAATCCATGTTAGCAGTTACCTCTTTGAATGGTTTATCGGCTACTTCTCGTGGTTTCCCTGCAGATTTTTGTTTCTGTGCCCTGGATTGCTTTTTGTTTTCTTTTGCAAGTTTGAATTGAACTTGGAGTTTCTTGATTTTTCAGGTACTTTTTCACATTGTTTTGGTCATTGGCTCCAAGACTTCCATTGTGAACTTCTTGCTTATGGAACTGGATGATTTACAGCACCACTTCATTGTGCTCTTGTGCTGTACAGGTATTTCGTTCAGGGTTATTGAAAAGGATTACTGATATTGTGGCCGTACTGGTCAGGTTTCTTTTGCAAAAAGGACTTTGTTGAGACTCTCCATGGCACTTTTGTTTCTGGAATTCCTGAACCCTCAGGATTGCTTGGCAGGATCTTGGAAGTAGGTGCATCACTTCCATCTTCACCACAGCAGGTAGGAGTTGGGTACTGTGTGAGGGAGCTGTGGCTTATTTAGTTCAGGGTTATTGAAAAGGATTACTGATATTGTGGAATCTGTTTTCTTTCCCTTCTTTAGCTCTGCTAATCACTCCTGCCTTTTCACCTGAGCCCCTAACCTGACAGGTACCTATTGCTCTATGCAGGCTGTTATGTTATGTTAATTTATTTGTATAGCGCCAAAGCGCGAGGGCATACAGGCGCTGAACAGAAAGACAGGAAAAGAGAAAGCACTCAAGTGGATCTGGATATTTGCATGAATAATCTTGTTCTTAAGAGTTTCCTGAAAGCGATGTGGTTTCCTTCTTTCCATAGTGATTCGGGCAATTCAATCCAAGCTTGTGCCACCAAGACTGGAAAGGACCAGCCTCTTCCCTGGACTCGTTTTATATGATCAACTCTGAGGAGGTGTGCTTTGGCGGATCGTAAATCTCTAGTAGGTTGGTATATGACCAACCTATCTCTGCCGTACTGGGGAACTATCCTCTGTACACATTTATGGGCAAGGGTCAATATCTTGAACAAGACTCTGGCTGATACTGGTAACCAGTGTAACTCTTTCCGAGCTAAAGATACTGGGTCTTTCTGCGCCAGTTTATAGACGATGCAAACTGCTGCATTGCAGATTGTTTGAAGTTTGTGCATGGCCTTTTTACTGGCTCCCCCCAGGAGAGAATTACAGTAGTCCAGAAGAGGAAGAATTACAGCCCGCACCAACTTAGCACATTACTCCTTGGAGATCCTGGGACTAACTAGTCTTAAAACTCTGAGATAATAGTTGGTATTTTTTACAATCGACCTTGCATGTGCATCAGCATTTAAATTGGCCTCCAAGTAGACGCCAAGGGTCTTAACCTTGGTCGCTACTACAATCTGGTTGTCCTCAATTAAGAAAGTAGCATAAGCCTGATCAAGACCTTGCCTAGCTTGTTTGGAGCCATAGATCATTAGCTCAGTCTTTCCTGCATTCAAACACAGCCAGTCTACGGACATCCAGTTCTTAATCATCAGGTATATGTTTTTAAACTTCTTTTTATCTTCTGCGTAGGTCCCACTGATTTCCATGGACAACAGAAAGTCATCTGCATAATTAGTAAAGAAGAAACCAAGTCTTTCCAGCTCCACACACAGTGGCTGCATGTATATATTAAATAATAATGGGGACAAGCATGCCCCATGGGACTCCACAGACCGTGAGTGCTGCCTCGAATGCGGTATCTCCACAGTAAACCCCCGATCTGTGTCCCTCCAAGAAGGATCTCATCCCGTTTACTGCTTCCTCTGAGAGCCCCCAGTAACCCTCAACCTCTGCAGTAGTATCTAATGGTCTAAGAGATCAAAGGCTGCTGACAAATCTAAAAGGGTCAGCAGCCCTGATCCACCTCTTTCCAAGGCTGCCAGCATTTGGGTTTGTAAATTGACCAAAGCACTTTCCGTCCCGTGGGTGCATCTGAACCTGGACTGTTTCTTGTGAACGATTCCTACTGCTTCCATGTGCACTTGAAGCTGCATTGCAGCGACCTTGTCCACCAATTTGAGGAAGAATAGTGTGTTAGTATCGGTCACAAATTTGTAACGTCCCTCGGGCCCAAGCACTATCTTTTCAGCAAAGGGGTAACCGCCACGTCTTTAATTAATTGTGGGGTAGTACAATGCTTAAAGGAGGCATTGACAAATCTGCATAGATAAGGAGCAAAAATGTCATGATGTTCCAGAACAACCTTGGATGGTAAAAGGTCCCCTGGGCAGCTAGTGGGGTGCATGACTTTGAGAGTCTCCTTAATTTCCTGAGTAGTTGATACCGCGATCCTAAAGTCGGTGGAGGGTGTCCCCTGGTTTTGGACCCCTGGACCAGCTGGCATATCTTTATGTTCGTCACTGGGGGTTATCTCAACCCTGGCTGATTCCAGCCTGTCCAGTTCATCCCTAATCTTGTTCTGTGCGAGTATCAGCTTGTCTGCAAAAGCTGTTTGGACTCTTTCACAATATTCCTTGGAGGGGTTAATGTTCTGCGTGAGCACTCTAGGTTTTTCCCAGGTTTAAAATAATTTAAAAAGTTCTTTAGTTTGGTTCCCTGCCTTATTGATTTGATCATTGGAATGATTACGTTTTACTTCAATGATCCTTTTTTATATTCCTTTTCTTTGCGTTTCCAAACTGCTTTGTTTGTCCGTTTCGGTCTTTCAGCCAGGCATGCCCTACTTGCCTTTTTTTGTCTTTTAGTTGTGCTATTTCCATGGCGAACCATGTTTGATGGTTAGGTTTTTACTTTACACTTCTCAATTTGGTTGGGACGAGCCTGTCAAGTAGCATCGTCATATCTGTATTGTAAATCTCTATTAGGATGTTAGGATGATCTGAATCTTTCGTTTTTATCAACAGGGCATCCACACATTCTGCCAAATCTACAGCTGTAATGGCATGGTAATCTCTACCTAACCCTTACAGAGTAATTCATGTAGATTCTTGAACAGGGAAGGGAGTTGCATCCGACACATGATGGAGGAATGGTTGAACCACACACAAGGGTTGGTTATCATCTCTGTAAGTGGGATGTTATCACTAGCCACCCAATCGAAGATGTTTTCTTTAGTATGTGTGGGGTTGGAGTTATAGATGACAATATTCTCGTTATTAGCACTAGAGCCTTCTTGTCTTTGGGGTCACCTCGCCATTGGTTCAAATCTCCCAGGAGAATAACAGCAGTATTAGGTGTTTTCCTGGGAGATAATAAACTAATGAGGTCTACGTTAAACTTTATTGATTCTCCAGGGGGCCTATAAAGCACTAAGAAATGAATGCCAGAGTTGTGATTAGGGATGACCTTATTGTGTAGTATGTCACACCCTTCAGATTCTATTTTAACCTCACACATCCCCAATTTCTTTTTGCATATAAAGGCAACTCCACTCCCCTTGCCCTCATCATGATGTTTACCAAAATAGACGTAGTCAGGAGGGGTTACCTGCTCGATGACGGGGCCATGGGCTTCCGAGAGCCATGTTTCAGTGATGCACATTATATCCACATCATGTTCTAGGATAAATCCATGTACCTCTAGGGTATGTTTTACTAGAGACCTGGTATTGAGCAAGGCTAGATTAAGGTGTGTGCCCTTTCGGTGGGGAAAGTCTCCATGTGAAACGAGACCCCGGTCGTCACATACGACTGGGGTTTTCATAGCCGGACATGATCCGGACATATACTGACCCACAAAAGAGGAACTTTCTGGGTACATATGAATCTCTGCACATATATAAATCATGCCAGTGAGGACCAATGCCCCTATGTAGGGGTTTGTGTTCTATACAGTTTTGGCTCTGCCAAAATATACCCACATTGCCCGAATAGGCACTTGCAAAATTGCACACTATTTACAGTGTTCAGCACAAGCTGCCATCTCACCACTGGAGCCGAAAAAGGGCATCTACAGCTGAGCACATTGAATGACCGGTGCATAAGAGCCGCTGTGCGCCTTTGGTAAAATGCATGACACGTTTGTATCAAATGCCACATCTCTAGAAGGGCCATCACGCTGTTACTGCAGCCCATCATATGTAATGGAAGAAAGAAACGGGGAATCTATGCGCAAAAAGGTATGGTTGAGTGGAGCTGGCAGGTGAGCGCACCATAACCATATCAACTAAACATGTCACTTACTAGGACAACGAAGTGGGATCAATTCTTGGCCCAGAGTATAGGCCACACATAAAATATAATTGAGACTCACCAACACTTACTGGAGTCAGACTTCCCAGGCAACACCAGCACCAGATGAATACTGCTATGTGGACCCCAGGCTGTGTGGCTTGGCTTGCAATAGAGAAAAGACAAACTGGGACTATACTGCAACAAAGGCGGCCATCTTAACATGCCAACCCATACAGCCTCCGAATGAGGTGAATTGGTCATGTGTGTTTCTATCTGGGCCCAATAGTGTTTACATTTGAGGGGGTATGCACCCATGGCTGAGGTTAGCCATAAAGAATATATATATATATATATTTGCTCAATTAATAATATACAGAAAATATTGAACGGCGCACTATTGTTGCAAGGGCTCATAGCTACTAGCCGAGATGGGAGCCCCCATAGTGTGTCAAAGGACTAATGCTAGTCAAACCCTAATTAGAGTCCCACCGAGTGATACATTGCTTTAAGTTCAACGTGTTACCGACAATGACTTACACCTTGGAATTTGGCCCTATCCCACTATAACATCAGTGGGTGCCATTGCATTCTGTTAGGTTTTTAATTTTTTCCCTGGATGCCATTGTATTTTTTTTAAGTGGTGTTGTGCATGACTCTGTTTTTTTTTAAAATGTCTTCATTGGATCGATCCCTCAATAGTGGATGACAGCCCTTTAAATCCAAGCTAAACCAGACAATGAACCCAAGCGGACATTCAATACATGATTTGCCACATCATAGTCTCTAGTTACATAATATAACAACGGTAGTTGCTATTGTAGTTAGTTAGTCCATTCATGGCAGTGTGCATAACTTTGTAAGTATTTTACATTCGATCAACCCGTCAATTGTTTCCACCGATTAGAGTACTTCAATACTGTAGCATTATAGCTGCATGTAAAGATTTTAAACACAAAGGGCCTCATTACTATGTTGCTGGTCCGGAAACAAGGGTGCTTGTATGTTCACCGACACCCTTGTTTACAGACTGGCAAACTACAAGTCTGCCTGCCGGAGCCGCTGTGCCCAACAAGTCTGACCCTGCAGGGCGCAGATGCCATGGTAGGCAGACTTGTCACAGGATCACCGGCAGATTTGCTAACGGTGCCGGTTCTCCTGTGTCCCCACTCCCATAGAGTCCTGTAGGATTCTATGAGAATGGGGTTTAACAAATGTACCGGTGCCTGACTTCCTAGCCGCTGGACTTGCAATAGCCTGGTGGCACCGGGAAGTCATTCCCTGGTAAATTATTATGGGTCCTGCAGCAACCCACCGGTAGCACCGGCAGAGTTACCGCTGGACCCGTAATGAGGCCCAATCTCCTCCTCTTATCTTGAAATGCTACATAAATGACTATCAAGCCATGGCCTGATTGCCATTGTCGAATGTCTACAATTAAGTATCAAACAATCTAATCCACCAAACAAAAACCAAAGTAGACTTTCGATACACACTTTGCCAAATCAAAGTATCTTGTTTATTACAATAGAATCACTGATTACTATTGTATTTAGTTAGTCCATCCATGGCAGTGTGCATAATCATGTAAGAATTTCACACTGAATCAGTGCATTAATGAATTCATCAGATTAGGATACTCCATTTGTGAAGCTTCACAATTGTATCTAATGATTGTTGACACAATGTGTCTTCCTCTTGTCTCAATATGTTGCACAAATGACTACCATACCATGTCCTGATTGCCAATTAAGTATCAAAGATTAGATTATTCCATTCAACTGAGATATTAAGCACATGCTTTATGGTGACCAATCTATAGATTTACTGTTGTTCTAATTTGCGCAGTTGTGCTCCAAGGTCGCCACCATGTGGATATGGCCTAAGCATCTGTAGTACAAACCAAAATATTTATTTTTCTGTGTGTCCCATATATTTGTAGTGGTCCACCAATGGCGTGTCCGCTACCAAATTGCCTATACAGGACCGATGTACTGAAATGCGCTGTCTTACTTGGCTAATTGTCTTACCAACATATAATAGCCTACAGGGGCACTCGACAATGTAAATCACATATTCGCTTTTGCAGTTGGCGTGGGTCTTCAGCTCCTTGTCCTGCCATGTTCAAAAATTAGTTTGGTATTTGTGAAATTGCAAGCTATGCACCCAACACACAGTGGTAGAATTCCTGAAGTATCAGTTGGTACTTTGTAGGTCTGAGCCAGTTTTTGTTGTAAATTCATGTTTTCTTGTAAATGTTGAGATCAAGGAAGCTAACTTGGTGCTGGTTAGGTCATTTTAGGTTGTCATCACATGCATTCAGCCAATCAAATAAATTCTTTAGATCTGTCTCACTGCCTGTCCATATACAAAAATCGTCATCTATGTACCACTTCCATGTTGCGATATATTCAGTGTATGGGTTATAGGTGGAAAAAATGTATAACATTTCAAATTGTGACATGTACAGATTAGCAACATCGGGGGAAAAGGTAGCCCCCATTCTAACCCCTTTCTTCTGATTATACAGTTGTTTTTTGTATAAGAAGACATTTTCAGTCATGGATTATCTTGCACATTCAATGATAAATGAACTGGGAGGATTATTGTGACCACTTTGTGTATCCAGAATTGTAGCCAAAGTCTCTAGACATTCCATTGGCGGAATAGAGGTGTACAGGGCCTCCACGTCCATACTAACCAAGATAACGGGATTCTCTTGAGGATGTTAATCATATTGGTTGAGTCTATAACATAAGAAATCATGTCCCCCACACATGGTTTCAGGAAAAAGTCAGTGTTCGCCGACAATGGCTCAAGAATAGAATCAACAGTGGGTAGAATTGTTCTCCTGGGTGGTTGTGTCATATTTTATGCACTTTAGGGAGAATATAGAAGGGAGGTGTTTTAGGGTGATCCTTCCTAAGGAACTTCATTTCTTCATCGCAGATCCAACCTAACCTTCCTGCATGCATGGTAAGACTCTCTATCTCTTCCTGTAAGCCACTAGTGGGGTTGAATGGTAAGTTCACATATGAGGCAGTATCAGATAGGAGATGTTCACAAACAGCTTCATATTGGCTGGTTTTAAGTAGAACAATACTTACATTGCTTAACAGCCTTAACTTTAGTGCATTTATAATACATGTTATTGGTATCTAAACTGCTAATGTATCAGTGTTTCTTTGAAACACCTTCTATGCTCTGAGTCATGTGTGATTTCCTACAGCCCTCTTCCCTCCTAGACTAAGCCTGACAGCTCAGTCATTCCTACCAAATCTTTGGGTAGTTCAGGACAAGTCTAAGAACTGGAAACATGTACATCAAAGGGTGAGTTGTCTTTAGTCCTACCATACAGGGACTTGTGTTAAAAAAAAAAACTCCCTAAGAGTATTCCACTTCAAAATCAAGCCATTTTGTTCATGGGAAACATGTGATGCCAGACAGTGGTGAAGGCTTTTTGTTTTTTGTAGTCTTGTCTTTCCTTGGCGCCTCTATGACTCCGGGCACTTGTCCATGCATGGTATAAATAAAATAAATAAATAAATACATTTAGTGAACAAGACAACACATTCGGTTCCCTTTTTAGCAAAGACAACACTATTCAATGGAGTTCAAGTAAGAGGAATGATATTAAACCTAGCATTGAAATAACTGGTTTTAACGTCCCTCTGATTCCTTTATCATTCAGTCATGGGTTACGGATGATGGAACACGTGCTCTTCATTATATGATAATGTTCCAAAAGACTATGGCCCTCATTACAAGTCAGGCGTTAAGGGTTTAACGGGCTGTCGGCGCCATTAACCCTTAACTCCTGACTCACACTTTAACGCCTTCTTTTTGCAGGCGTTAAAGTCCAAGGCGCTAAGCGACCTTGGTGATAATTACGGCACCGTAATTTACGGTGCCGTAATTAGCGCCTTCCCCATCCCCATTATGCCCTATGGGGCAAAAATGGGAATGGGGAAGGGCAAATGGTGAATGGGGAATTACCACCCCACTCACCTTGGAATGGGGCGGTAATTCCGCCATCCACCATGGTGGAATCCGGCATGGACCATGGTGCTAATAGCACCATGGTCCACCGCCGGACTTGTAATGAGGGCCAATGGGCCTCATTACGACCCAGGCGCTAAGTGTTTAACGGCACTGTAAAAGGCTGCAGCGCCGTTAAACACTTAGTGCCTAATTACGAGGTCCCTTTGCGGGACCCGACCCTAACGGCTGGTTTTACCAGCCGTTAAAGTAGGGACCCGCAAAGGGACCTTGGTGATTATTACGGTATCGCAATTTGTGGTACCATAATTAGCGCCTTCCCCATTCCCATTGAGCCCTATGGGGCAAAAATGGGAATGGGGAAGGGCCATGGCGGCATGGGGAATTACCGCCCCACCAACCTCGGAATGGGGTGGTAATTCCCCATTCCGCCATGGCGGACTCCGGCATGGACCATGGTGCTAATAGCACCATGGTTTAGCGCAGGAGTCCTAATGAGGCCCTATAACACCATTGCTATTAACCATTAATTTGAGCGGAGGGTGGAGAGGGCTTACAATCAACTCTGAGTCTGTACTAGAGGTCAACTTTCTCCCATGCATGCCTATCACAAAATGTGAGAGTGTCATAATTACTTGCTTTCTATCCCTACTATAAACAGACTAATATTGTTGTTTCTCCATCTGCAAAGTATGGATAGTGATGTTACAGCTACTTAAGCTGACAGGGATTATTACGAGTTTGGCGGTGCGGTAAACGTGGCAGTAATTCTGTTAGCACCACTGGTACAGCATCACCAAATTACACCACCAAATCACTGGTAATTCCGCTGGTGCTAATTGGGCCAGCAGAATTAGCACTGGAAGAAGTACTGCCACAATAAACAGCAGTAATTACTCCAGTGCTAATTCCACTGGTGGAATTACAGCCCAAAAATGCAACAGTAATTGCACTGTATTACAAGGGGAAATACTGCCAAAAACAGGCAGTCATTTCTCCAAAATAGCAGTGCAATTTACCATCACCTCAAAGATGGAGGTAAATGCATGCAGGTGATGACAGTAAGCCACAGATGCAACCAGTTTCATCCAAAAGATTATTTAAGGCCAACACCTTTCACCAAACCCACTTTGAAGCTACATGTAGCCTCTATGTAAAATCAACAAAGAATATTGAGGCTTAGTACCACCAAAAATTGGATCCACCAGTCACAAAGTCAAAAAGAATATAGATTTATTCTGTACAGATTCAAATATCAAAGCAGATAGCTATCTGGATCCCATCATCTCGCAGTGTGTACCTGAAAACACTGTGAGGGGAGTGAGTCCTGGTCATCACAAAACATGCAGTATTTATACAAAGTCCTGGGCATAGCTCAGCCCATCTCCAAACTAATAGGTTACAAATTTGGGTTTGGGCCCAGTTCACATAACAAATATGCAATATTGGTTTGTACTTTTGACATGTTGTCCCATCCTTGAAGATTCAATGGTGTTGTTGGTTCTCCAGCTTAGGTAGATCCTAGTTTCAAGAAACAAATTCAATAACTTATGGCTAAGGTACATAGTTCTAGTTTGTCTACCATTCAGTTCTTATGTTTGAATATGGCTGAGGCTATTTGATGCAGAAAACACTTTAAATTGAAGTTCACTTTGGCTCCAAGGTTCCTTAAACATACTGACAAACTTTATTGTAGTGAGCTGTGTGGATCTTTAACTTTTTAGAGTAAATCTTGTTTCAAGAAATGTACAAAGAACTCCTTCAAAAGCACACAGCATTAGTTTACATGCATTGTATATCACTGTTTGAGGGAGAATGAGTTTTGTAGACATAGATAACACTTTGAATGAGAGTTCATTCTGACTGCAAGGTCTGTTTGCACAGGACAAATAGTCTGCTCTGCCAACCCTAGTGTTGACATAGGCTCAAAGGTAGTTTCTGCTCTGGCAGCTGAAAACATGGTTAATCATTACTGAACAGAGAGCAAGAGTCAGAATCAAGATGGAGGATATTTTCCAAAATGGCATTTGAAGTCAATTCTAATTAACTGCAGGTTTTAATACAAATGCGAAATGGCTTAGGACAATATTCATAATCAGATTATATTTATGTGAATATGGTTTAACATCTAGAGGATATGTATTATTTTCCCTGTAATTTGCTGTTGTACAATAATCTCCAGAGACATGCAGTGCAGCCTTTGCCATGAAGACTACCTCGGCAAAGGCAGAGGACATGTGCGATGAGGAGGCCACCCATACCACAGATCAGACCATCACCCTGGACAATGACGGTTGAGCAGATAACCACACAGTACCAGCTGAACAGGGACTCCATAGCCACATTACAACACAAGGCTGGAATGCTATATTGCATGTTGCAGACAATGTTTTCAAAACTGCTGGTACAGGTGCTTGACACACTAATGTGACATGCACCTAATCATGTCGCAATGACCTCCAGCTCAAATCAGGTGCATGCCACCAAAGCACGTTTCAACGCAAGAGCCCACTTTCCCACCATGATTGGTGCACTGGACTGTACGCATGGGCTTTGGTATCACTACAGGCACAAATATATGCAACGAGAAGCAGTACCATTCGATGAACAGCTACATTATGTGCAATGCTGATCTGACAGTGAGCCACTGCTGTGCCCGTTTCATGAGTTCCACACATGATGCCATTTTCCTGAGGAACAACACTCTACCAGCATACATGGACTCCAACAGGGCTCATCATCCATAGATATTGGGTAAGCAGCAACAGTGAGATGCAATGCACATGTGGACCAAAGAATGTGATGGGGAAAATGTGAGGTAGGAGGCATAGGAGTAATGCCATACACATGTAATGCATGGCCAAACACTTTTCAGTACATGTTCCATCTGAGTGAAAGAATGCAAGCACTTCCGGTATACATGGAAATTAGAGAACTTAAAATAACGAATACAAGGTGGATTCTTTTCATGCACCCCCCTCTCCCTCGCACATATTGTTACAGCACTTGCACAATCGGAATGTCACACAGCCTAGGAGGACCATTCTTGTTATCTTTCTCCCTAGCTCCCCCGGGCTCCCTTTCTGTCTTGTGGCACCTTCAAACACCAGTTGTTGCACAGGAGCCTTACAAATATCCAATAAATGAATAAATCAAATCAAATAAACTATCAAGGGAAGCCTCAGCAAAAATATGGTCCACTTTAGCAAGCTGTTTCACTGATGGGAAAGGAGAAGACACCTGGGACAGATGGCTTCCCCATTGATCTGTATGAGGTTGTTGGGGAAACATTTTTATGGTTGGCTAAGATGTGGCCTATCAGTACATATTACGGTAAAGGTGGTGACGGTGATAATAGCGTTGTTGGTTTACCTACCATACTCTGATATTTTCAACTTCTAGTTCTTACAGCAGATTTTGCTTGAATGACACTCTACATCTGTACATTGGTGGAGGAGTAGCTTTGTCTTTTCTTTGCATCCTCTTCGTCCTATTCCCTAGTATCAGTGGTTTCCTGAATTACATGTTGCCTTTGCTTTGAATCTAATGAGACAATCATCTTTTTTATGCTTAAAGAACGTGGATGGTGCTGGAGACGTTGAACTTTCCAAATCCTTCTCAGTTGCACTGTGATTTGCTCCTCCCTGTGATCATGCTCTTCTGCACTGCACCATGCCTGTTGTTTGTTCTTGTTCATCATGCTACTCACCACTCTGGGCTGCTTCTTCTGACTAATCAGCAAATGCGTTTTCTTTTAATATATTGAGTTATAAATAACTATTATTTTTGTGAATGGTCCATTCATTTGACCATAACACATGCATACAAAAATCAAAAAAATCTAATCAGTAAATACAATCTACACATATAGCCCTTCTGCCCCAGACAAAGTGGACTGTACCTCCGACTCCCACAACCTCAACCTTACCATATACTACTATCTTGAAAACAAAGACCCTTAGTAATTTCCAGGAAACAATGATGAGAATAACGAGTTGCGAGAAAACACAGGATTTTACAGAGGATTAATGGCCGGAAGAGGTCAGTCAGTCGCGTACGACCAAAAAGCTGAGAACTCACCACGACCACATTAGTAGTATTTAAAAGACAAAAACCAAAACATTAGAATACATTTGCATATAATCTGAACATTATTTATAAATACACGCTAAGCTTCTAAGCATCCTATTGACTCCTGCTTGCATGAAACCTAAGTTAGTTTGAATCATCCTATTCCAATAGGTTAGTACATTTCCCTATTTTAATTGGTTAGTGCATATCCCAACTCTTATTGGTTAGTACAAAAACATGTTACATTTCGATCTACATCCCCCATCAGGTGCCCTAATCATGTGCAGTCCACTAGAAGAGAAACATTTGCCATCTCCAGCAAAAAACTAAATGCAAGGTTCTTCTCCTTCATGAGACCCAACTGTCCCACGTTAAAGCCTGAGAGACCGAATTCTTGATACAATGATAAATATTTGTGTGGCCAGTTCACTCCGTCGCATACTTGACACTCCATAGTCCCTCTAGAGTGATGCAGAAACAAGGCCTACTTCAATAAAATGGAAAGACCTTTTTCAATAGCAAACACGCATTTTCTCTTTAGTTGAGGACGTTGTACCCCCATATTTACATTCCCCTTCTAGTTAATGTATTAACTACACTATTGTTATCTTTCACTTTTTCAAATGGAGTCTTCGGTACCCATACTTTAAAAACATTTCTATGTATGTATGTATGTATTTTATTTTGTATAGCGCCGGTAGCCCGCGGGCATCAGGGCGCTTGAACTTACAATACGGCAATAACAAGACAGACATAAAGTAACGAACACTGCGGCCTATTAGGGACCCTGGAACATTGCTTTCCCCAGCCTCTTCATCTGAAAAGGTATGTCTTCAAGTGCTTCCTGAAGGTAAGGTGGTTTACCTCTGACCTCAGCGCTTTAGGCATGCTGTTCCATAATTTGGGGGCCATCACCAAGAATGATCTACCCAAACCAGATTTCAGCTTGAAGATGGGGACAGACAGCAGACATTTTCCATCAGAGCGTAGACTTCTCCTCGGTATATAGGGCACTAGGCTGTTTTTCAAATAAACCGGCGCAGAGCCGTAGAGGCACTTGTGCACCAAGCAAAGGGCCTTGAACTTGATACGCTCCTCTACCCTGAGCCAGTGCAGTGATAGTCTTTCTTCTGCCGTGGTATGATCTTTCTTCTTTAGGTTCTTGACAAGCCTGACCGCATTATTCTGGATCACTTGGCAGCTAGATAAGTCCTTGGAAGAGGCCCCCAACAACAGAGCGTTCCCATAGTCAAGCCGTGATAGAATAATGGCTCTGGCTATCGTGGCCATATTACCTTCGTTAAGGAACGGCTTGATAGCTTTCATTAATCTCAGGTAATACGCTGTGTTTTTTGGCAGGTAGCTGGTCTGGGCATGGGAGTCGACCGCAGAGTTGACCATCATACCCAGTGTTTTCACTTTAGGGGCCACCGGGATGGTGGCATTTTTAATTTGAAAAGAATTGTACTGAGGCCCCAAATTTGCCAGCTGGCGGCTGGAACCAAACAGCATCAGTTCGGTTTTTGAGTCATTCAGGCACATCCAGTTTGCCTGCATCCAGTCGTCTATTGTCTTGTAAATCCTGGCGATCAGTTTTCTATCCATGGCGTGATGTCTGCCCCCCAGTTCCAATATGAGTTGGGTATCATCCGCGTAATTCGTGAACGACACACCTGCTTCCACCAAAAAGCTGCACAGAGTGAGCATATATATATTAAATAGCATGGGAGATAAACTGGCCCGTTGGGGAACTCCAAATAGGATGTCACAGGGATCAGAGAAACTGTTACCCCAGTGGACTCTAGCTTGGCGGTTAGATAGAAATGACAAAAGCCAGTCCAGGGCTCCTCCGGAGCATCCCACGTTTTCTCTAAGTGCCTTGATGAGTAGATGATGGTCCACTAGGTCGAAAGCGGCACTTAGATCAAGGAGCATTAACATCCCTAACTTGTTCTTATCAAGCAAACTCAGCATCTGAATCTGCAGGTCCAGCATGGCTGTCTCTGTACTGTGAGACGCCCTGAAGCCTGACTGTTGCTGGTGCAAAACTTCCTGGTTCTCTACAAAGTGTCGACGTTGCTGTGTTGCGACCTTGTCTAGGAGTTTGAGTATGAAGTTCGAGTTAGTTATCGGGCAAAAGTTAGCTGGATCCTTAGGATCCAAGCCAGCTTTTTTTTTACAAGTGGTGTGATAGTAACTTTCTCCAGATCTCTAGGAACTGTGCCCTTTCTGTGGTCGCCTGTATATTCTTCTCGGCTACATGTTAAAAAAAACAGCAGTACCCATTCCCCACAGGATCGACGTATAATTCAAAATAATTTTCAGGATCATCAGCACACTCAAACAAAGTTCCTGGGGGGCCAATTGGGTGACATATTATAAACATGTGAGGCTGGTCCCCACAAGTCTTAGTGTTAGTTTGGATATTGGCATTCTTCTGAAGGGGAGTGTCATTAATGGCTTTTAACGTGGGAGACCTCATGGGCATTGCTTTAGCCATCGTTGTCTTGCAACACACAAGAGCTAATTGACAGGTGCAGAATAGAACCAATAGAAGGATTATAAAATGGAGCAATACTTTGAGGAGGTTACTCATTTACAAGAGCACCCATGTGAAAATAGAGCAAAACCAGTCTTCGTCTTATACCCCCAGCTTCTTTCTCCATGGTGGTGCACAGAGTGTGCAGTGTATTTACTGCTTGTGTAATGCTTCAATTTTCCACATTGTTTGAAGGTTTGTCATTGCAGAAAGAAGTGCCTATCTTGTCACAGACGCCCTTCTCCATAGCATTCATGAGGTTAAGACATATGGCCTCATTACACGGAATGCAGTAAGGGTTTACCGGTATCGGTAAGGGAAACGGTACCGGTAAACCCTTACCACCTTACTACGAGGTCCCTTTGCCGGACCCGACCTCAACTGCTGATTTTAGCAGCCGTTAAGGAACGGGCCCGCAAAGGGGCCTTGGTGCTTATTACAGTACTGCAATTTGCAGTACCGTAATTAGCTCCTTCCCCATTCCCATTGAGCCCTATGAGGGCGGTAATTCCGCCATCCACCAAAGCGGACACGGTAAAATACTGGCGGCAACCATGGCGCTAATAGTAATGAGGCCCATACTGTTTCTGCAACATGGTTATCTGTATAGCTCTATGTTCTTCCGTGATGGCATTCAGCCCATTCTCTATATCATTAGCTAGTTGAAATAATTCCCACCTGGTGATGTACAGGCATGTTTTGTTTGCTTCTGCTTGCACCCTAAGGAGTGAGAAGAGAGGCAAAATACATTTCTGTTTTGCTAAATTGATGATATTTTTGCAGTATCGCGTTTAGCTTGTCACCAGACTCTTGAAACACGTAATTGCTGCAGTGTTGTTGATGCAACCATAGAGATCGCATATCCGCTGGTGCAGCAGGTACATAGCTTAGTCATGGGATGCTTGTGGACAGCAGAAAGGTTGACATCAGGTACCACCAATACAGAGCCTGCAATGTGACCATGGAGCACAGCCCTTCCCAGAATGGTGGCAGCTGGGTATAGGCGCGTCCTCTGCACACCCAACAAATGTCCATGAGTGCTGCAGTGCCTCCCCAAAGGTCGTGACGGTAGACAGTCTTGTTGCAATTGGTATTAGCTCCCACAAACATGCTGCCATTGTCTCTGAAACATTAGGAAAACCAGGTAAGTTTCATGATTGTTATTAGAAGTTCATGCTGATTCATCCACGTAAAAGGAAAACAAGTCATATTGATATTTTGCAGCACATCATTGTTTAGTCCAACCAACCCTCCTGCCCTGCAGCCATTTGTCCCCACAACCCATCTGCCTTTGTAATAGATGACCCCCTGCAGCTGCAAGCCAGGCCTATTTTCACCATGAGATTGGTTCAGACCTGTGTCATTAAAATGTTTGTGTGGCGATGGGGTTTGTGGGGAGCAGAGCAGGCCAGTAGGCAACATAGTTCCACTACTTTTTTTTGTACACTTCGAGCACTGGGCATCAGGCAGTGATGGACCTAGCAATTGACATTGGGGTCCAATCTGATGATGTACAAACCTGCCAGATTTGGTTAATTCCCTAAGATAGCTCTGAAACACTGCTCTTAAAATCAGTGCAGATTTGTGCGCATTGGAGGCTGTGCATGCGGGTGTGAGAGGTATGTGCAGCCTCTATCCTGTTATAATTTCATGAGTAAGATGATGATCTGACCCTGGCTGGTTGTGTAGTGCGAATAGAGCAATAGACAGACAATGGAACCAGGACATGTTTAATGTGTTGCAAATGTTAGCAAGCAACTGTTTCAAGAGGCCGTTCATTCTCTCAACCACTCCTTTGACCTGGGTGGTACATCGAACACAGTTTGTGTTTAATACCTATCAAAATGCAATTTTTTTTAAACATTTCACTAACCAAGTGGGTGCTGTTGTCAGACCTGATGATGTTGCATATCCCCCTTTGGGAAATACTTTGCATACCAAAAATCTGGCTGCACATTTAGCATCAGGACTAACACAGGGAGCCACCTCTTTCCATTATGAAAAACAATAAAGTGACAGCAGTTACTGCATCTGTTACGTGGCCAATGTAAATGTTGAAACTGGTCCGAGGGGTGGGGCAAGGTTTCTTTGAGTTTGACCAGTACTGACCATTTGACAGGTAATGCAATTTGATTCGAAATCACTAATGAGTTCTTGTAAGTTGAGTATTCCTGCTGCAAGTCAACAGCCATGTATTTTTTGGAGGTGTGTGCAGCAAAGTGCAAAACCTTGAGAGCAATTGTGAGCAGCTCTTGGGGCATAATTGGTTTTCCTGAAATGTTTTGTCTTCATTTGAGGTCCGTAGCAGATATAGAGCACCCCCTTAATTCCATAAATGGTTTTCCTGCTGAGGGCTTCTGCCTGCAGTTCAATAATTTGGGTCTGGGAATGGGTGTTGTAGGGAACTGAAATGTCTTCTAGTTATTATGAGAATTCAGTGGATTATATATCATCGGGATCTGATAAGTATGCTACTACTTTTGCTGTTATATCTGCAGAGTCCTTTATGTTAGCAGGGTAATCTAAATATACTTATTCATTTGCTGCTAAATCTAACATGCAATTCCCTCCAAGAGTTGTTTTCTCACTCTGTGTAATAACTGCTCTTTTGACTTCTGCAACTGGGACAGTGTAGAGGCTCCCCGAGCACTCTTTGTTTCTTTATTTATACAGTTTTGTGGTACTGTCCCAGCAGTTTCTGATCAAAGTGATGTACTCTGCTTTCTTCCACTGACTTCCCTTTCTCGTGGTGCCCCCGCCTTCCTCCCGGACTTTCAACCATTCCTGTTACCTTCTTTTTGAGGAACGTTTCACTGGTTCTGCTTGGAACTGTATCTCAACTCTCACCTTGTTCCTTCTTCTTCCACGATGGGCATGCTTGGCTTTGCAGCCCTTTTCTGCTGGTGGTCTGGCACTTGTTATGGACTCAACACCTTATTACCACATTAGTGGACGCTTCCCATGTACTCGCCTGTGCGGCATCGAGGTAGGCTTGTGTTGTTGGTCTTGGTGCAGTTGTTGGACCGAACAGTCCACCCATTACAGGTAACACAACTGAAACACTGCTTCTTTACTTTTGCTGTGTCAGTTTCTCGCCAACAGGTGAGACACTCTGCAAGTGTCTTGAATCTCTGCTTTACCAAACTACTCTGCTGCTTCACTGCAGGTTCAGCGAGCCCAGTTGCAAACTTGCAGGCTCCATGATGGCAATTCACCTCTTTCCGGATATCAATACCACCTTTGGTATCCCACTTCACTCTCTAGTACCTTGTTAGTCTCTTTTTCATATAGCTTGAACCTCCCGAGTGTAATGTTGGTCTGATTGAAAGTAGCTGCCTTCTTTTCAACATTCAATAAAGGAGTAGTCTGTCTTCCTTCACTGTTCTTCCTAAAAAGAAAGGCTAGACTTAGCTTAGGCTTTTTAACAAGATCAAGAATAACAGACTTCGAAGAAAAGGTATGGCAACGGTATACTTTCTGAATAACTCTTCCCAGATCCTATAGGCTATAGAGTCTCAAAGGAGCAAGAGTAAAGGTGTTCATCATGAGATGTGAATCTTTTTCACCAGAAGGATTTGGCATTATTAGTGACTTGTGGGGTTTAGGGTTAGAAATACCTTGTCCCAGACTTACATCCTTGTCGCCAGGAGGGGATTCCTCTCCATGAGGTGATCTAAACAGATGGAGAGGCAATGTTGCTGACAAGGAAGCCATTAATCTGGAAAGACATCTACAGAACATCGATTTCACAGTTGTAAACAAAGCCCCCACATCCAAAACAAGAAATCAATTAGACTAGATTATTGCAAACAATGTGGAAATATCACTGACAGACACCCTACCTTGTATCTGGACAGATCACCACAAAGTTGAATTTAGGCTCTCCTTAACAAGCAGGAACATAAAATTTAAACACTCACCTAAAACAATCCAAGGCAGAAACCTCGAAAAAATCACGCCAGACATTCTATCACAGGTAATTACTCACATTATGAACATCCCAACTGATGAAGACCCATGTGATGTAATTGTATCCGCCTACAGTAAACACTTTCAGGAGATATTAGACCAACAGGCTCCCTTAAAAAACAAACAAGTTCGCCCTAATCCTAACCATCAAGGCTGGTTTACGGCAGAAACGGACGAATTTAGAAAAGCCAAAAGAAAGCTTGAAAGAAAATGGCGTAAAGACCCCTCTGAGACAAATAAAGAAAATTGGAAAAACACTGACTACACTTACAGAATTAAACTGACCAAATGAATAAAGGACTACTACAACAACCAGATATCCGCTGCCACAAACGCCACTGGGAAACCTTACTAAATTCTAAAATCCATCAAGAAACCCCTCACGCTTTCTCCTCTGTTTCAGCCCACCTCAGAAGATTGTGAATACGTGCAAACGGCCTTTCACAATAAAATCAAAAAGCATGAGAAGCAATAATAAATTGTAAAGTTAAAGAACCACCACACTCCCCCCAACAAAAGAGAACCCTATCAAACTTACGCAACCCAAGTTCCAATTTTCCACAATATCACAGAAGGTTATGATGAATGCTCTCTCCACTATAAACTGTACATCTTGCCCAGAGAACATCCTACCTCCAAAACTCATTATAGAAAATGCAGAAATCTTTGCCCCTTACCTCTGCCCCTTAACAAACACCTCCTTCAGGGACTGCAAAGTCCTGTTTGAAATAATTACTGTCACAGTTACCCCACTGCTGAAAAAGCCAGATCTAGACCAACAAGACCCATCCATCCAACCTCAGACCAATCACTAATTGCAATTTTCTACTGAAAATCTTGATGAAATAGCCACATGTCAACTTCAGGACTAGGTCGATGAAAACAATCTCCTCCATTCACAACAATCTGGGTTCCGAAGTGCACATAGCACGGAATCGGCCTTACTGGACTTACAAACCAGGAAGCTTGGCATCCTGGACAGAGGAAAGACAGGCCTCGTGATCCTTTTGGACCTCTCGGCGGCTTTTGATTTGCTAGATCATGGGAAGCTCCGAGAGGCCCTTGATACAGCAGGAAACTGTTCTAATGAGGCTATCGACTGGGTCGCCTCCTTCCTCGAGGACAGGAGTTCTAAAATCATCTGGGGAGGGCACTCCTCCACATCCAGGCTGTTGATTGCAATGTTCCGCAAGGGGGCAGTTTCTCGCCAGTACTTTTTAATCTTTACTTCTGCTGTCTCTGCTCCCTTCTGACAAAACCCAGGGTCTACTATAGAAACTTTGCAGATGAAACACAATTAATTATGGAATTGTGCGGAAACCACACCCTCGACAATAACAGGCTCTCGGCCATCTATAACTCCATCAAAACATGGATGAAGTCAAACTGGATGTGTCTAAATGGCTCAAAGACAGAGCTTATGACATGTGGCTCGACCAAAGCCTTAACCAAATTAGGCCCAGTTTACTCCTCCTTTCTTATAAAGGATTCTGCTATCAAAGTCTCTGACAAGGTCAAGACGCTTGGAATCAAATATCCTATCTTAAACGCAACTGCCAATATTACCAAAGGCTCTTGTGCCGCATCAGGCCTCTGCTGAGTAAACGAAATAGTGCCACCATAGCTAGAGCCACTATTCTGTCACGTCTCGACTATGGAAATGCCTTGCTCTTGGGAGCCAGCAGCAAATGCATTAAACTTTGTCAAACTATACAAAATAACGCTGTTAGAGCTATTTCAGGCAAATCCAGACAAGATCATATCACGAGCGATAGAAAGGATCTCCATTGGCTAGCAATGGAAGAACCCATTGCATTCAAGTCCCTGACACTGGTCCACTGTTGCTTACATGGAACAGCTCCGGCCTACCTTAAACAGGAATTTAAACTGTATGAACCTGACAGGAGCCTTAAATCAGAAAATCAATGCCTGCTGAAAGTCGGCCCCCCAAAAAAAGCTATGGGGCTGAGCAGAGCTTTCCCAACCAAAGCCATTTCAAGATGGAACGAGCTACCTCGCCATCTCAGACTTGAAAGTAACTTCTTGAGCTTCAGGAAACAGCTCAAGACCACACTATTGAAATAGCCTTAAAGTGCGACCCTTTTACTCTCTCCATCTCTTCTTTTTGTTGTCCTGTGTCTAAACCAGTCTATGTGTTTTTGTTCGTGCCCTGATGCTTTGCGAGCTCTGGGGTGCTATAAATAGATAAATAAAATAAATAAATAAAATGAGGTTGAACCGAATATTACCACCTCCAGGGGGCCTATCCGTTAGGGGCCTCATCTCCCTGGCTTCATGTAAAGTGGCTCCCCTCTTGGGAGAAGTGATGCTATCTGATGTTTTGTCACATCACACAACTGTTAATCAGAACTGACACTAAAAACACCTTTGTTTGCATAATTACTACAAGTATCTGACTCCAAAACACCTTGGTCTACACAATTGCTACCAATACTGTAGAAAAACAAGCACAGTTTAATAACACATCTTAACAATAAAATACACTTATTTACAATGATGCAGATCCTTCCTCTGTCCCCTTACCTAGAGACAATGGTACTAAAACCTCATAGAGTTCCCTTGCACTGAGTAACCTAGGGATATCCTCCCCTTTTTTTTAATAGAACGATCACTTTGTACCCAATCTTATCTTTCCCCATACAGAGAAGCTTCCCCAATACTTTTTCAACACATATGCAATAACAAAACTTCCAGGAAAGAGGAGAGCGAGAGCAGTGCTTAATTTGTAAAAAAATAAGTGCCAGTGCCCAAAAAATATTGGCACTATAATGCCGGGCGCGGTGCCATCCGCAGCGCGGGCACGGGCCGCCCTCAGTGCAGACGCGGCGCCACCCTCAGCGCGGGCGCGCCGGCCGCGCGATTTCAGTGCTAGACCTACCAAGATCGGCCCAGCAGCAGCCCATCACACTGCTGCTGCTCCATGTCACGTGTTTGGCGCTGCAGCAACTGCTGGCACAGGCCAGTAGTAAATACACAACTAAGACATGCTCCTCCTGTAACTGCGTCTCAATGCCCCCGGGCGGTGTGAGCGCTTTACAAATGCAAATAAATAAAAAAACATTCTGTTTCAGTCACTGTTGCACTGTATTTGTCTCTACCCCTTCTGCCCCATCTGACAGTCTGCTAAAGTACACCAAGTATTGTTAATCGGTTACCTCCAGGAAGAGCACCCACCCTCAGCCCATTCTTCAGTCACCTCATCCAGGTGTTTTGTGTAATCAATTAACTCTCGAGCCCTTATCAGTCATCACATCTCATAAATGCATCCCCCTTCACCCTTTCATCAAGCATGAGCATGGTGTTGTAGAACTTGGAAAAAGTCATTTCTGCAAGACATTGTTGTGAAATCCACGGCCTGTGCTACTTCTGCTTTAGGGCCTCTTTCCACCTTAACACATATTAAAAAACTAAATATGTTTTGTCACCCAATATTCAGGAGCCAGAGGAGAATGCATACTCGGATACCTCCTTCCCACTGACATGTTCTTGACATACTTCACTAAACTGCAGGGTGTAACAGACACCCACCTCCCTATCTGAGGATTCCTATCTGTGGATTGCATGCACTCTCATTCGGAGCACATGCTCGGAGCGTATTGTACCCAGGTTAAGGGGCCACATCTGGTGTATAAACCACACATCTGGATAGAAAACATGCGCTGGAATTATGTAAAAAAAATGACAGCAAAAGACTGTTGAGAATTATACACGAATACTCAACTAGTGCTTTCATTATGACGACAGATTAGTGGTCACGTGCACCATGTTTATCCCCATCTAGTTTCCATGTGTGTATCTTTAAGCCTGAAATGGCATTTCAGAAGTTCGTCTTTGCATGGGCTTTTCTCGCGAAGTGCAGCTGGTTCGGTTTCGGCCCAATACGTGCACCGTTCTGGGGACCCTCGCTGAAGATCGTTTGTGAACTAATGAGGCCGATAACATTAAAAGGAAGAACGGAAACACCCGGGCAAAAATTCACAGTTCATGTTTCTCTTAGATGAATGCTGTCCAGGGTCGGACTGGGGCATACAATTGTCTCGAGTCGGCTCTCGGCAGCAATGAAAAAAGTGGCCAAAGTGGCCATGCTGCCGTCCGTGTCCCGCCCGGTCCTGAGCTTTGCCCTGCCTTGCCTCAATCACTTATGCTACCTTCTGTGGGGCCACCACCGCCACGGCCATGCTGAGCCTGATGATGACAAAAATAGGTGCGCGGAACAGCGGCCCCACGGAAGGTAAGATTTTAAAAGAAAAAACATATATTTGGGCAGATGGGGCCCATCACTTTCGAAGTGATGGGCCACAGCCACAACTCAAAACAAGTTATTTCTTTTAAAACCTACCTTCCGTGGGGCGGGGCCCCGGCCACCGGCCCCACGGAATGTCAGGTTTTCAAAGAAAAAAGTGAAAAACATACTTCTGGGCACAATCCACGGGCCCGGCTGCCCGCGGCAGAGTCATCCGACTCAGTCTTCGGTAGCCGGCAGCCCCATGTCACAGAAATTGGCCTGGGCCTGGCACTGACTGCAGTCAGCAGCACACTGCACAAAGGTCACACAGACAAAAGCCCGGGTGTGGATGGGCCCCTGGTGGGGTCCTGACTCCTGGGCAGTCAGGACACCACCAGGGGACCCTGCCGCTGCCTGGGCCCCGACCTGGACCTTCCTTGCCTGATCACTCGACTATGACAGCCTCCGGCTGCACCGCACGCAGCAACAAGTGACTTACCTGCTTTGCCAGCTGGGACCTGGCCTCCTGTCGGGGCCTGTGGGTGGGGGGCCGGGTGCGCACACATGAAAAAGCGGGCAGAGGGGGCCCCATGAAGCAACGAGGCTGCACCACGCAGTGCAGCAGGGCAAGCTCTCTCTCTCACAAGTCAGCACAGATGACACCACGCCTCGACACCTTCACTTCACAGTAACTCGTGAAATGAAGGTGGCGCGGCGCTGCGCTGCCTCCTGTGGCAACAACACCACGTCACCATGTAATTTCACTGGCTCAGAAGAACAGCCAATGAAAACTGCACATTCTGTGTTACTATACAGAATGTATCAAATACTGCATAGTAACAACAGAATGGTAGTTTTCATTGTCTGTTTGTACCAGTTTGTTGTTCATTGCTATTGCTGGCCCCTCCCAGGCCAGCCAGCTATGGCCTGCAACCTGCAAGCACGAGAGAGATAATACCAATGATTTATAATCGAAGCAAAGTGAAGTGGAAGAACAAACAAAGCAATGGCACGTGCGCTGACCCGGGATGAGTTCTGGTGCCCAAAAAAGAGTGCCGGTGTTGGGCACTGGCAACCACCCCCACAAATTAAGCACTGAGCGAGAGAGAGAAAGAGAGCTAACACTGTATCTCATCCAACCCATGCTCTTTACTTACTAGGCGATCTCCAAGACCTCCCAACACCACATCCATGTAACAGCCTGCACAGCCCAGCCCGGCACCCTCAATCTAGAAACCAGGCAGGCCTTTAGGGAAATACAGCGCCTACCCACCTCTCCATCGGTGCGCATGAACTGCTCTCTTGATGGTGGGTGCTGCTGCCTCGGGCATGCGGCAGGACCCCAGCATCTTCGGGGGCACTGAGATCACGTTGGGGTCACCAGATGAAAATGAAGACCGTTAGTAATTTCCAGGAACAGTTATGAGAAGTACAGGTTGCGAGAAAACACAGGTTTATTACCGAGAATAAACAGTCAGCCAGTCGCGTATGACTGAAAAGCTGAGAGCTCGCCAAGCCCACATTGGTCAGAAGTATTTGAAGACAAAAACCGCAAGATTCAAACATATTTGCATACAATCTGAACATTATTTATAACTACATTCTAAGCATCCTATTGGCTCCTGCCTGCATACAACCTAATTCAGTGCAAATTGTCCTATTCTAATAGGTTAGTACATTTCCCTATTCTCATTGGTTAGTGCATTTCTATTGGTTAGTACAAAAACATGTTACATTTCGATGTGCACCCCCAGCAGGTGACCTAGTCATGTGCGGTCAGCAAGAAGAGCAAAATCTGACATCCCCAGCAATACACTATATGCAAGGCCATTCTCCTCTGTGAGAACACATAACTTGGCATCCTGTGTAAATCCCCACACCTGCAACTCTCCACGTTAAAGCCTTCCAGTGTTACCATCGCATTCGTGTCTGTCTATGCGAAGGCCAAAACCATTATTTCATTGAGTGCTCAACTCCCTCGGAAGTATCTCATTCATGAAAAAGTGTACCAGAGGGCTCACTCTTACAATAATAGCTAATATTTGTGTTGCCTGGCCATCCTTTAACACATTAGGCAGCTTGAAGGCTCTCTGGAAAGCGGTAGAAACAAAACTTAATTCAAAATGGTAGAGACACTAAACTAAAATGGCTGAAAGTTGAGAGCCCTATTTCTTGATACAATGGTTAATATTTGAGTGGCCAGTTCACTCTGCTGTGTACTTAACAGTACATAGCCTCTCTAAAGTAATGCAAACAAGGACTTATTCAATAAAATGGAAAGACTCTTTTGCTAATAGCAATCGTGCAGGTGTTATTTTCTCTTATGGTGAGGATGTTGCACCCCTATATTTACAATCTCTTGTCAGCAGGTGCTGCTCAGAGCAGCATAGATGGAATCAATTTGAAGTGCACAATTCTGGCACCCTGATGAACACAGCAGATGATGTCTGATGTGAAATCTTTCTATCTGAATGCCTTCCATGACATGTTTAGGAGTTCCAGATATGTTGGTACCAAAGATGGATTGTTGGTCTCTCACTGGCAAGAAATGTAACCTGCGCTTATGTAACACAGTGTGATTTTGGTAATTCATCCCTCACTATTACAAGATGATGGCATGGGTATTGTTCATATTTACTAGGACACTAAGGCCCTGAATCAAAATATTGAATTCAAAGTCATGTATAACTTCATACAATCCTGAGAAGTTTTCTTTGAAAGAAACAAATCTAATTTCTCACCTCTGAAAAGTGAATGTGCACTGATTTACAGCCACTGCATGTCATTCTGTTGTACCCACAAAGACATGTAAGCCTTTTGTAACCCCCTGGACAATTATGGGTTTACCAATCATTCTCCATAAAGATATAGACAATGTGGTGGGGATTCTCTAACATTGTATTCTGAAAGCAGATGCACATGCCAGTCAGTCTGCTAGCCCTGACTGTGCAAATGTTGTGCAACACAGTGCACACATACACAACCTGTGTGTGATACATTTATTTCGAGAAGCAACTTAATGTTGTTCCTCACATTAGAGGGCAGAGGTACAACAGGGATGTGCTACATTACATGTAAGCAACAGGAGCAGTATTTAGGGGTGAGGTGTTGTCGGCTGGGGGTGGGATAAGGGGTGTACAATCCATGAACAATGTGCTCCTTTAAGATGAGCGTCTTGAGCTCCTCTCTGAATGGCATGAGGGTAGGACACGGTCTAATGTTGATAAGTATGTTGTGCCACAGCCTGGGGCATACATTGGGAAAACTGTTACCTGTAATTAGAACTGTGTTATTCTGTTGGATAAATATGGACATATGTATATGTTTATTTATGTAACAATGGTATGGTCTGGGCGCCCGCTGGGGCAGTAGTGCGTGCTGTACCACCAACATTTAACTAGGAAAGGCAACCATTAAAAAGAAGATGGTTGGAGAATCTTGCATGAGGCAGTGCTCATCTTGCAGCTGTGTGCCTCTGCCGAGTCAAGGGTTCCCTCCCCTGTGGCCTCCTGTCACCCAAAACGTATCCATATTTTCCCTGCCACTGGCTGACAGCCGGGCCATCTCCCTGCAGTACACCAGGTGATAGAAAGGGGGTGTGGCTGAGGCCACAAAGGATACTGCTGTGTCAACTAGCAGTCTGCTCCTACTCGACCCTTGTCAGAGGTGAGGGTCCCTGCTAAACGGCACACTGAATGCTCACTGGCCTCCATAATCATGTCTTTAGCCCCCCATGTGATGCCTTGCTTGGCAGTTTATTTATTTTATGTACTTGTTTATTGTTTGCTTGTTAGGCACTTATACAGCAAGTAACATGCTTTTTCAAAGCACCCAAAGGGTGAGGGGAGGGAACAAAGGAGTGAAATACTTTACAAAACCCAATAATTAATAAGAGCAGTGGAGGGAAAACAATGAAGGACAAACCTATTATGCCTTGTGAGTATTCAGAATGTGCAAGTGCAGCAAGGAAAAAGGGCAGAGGACGTAAGTGCTGGGGAGTCCAGGCTCATGGGTGAACCACAGATGAAGTGCTTGGGTTGATGAGAGCTACATGGCCAGGGGCCACGTTAGGAGTCAGTGTGGACCTCTGAAGTGGAGGGTGTGCCAATGCAAGTGCTGGGCAGATTGGGTGTGGGAGGACAGGGGCCCTGAGGATGCATAAGGGCCCCAGGCATCAATCACAGCAACTGTGGGATTAGCAGAGAAGAGAAGAAGGGAAGGAGGAGGTGAAGAGGTAGGTAGATCTTGAGGACCTTTTGGAATTCAAGAAAGTTCTTCTACCCACGAAATGGTAGAAAGTTCTGCCCACTAAATGTTTCTTCACAAACAAGAAGTCTTATCACCCATCATAAAAAAGAGGATTTCATGATTTCCATCCACTGATTATAATATCCTCCTGTCTGAGAATATTTCTTCGCAAGCAACAAGTATTTTCTCCTCATTACACCCCTCGTCACAAAAAATAGTGCACTCATTTACAGCCAATAAATATTATTTCCTCCTGCCTCTAGTTCTATGCATGCAAACATGTTTTGTTGTTTTACTTAAAAGATGGTGTACTGATTCACAGCCATAAAACATCATTTTCTCGTGCCTCCAGAGTATTCTATGACTGTTTCTCTGCCTTGTGTATTTTCTCTTGTCACAAAATGATTACAGCTAGTGATTATCATCTCCTACTGCTTCCAATGAATTCTATGACATTTTTGAGAATATTTTATTTTGTCACAAAAATCATGGTACATTATTTTTCAGCTGCTATAGACGATCTCCTCCAAATAACTGTGAGACATTATCTGCATAATCAACAAGTATTTTTTTAGGTCAAAAATAGATAAAACAACAGTTCCTAACCATTGAATATAACCTCCTGATAGATCCAAATAATTCCAATTCTTTTTAATCCCAAGCGAAAAGTAATCTATTTTGACACAAAAAAAGTATTGGCACAACAAAGCGCTTTAAGAGTATTTTCTGCAGAGGCAACATGTATTTTCTCTGATCACAAAAAGATTGGTTTACTAGTTAATTCAAGTGAATGTATTATCTGCCTGCCTCAAAAGAATTATTAGAAGTATGCCACATGTAGTTGCAGCCTCTAGGTTTAATCTCCTGCTTGCCTCCAAAAAATTATGTGATGATCTAATCCTCACTCTGACAACAAATCCCACGTGTGTTTACGTCATGCCAGTTGGTCACTGTGATTCTCTTCTTCCCTAGAAGTAATTAACAGTCTCAAAAGATGGCCAAATGTATTTAAATGTTCAATCCCTACCTCATCTAAATCCTATTTTAATTATCTACAGTTTCCTCAAACAATACCTGTTTAAATTTCAGACTGATCCCTCAACTAATTCCCACTTTCATTTTCAACCCCTACTACAAATAAATCCTGTGGATTTTCTATACCTCTTTGACATAAAGCGTATTCGATCAATTGCGCTGCAACATCGTGCCTCTGCCTTTAACTACATAAGACGTTTCCTTAAATTCTGAAATTCAAATGCGCATTTCCCTTTTTTGTACTATTTTGACAGGTATAGCTAAAACACCCAGCCCAAACCATGATAGAGATCTGGAAAAACATGATTCTGCTATGACACGCAAATTGTGTGCGGATTTGAATGTTGCTGAATATTTTCCCCTTGACTTAATAGTGACACTGAATTGTGCCCAAATCAGGTTGAACTTGTAGTTTATAATAAGCTTTCTTTTTCATTGAAGAAAGTGGGGTGACATAAGAAACCTCTGCAATTTGGTAGGTTGTCCCAAGAAGATAGTTCGGCAAGCCTGTAAAAGACCCTGAAATATATGCTGAGAAGTCACACTCACACAAAACAATCACACAACAGAAACCTCTGAACATATCACTGTGGTCCTGAGTTACTCTCCACTAGTGAAAAAAAGCAAACGTGAGGTTAAGAAAATATGGCCAATCCTAAATGTCACGCAGATAAAGATAGACATTCCCGATTTGCTATAAAACACAGCAAAAACGTACAGGAAAGCCTGGAAGAAACCTTCCCAATAATGGAAGTCAGCAATCAGCAGGTACTCTGGTCTACTCCAAGACCAATGGGTCCTAGCCCCTGTGGACAGTGCTAAGTGTGTTCTCAGACTAAGAGGAGCAGAACCATAGACATTGGATGGCAGACACTGTGGGTGCAGACTAGTTTCACCAATTGCAATACATGTAATGTCATCTACTTTATCACATACCTGTGTGGACTTAGATATGTAGGCATGACAACTCAGCCAGTGAAGACCAGAATTTTGTCAGCTGTCAACACTCTCACAATGAGTTCTCATGGACAATGCAAGAGAAGATCCAGACTCCTCCAAGGGTTGGGGATCTGGCATCCCTACTTCTGAGAGGAGACTGCTCTCAATATTCAGACTTGGAACCGACAGGACTGGTCAATACGTTGGAAGAATTTAGCCACATAGTTAGATCAGTGACTAATCTGAGACACTTGAGATTGTGAATATTATCCTACAATCGACAGAATGCCCTAGGGATATAACCCCTTCCACCATACACCCCATGAATGATAAGCATATAAGGATGGATGGGTGGAGATGTCAGAAAGTGGCCAACAGGTGTTCAAAATATGCCTCATTCAGTTATGTATAGTTGGGCATGCACTGAGGCCAATGGTTCAGGAATGCAGGCATATACTCAGAACAGAACATTGCCTTCTCATAATAAGGGGTGAAACAACATGCAACCATAGGATGCTTTACCCAAAAAGGATGGATGTGACCTAAAATATCTTTGTTAATGGTAATACTTAGGAAATTATATTGTGTGTTAACTAAGATATTTGGGCTCAGCTAAAACATACAAGAATGGTGCAATACAGGAGTATTCTAAACATATCTGACTTATATGAGAATTACCAAGTACACTTTTTGGACCCTAGTCATATCAGCATTGAGTTGGCAAAATAAATACATTTAGTAATGGTGTCTCACGGCAACAGTACATAGTACATGACTTCGGCAAAGGAGACATTGTGAAAATTCCCATAATGTATTCACATTACAATGTCATCACAGGTCTGTAGTAAATAAGGCCCCGCTCCGACCTTTGTTTAAGTTGGCAGTCAAAGTGGAGACATGAAAGGCTGAGTGCTGTGCGAATATAGCAGAAAAGGTAAGTGATATATTGGATGAACTAGATAGACAGTGGTCTAAATAAAGGGTAAAAAAGGAGACCACTGAAGTCACTCATATGTGAATGGTCTTTCCATAGGTTAATGATTCACCTCTCTTCCCCTGACTATTGAATAAGAGGAAACACCAGACAAGTTGATGTAAGTCATTTTGACACAACTTGTCACACTCTCTGAAACATATTTAAGGGGGCATGAATCTGTCACATATTGGTGATCTCTGCAGGGCAAAACAACTATATTACATGGCCACAGTAGTGGCCATGTAGTTATGGTTAAGTTGCTGTTTCCATAGAAAGAGCACTTTTTGGGCGGCTTATAACTTCGCTCCCCCTGGACGAATCCTCACCAAGAAAAGTATATGGGCCACTCTGAATTTTTTTGCAAAGTTTGGTGAGGATTTGTCCATGGGGGGAAAAGTTATAGGAGGGGTCCCAAGACTTTTTTTTTTCCCATAGACTGAATGGGAAAAAAATGTTGCTCACGCCTACAGCCCAAACCGCTGGACGGATTTTCACCAAATTTGGACCAGGAGCAGCGGCTTGGTCCCGAAAGCGTGCTTTTGCAAATTTGGTGAAAATCCGTCCAGTAGTTTTTTTTAAAATGAGCAAAAATTAGGTAAAAAAAAATTTGTGATATCTGGGTTCACTTTGCGGACACACTTCCCTGTTCGCTCCGCAGACAGTGTCCTGATTGGCCAATCGGCTTGCGTGATGTCTGCGGACATGCAACGTGTTCACTGATTGGACGGTGTTAAGCGTGAAGTGCGTCAGATTTTCGGTAGCGCCCGCCATCTTGGATTAGCGGACGTCCGCGGATAGCGCGGTGAAAGTTTGTTCTAAATGTGTATTTAGTAGAGTGTGTTGGTGTGTAGGAGTGTTTGGGGAGGAGGGAAGGGTATGAGATACGTTAAATGTTGTGCTTTTTTATGTGGTAGATGTTCTTTTTGTGTTCGATTTGTCTGCGTACATCACAGGTGTTCTGAAATGTTCTAAATAAACTGAATGGGGGTTGTTCTGAGCACTCAATATGTGTCCGTTTTGTTCGCAAGTAAGCTGAAACTGTTCTAAGAACACTCGCGGTGTCCTGAAATGTTCGCAAATAAACAAAATGGGGGTGTTCTGCGGACACTGTCCGTATTGTTCTGTGGCAAGTTGAATGTGTTCTAAGAACAGTCGGGGTGTCCTGAAATGTTCGCAAATAAACAAAATGGGGGTGTTCTGGGGACGCTGTCCGTATTGTTCAGTGGCACGTTGAATGTGTTCTAAGAACACTCGGGGAGTCCTGAAATGTTCGCAAATAAACAAAATGGGGCTGTCCTGAAGACGCTGTCCGTGTTGTTGGATGGCAAGTTGAAAGTGTTCTAAGAACACTCGGGGTGTCCTGAAATGTTCGCAAATAAACAAAATGGGGGTGTTCTGAGGACGCTGTCCGTATTGTTCATTGTTAAGTTGAAAGGGTTCTAGGAACTCTCGCGTTGTCCTGAAATGTTCTTACATAAACAAAATGGGGGTGTGTTCTAAGAACACACGCGTTGTCCTGAAGTGTTCTAAGAACTCTCGCGGTGTCCTGAAATGTTCGTAGGGGGTGTCCTGAAGACGCTCTAAGAACACTCGGGGTGTCCTGAAATGTTCGCAAATAAACAAAATGGGGGTGTTCTGGGGACGCTGTCTGTATTGTTCTGTGGCAAGTTGAATGTGTTCTAAGAACACTCACATCATGGGTGTTCTGAAATGTTCTAAATAAACTGAATGGGGGGTGTTCTGAGGACTCAATATGTGTCCGTTTTGTTCGCAAGTAAGCTGAAACTGTTCTAAGAACACTCGCAGTGTCCAGAAATGTTCGCAAATACGCTGTCCGTATTGTTCTGTGGCAAGTTGAATGTGTTCTAAGAACACTCGGGGTATCCTGAAATGTTCGCAAATAAACAAAATGGGGGTGGTCTGATGACGCTGTCCGTATTGTTCGTTGTCAAGTTGAAAGTGTTCTAAGAAATCTCGCGTTGTCCTGAAATGTTCGTAGGGGGTGTCCTGAAGACACTGTCCGTATTGTTCGATGGCAAGTTGAAAGTGTTCTAAGAACTGTCTCGGTGTCCTGAAATGTTCGCAGGGGGTGTCCTGAAGACGCTGCCCGTATTGTTTGTTGTCAAGTTGAAAGTGTTCTAAGAACTCTCGCGTTGTCCTGAAATGTTCGTACATAAACAAAATGGGGGTGTGTTCTAAGAACACACGCGTTGTCCTGAAGTGTTCTAAGAACTCTCGCAGGGTCCTGAAATGTTCGTAGGGCATGTCCTGAAGACGCTCTAAGAACACTCACGGTGTCCTGAAATGTTCGCAAATAAACAAAATGGGGGTGTTCTGAGGACGCTGTCCGTATTGTTCGTTGTCAGGTTGCAAGTGTTCTAAGAACTCTTGCGTTGTCCCGAAATGTTCATAGGGGGTGTCCTGAAGACGCTGTCCGTATTGTTCGATGGCAAGTTGAAAGTGTTCTAAGAACTGTCTCAGTGTCCTGAAATGTTCGCAGGGGGTGTCCTGAAGACTCTGTCCATATTGTTCGATGGCAAGTTGAAAGTGTTCTAAGAACACTCAAGGTGTCCTGAAATGTTCGCAAATAAACAAAATGGGGGTGTTCTGACAACGCTGTCCGTATTGTTCGCTGTCAAGTTGAAAGTGTTCTAAGAACTCTCACTTTGTCCTGAAATGTTCGTACATAAACAAAATGGGGGTGTGTTCTAAGAACACATGCGTTGTCCTGAAGTGTTCTACGAACTCTCGTGGTGTCCTGAAATGTTCGTAGGGGGTGTCCTGAGGACGATGTCCGTATTGTTCAATGGCAAGTTGAAAGTGTTCTAAGAACTGTCTTGGTGTCCTGAAATGTTCGTAAATAAACAAAATGGGGGTGTGTTCTAAGAACTCATGCGTTGTCCTGAAATGTTCGTAGGGGTTGTCCTGAAGACGCTGTCCGTATTGTTTGGTGGCTAGTTGAAAGTGTTTTAAGAACTGTTTCGGTGTCCTGAAATGTTCGCAAATAAACAAAATGGGGGTGTTCTGAGGACGCTGTCCGTATTGTTCATGGTCAAGTTGAAAGTGTTCTAAGAACTCTCCCGTTGTCCTGAAATGTTCGGACATAAACAAAATGGGGATGTGTTCTAAGAACACACGCGTTGTCCTGAAATTCTTGTAGGGGGTGTCCTGAGGACGCTGTCTGTATTGTTCATGGTCAAGTTGAAAGTGTTCTAAGAACCCATGCGTTGTCCTGAAATGTTCGTAGGGGGTGTCCTGAGGACGCTGTCCGTATTGTTCGTTGTCGAGTTGAAAGTGTTCTAAGAACTTTCGCATTGTACTGAAATGTTCGTAGGGGGTGTTCTGAAGACGCTGTCCGTATTGTTCGCTGGCAAATTGAAAGTGTTCTAAGAACACTGGTAATGTCCGCGGACATTAAAAGTGTCCATAGGCCATAGTTGAAATGTTTTACTCTCTGGGTGTGATATGCTGTGATGGTTGTGGCCAGGGCATAGAGTGTATAATATACTTACTGTTTGGTTTAGTAACTGGAGTGCATGTATTTCTTGTTAATTTCTGTGATAAAAGAAAATAGCATGTTAGCATTAGTATTTTTTAATACTAATGTATAATCAACATTTTTTTTTGGGACCCTCATATTTAGTAGATTACAAACCAGAGTACTGTGCAATTTGCTCAGTTTCTGTGTTCGTTGCTAAAATCATTGGGTCTGTGGGAGACAAAAAAAATCCATGTTGGATTAAAAAAAAAACTTTTTCTGTTATGCTACAGTTTATTTGTTTGTTTGGTTTCAGTGTTCATTTGTTGTTTTTGGCTAATGCTTTATACATTGGGTTGTTGCATTTGTTTTGAGCAGTAACATATTATTTATTTGTTTGGATATTATGAAATTTTGGAGCAGTTAGATACCAGCAGGCGTATTCTAACTGTCTATTTTTTTATATATTTTAGTGGTATTGATTTATCTGTTTGGATATTGTTAAATTTTGGGACAGTTAGATACCAATTGGCGTATTCTAATTGTCTTTTTTCTGCTCTAATTTAGTGGTATTCATTTATGTGATTAATTGTTGTAGAATCTTTGGGCAGTTAGATAGCTTTTGGAATATTCTAACAGTTTATATTTTTTACTACAAGTTTACTTGAGGTTTAAGTACAGTTTAGTTATCAAATTTTGGTTTTAAGAACATTAAATAAGCGTTTGTAAGATTTGCTGGTAATCTCTGCTTTAGAGTAATGGTACTATCATTACATTGAAACCATCCACATTTCTTTTTTATATATGCAGTGTAGTGCCCTGAATTGGTTGTGGCTCCTGCGTGGTAGATTATACCTATTGTTGTGAAAGTTTTCTTAACAAATAATATTTGACCATGTGTGAATCCAGTCAGCTTGCAGTTGTTTTTGGTACCATCTGCATTGTAACGTAGAAGCATTAGTATTACGTATTTACTATGTGTTTGTATTACTAACGTGGAGCGATTATCTGAATTGCAGGTAGAACATAATCTACCATGGTTTGCATTTTGTACAAGTTTCTGAAATGGAATGGATTCACAATTAGGTATTGATATATATACAAAGCGTTCATTGGGGATTTCTTCTTGTGTCACATTGTTGCAGAGAGTGCATGTATGTTTCCACATGTATGAAATCTGGAAGATTTCATTTATAAGTATGTTTTTGTTTTCCAGTACTTATAGTAAGTACATTAGAAATTCTTGTGGATCTTCCTGTGAGTTTATAGTGAATTTCACCATTCCAGCATGGTAGTCAAATTGTTGTCTTATTCCATAAACACTATACGTGTTGTCAGGATTGTTTGCTGCATTTCTGTGAAGTACTAACATTTGCAAACACAATGGGTCTGTACTGTGTAAGTAATTGTTTTCAACAATTGGTGGTAATTCAAATAGAATATTCATTGCTACATTTGCGTAGCAACTTACACCAACTATATTTGAGAGTTTAAATGGACCAGGTAGTTCTGTATCTGACTGCTTTTTTTGGAGTTTGTTTTCATTCTTTGAAGAAGTACCTGGTTTACTTTCCCTAATTGATTATTTTGCTTGTGGCACTTGATGAAGTATTACTTTCTTTTACTATCTTGTGAGGATTTGCAGTGACATCCTGTTGCTTTTCTGTTTGATTTATTTTTCTTTTATAATGTTTTACTTTTTGTGGGACAGAATATGTGTTTAGATGGGGAGTGTATAGTGAGCAAAGTCTATTGTATTCTAAAATGCAAGGAATATCAGCGTTTATTTTACTTGCATCAAAGTTGATTAGAAATAGACTGTCAAGTGTACGTAAGCGTGATAGTGCTACGTAGCTCATGCCTTCTTTAAAGACTGTGTTACCAATATCTATCATTGCTTTGTCTATGGTAAGACCTTGTGATTTATGAATCGTGACTGCGTATGCAAGAGTTAGAAAAAATTGTTCTCTGCGTACATACATGTCTTTGAAGAGAAGGAATCCAGCTGTTGAGCATCCTATCCTTTTAACTTCTGAAAGTTTGTCAAAGAGTATATTGACAAACTGAATTTTGTTGTCATGTGGGTATGTTTGAAAGCCAACAACTGTACCCAGTGCTCCATTAACTAGTCCTTGGTCCATGTCAAGGTTACGTTTAAGCATTACTCTGCAATTTAAGGATAATTTTAATATCTTTTCTAAGCCTGCTGTGTTTGAGATTGATTTTTCTAAACTATTTAGTCTTGTTGTGGCTTGGTCACACATAGGTAGTGTCATACCATGTACATCTAGGTTGTCTGTGGCGCTAATTTCCATTATTGGTTGCATTTCTTTACTTAACATTATTTCATTGAATTTGAAACAGCTTGCAAGAGTTGGCATTAAGGCCATACAATTGACATTTTTGTGGGCTAATTGTTCCATAACATCTGTAGCACATGCATTATTGCCATGAAGTGCATTAATTTGCCGGGTTTTCAATATTGTTTCTGCTTCTTTAGAGAGTATACCAACTGTGATACTTTTTAAGATGTTGGCATAAGTGAGATCTGCAGATTGCTGCATGTTTTCTGTTAATTCTCTGTATTGGAAATGTTGCCAAAGGTTGACATTTCCAATGCTGCCTACAGTTTTATGGCGGGGTTTGTGTCCTAATGTTTTAAAAATAGGCTCACCTTTTACTGGTGTCAATTGAAAAAGATCTCTGAAAACAATAATGTGTTTTCCTGCAAAGAGCTCTTCATAGTTTGTTTTCAGTACTTCTTGTAATCGGAGGTGAATCAAAGCCAACATTAGGTTGGAGACCATGCTCACTTCATCTTTTAGTAGCATTTTCATTTGTTTCAATACTCTGCGTAGTTCCATTGCACTTCTGCAGAAAGTTTGTAATAGTCTAATTTGTTCTGGTGTTCTACTGGCAATAGTAGAAATCGGTGTAAAGTGACACCACCTATGTTGTAGGCAGCTAAACCTGTGGGGGCAGTGACAACAGCTGAGAGTTTGTTGTTTGTCAATTGTTGAAGGAATTTAATGATGATTTTGATTAGGAATGTTTTGCCAGAACCAGCTTCACCACTGACGTACAGTAGTATAGGTTTATAATTATGGCAGGAACATTCTTTATTTTCATGTTGTACACCATTTGCAATTTTTTTTGTTATTTCTTCAAAAATGCTACGTTGTTCATTGTTTAGTTTTGATTGTAGCATAGTTAAGTATTCTTTATCTTCATACTCACACATGGTGTTTTCTACTTCTATCATAGCTAATTCTGCCTCATTTATTATTAGTGGTTCTCCAAGTGGTTCTTGGCTTCCTGTTACAGAAGGTTGACTACTGTCAGGAGTGTCTTTATCTAGTTGGGCCTGGAGTTCTTCTTCGTGTTGCTGTTCATTGTGCAACATTGTTTTGTATTGTGTAAAGTTTACATCAGTTATAGTGCTTTCATTTGCTTTGAAAGCATCTTCATATGAATCATAGTTTTCTAGTATTTCTTCTTCTTTTCTCCATGGTTCCAATTTGGTTTAGTGAGTTTAACTAAGCTGCCTTCACAGTTTGTCACTCTGTATTTACCTTTTTTTTCATCAGGTTTTATATTATTTTTGTATGTGTAGTTTTGGGCTATGTGGTATAGACACATGGGGCCTCATTCCGAGGTTCGCGTTAAATTTCTGACTTTACCGGCATGGCGGAAATACCGTATCCGCGTTGGTAGCAGGGCGTAATTAGCACCATATTCCGACCTCGCGGGCACAAGCTTTCCGCCATGCCGGTAAACCCCCTAGCGCCATACCGGTAAAGGGCGCGTCAAACCCCTTACCGACAACAACCGAGACGTAACTAACACCATCGCCCTCCACGTAGTGCGTAAATAGAGGTGCCCGTAATTAACGATGACCGTAAATTACGGGCACCGGTAAAAACCGTAGACGGAAATTACGTCATCGAACAGGAACGGGAAGCATCATGGCGGCCATCTTTAAAATCACAATCCCTTGCAATCCTGTCCATACAGGACTCGTGGGCATATTGTGATAGGCAAAATAGACTCCAGAGACCAGCAGTATGCCAAAAGCATTAAAAAAGGGTGCTGCGCGCATCAGGAAGGAGAAATTCTCCCAGGATGAGCTCCAGGTACTCGTCGATACTCTGCATGAACATGCTGAGATTGTTTTCAGCAGCAACATGCGCAGGCCCACCATCCTCAGGAAGAAGGAGATATGGGAGCTGGTCTCGCAGAGGGTGAGCGCTGTCGGAAACACCCCCCGCAGCACGACGCATTGCCGCAAACGCTGGGATGACCTCCATCTGAGGGTGCGGGCCATCCTCTCAGCAAACCGCAATCTGGCCCTAGAGTCAGGAGGAGGCCCAGTTTCACCCATAAAAATGATGCCCTGGGAGGAAACATGTGCGGAGATGATGGGCACAGAAGCCATCGAAGGTGTCGGCGATATGGATTGCGGTGATCCTTCATCAGCTGACGCAGGTGAGTGCCATGAGTGTAAACAGTACATGCATCCCTAATGCAAGTCATCGCCAAGGGCTGGTCAAGCAGTCACATCATGTCTGGGTAAATCCCCCCTCCCCCTCCAATGATGCCGTAACAACTGGGACCCAGGATGATGTCAGGTGCAAGGCTGACACCAATATTGGGCATGCCACACAAAAAGCTGGTCAATGTCAGTCACCACAGTACTCCGCCAACATGAGTGACCCTGCCGACAGTATGCTTTTCCCATCCAAGCAAAGATCACAGTCCCATTCAGCACCCAAATGTCACCAAAACGCTGCTATCCCATCATAATACCATTGTCTGGAAGTAATTCTGACCCCCAGATCATTGCTCATGCCGTCTCTCTCTTGCCCCCCACAGGCACCGGTCATGAAAGTGAGGACCAGGAAGGCCCCCGGACAAGTACCTCCCGGGGCACAGGCAGGGGACAGCGCACACCTGCAAGCAGGAAGAAGGCACATGCCACACCACCTGCCCCAGCAACCCCCATGGAGGGTACACAACCCCCATCCGCGGCCCTGGACATGCCTGCAGTTCTGCGGGACACATGCCCCACGCTGCACCATGAGGAATCGAGTGCGTCAGGGGAGAATGCTGCCATGTGCATCCTCGATGTGCCAGGCAGCACATCACCAAACACCATTGACAACGTGGAGGAGCCCAATGACTATGTACAGAGCCCAGACACTCCCTCGTACAGCCAGGTTGCCCATAGCGACCCTGGGTCGAGTGACGGCCCAGGGCTCACATGCGAAGGGGATACACCTGTCTGTCATGAGCCCACTTCCCCTGCAGGAAGTTCTGAAAGTCCTGCAGGCACAACAACACGAAGCCTGCCGACCACATCGCCTACATCGGCTGTAGAAACAGTGCGCTGCCAGCACCTCACGGGCATGATAGAGGAGTTTCTCCGGGACAACCGGGAATCAGGGTTGGTGATATGATATGATATGATATGATATGGTATTTGTAACGCGCCTATACACGAGTGTTTCAAGGCGTGTTTCAATAATAAATAATAAATAAAAGGGCCAGCTGGTGGCAAGTGCGAGGTAAGTGCAGAGCAAGTGCTGGGAAGGCGGCTGTAGGGATGCAGTGACAGTCCCGAAGTGCAGGGGGAGCCAGGGAGGCAGTGCAAGTGGAGAGTGGCTGGGCCCTGGGCCGAGGTCACAGAGTGGCCCAGATGCAGGTTAAGTGCAGACTTCGAAGGGGAGTTAAGCAGGTTTAGCAGGGGAGAGGGAGAGAGAAGGCAGAAGCGAAGAGGAAGGTTTTGAGGTGCTTCCGGAACCGGAGATGGTTCTCCTCAAGTTTCAGGGAGGCAGGAAGGCTGTTCCAGAGGGAGGCCCCTGCTGCGGAGAGAGATCTGCCCCCAGCTCGTTGCTTCGAGAAGCGGCTGACCATGAGAGAGTTGGAGACGGATGAGCGAAGGGCTCGTGAAGGCAGATATTTAGGAAGAGAGAGTTGAAGGTATTGTGGCCCCAGGCCCCAGAAGGCCTTGTGGACAATGCAGAGGGTTTTGAACTTAATCCTCGCAGCCACTGGGAGCCAGTGAAGAGATTTCAGTCCTGGAGAGATACGGTCCCTGGGCTTGAGGCCAAGGACAAGTCTCGCAGTTCTGTTCTGGATAAGTTGCAGAGGGCGGAGAGTGGAGGCAGGCAGATTAAGATAGAGGCTATTACAGTGCTTCATAATGACCTTCAGGCTCTGGGCGAGATCATCAGTACCAGCACAAACCGCATCTGTGAGATGCTTGGCAGGATTGCTGATGCCCTGGAGGCAGCACCCCCCAGACCACAGCCCCAGCAGGAGGTGCCACCCTCCCAGAGCTCCTCCACACAGACCAGCCTGGTCCGTAGGTCACTGCGCACGATGCGCCGGAATGGAAGGGATGCCCCAGGCTCTGGCAGTGCCCATTGACCGTGCAGCCACACACATGTGGCCAATGCTGCACTGATGGGAACATTGTGGGGTTGTTGTGGGGGGAGGGTGAGGGGGTTGAGGGTGTGTGTGGGAGTTGGGGGGGAGGGTGAGGGGGGTGAGGGTGTGTGTGGGAGTTGGGGGGGAGGGTGAGGGGGTTGAGGGTGTGTGTGGGAGTTGGGGGGAGGGGGAGGGGGTTGAGGGTGTGTGTGGGAGTTGGGGGGGAGGGGGAGGGTGGTGAGGGTGAAGGATCTGTTGTACACGTTTGGACATTATCATACAATACACAGTTTGGTCTATCCTACAATACAGAGTGGACATCCATTATTGTGCATGTGTCTTTTAATGTCTCACAGTGCATGAAGTACATGTATCCCCACACCCAGTGCCCAATGCCCTGTCATCCTCACCCCCTCAGCTGACTTGTGATTCAGAAATATTGCTCGATCAATTCTTGTCGCACGGAATGTCCCTCCCGTGCATCGGCACCGTGTTGCTGTTCTGCCGTTCCTTCCTCCACCTCCTCCTCCTCCTCATCTGGTGGTAGCAGTCCCACGTCAGGGGGCAGTGGCACGTTCAGACGGATGCACATGTTGTGCAGCATTACACATGCCATGGTGATCTTGGACACCTTCTCGTGGCTGTAGATGAGGGCCCCACCTGACCGGCTGAGGCAACGGAATCGTGCCTTCAGAAGGCCGAAGGCCTGCTCTATGCCACCCGTGTATGGGTATGAGATCTATTGTAGTCCTCCTCGTGCCTGTTTTGGGGGTTGCGGACCGGGGTCATGAGCCACGGTTTCAAAGGGTAGCCAGCATCACCTGCATGAGAATGGAATGAAGGTAAGTGTTAGTACATTCATGGTGGAGAACTGTGCTAGTCTTACATTGCAGCGGGTGATGACTGGCCATGCACACATGTCCCTGGATACAGTTAACCCATTACTGGTCCCGCCATGTGTGCTGGCCAATGGAATGATGGAGGGGGTAGCTTCTCCCTGATGGGTCATGGTGCGCACTCATGTCTTGTTGCATGTGCATCGTTTATGCATGCAGCAATGATGGACTGCATTAATTGATGACTTGCGTAAGACCTGCTGTACGGGTGTGTTGGTAGTAGTTGGTAGCATACCCTTCATTCAGCACTGATCCCTATCATGGTGATTGGCAGCTATCCTATGGAGGTGCGGAACCAGTCACACGCAGTAGGATCCCTGTTAGACTAATCTCTATGACTGTCCTTTGTATCGAGATGCAGGAGTCAGCGACATGGTGCTATTGCACTGCATGGTGCACGATGACCTTACGGTGTGTAAGGTCCACCGATGTGTGGTGCATGTGTCGTGGTCTTTGGCCAGGGTAACTGTTTGTCAGGTACCATTAGGTGTTGGCTCGTATTCACAACTGTGTGGTTAGGTGGTAATGTGGCGTGCCACTTGTCATGGGGCACAGTGTTCTGTGAGGTGCACAACGTACAATGGCGTTGACATTCCCTCCCGGGTTGGAGTATGCACCCCCCCCCACTTTCCCTCCCGGGTGGAGTATGCATCCCCCACCCCACTTTCCCTCCCGGGTGGAGTATGCACCCCCCCACTTTCCCTCCCGGGTGGAGTATGCACCCCCCCCCCCACTTTCCCTCCCGGGTGGAGTATGCATCTCCCCCACCCCCTTTCACAGTGGGGTATGCTGACAACCTACTCAGAGCCCCAATGCACTGCCATGGCCCATTACGGTTATGCACCAAGCAGCCAGGTACGTTGTCCGGCATGTCGGTCCATGTAGCCTGGTAGTGTTGAGTTCCGCAGGACCAAGGACTCATGAGTTGATCCGGGGTACCGAGCATTGCATTGTGTGATGGCTTTACTGGCATTACACACCATCTGGACGTTGATGGAGTGGTATTGCTTGCGGTTGCGATACGGCACCTCCATGGCATGAGGAACCACCAATTCTACGTGGGTGCAGTCGAGGGCACCTATGCAATTTGGCATGCCTGCAAGTGCATGGAAGGCAGCTTTGGTATCATATATCTCCTGTGGAGTCCGGGGGAGGCATATGTAGTCCCTTCTGTGCTTGAGGAGGGCATCCAGCACTTGGTTGAGTATCCGGGAAAATATTGGCTGTGAAATGCCATGCATGTGCCCCACTGTATGCTGGTAGGTGCCTGTGGCAAGGAAGTGGAGCACGGACACTACCTTTAGTAGAGGGGGGATGGCAGTGCTGATTTCTATGAGGCTCACTATGTCGGTATGTATCAGGGCCACTATGGTGGTTATGGTGTCCCAGTCAAGCCAGTACAGGGTGTGGATCTGCTCTGGTGTGAGGTTGAAGGGGGTGGCTCTGATGCAGGGAATTGGGGGCTGCTGGCGTGGTAATGGTGGCTGCACCGGGAGGGCATGCTGGCCCTGTCTCACCCTCCTTCTCCTCCTGTGTATCCTCTGTGGTGGGGGCTGTGGTTGCTGTGGTTGCTGTTGTTGCTGTTGTCGTAGTTGCTGCCTTGCAAGCAGGGCCTCCAGCTCCAGGAATGCTGCTACAATTGGTATCATCTTGGTGTGGGAGCGGGTGTGGTGTGTGGGTGTGCTCCTTTTGTGCTGTGCCAGACTCTATTGCCTCCACCTGTGCTGATTGGGTACACCTGTTCCTCTTCCAAACACTGATCAGGGTTGTTAACACCTTCCCCGCGATGCCGGTATTAACACCATGGCGGTAAGGTACTTTGCGCCCTTGTGGAGGTCGTTATTTCCGTGTTCGGCTTTGCTTGGAATCGGAGATGGTTTACGCCTTCCCGTTATTTCCACGTAGTTTACGGTGGCGTAAATAACGACGGTGTGGCGGTTCAGAGTGGCCCGTAACGGTAAAGGAAGTCGTTATTCCTTTACCGGCCTCGTTTTTCCCTTAACGCCGGACTCGGAATGACCCCCATGGTTTTCAAAGTATTACTTCTGTTTGGGTAGTATGTGTCCAATAAATTGTTTTTTAAAATGGCTTGGCTGTTGGGATCATGTTTGGCTATTGCTTCTATGTCTTTGTATGTTTTTAGAACTCTTTTTCTAGATTTAGCTGGACCAAGACTTAGCCATACTATATTTTCAGATTTACCATACAATGCAGTACCAGTTAAACGATCAGCTGCTTCATATGATCAACATTCTCTATGGGAGAGCATTGTTATGCCCAAGCTGTATAATTTCTGAGACACTGTTTTATCTGATGACAGGTCATTCCAGAGGTCTTGGAGCTCTGTCTTTTCTGCTTTGGTTAAGTATGCTGTGACATATCGTGCAACTGCAGTAGAATTGTCTGCAATGTACTGCACATCTATGTTTGCATTCCATAAGTGGGCAATGATTGCATTATAATCATTGATATATTTTTCTTCTTCTTTTCTTTTTATGTAATATGTATTTTTAGGTGACTTACCTTTAACACTATGTCTAACTGAAGACATGAGGTTGTTCACTTGACCTGTAATTGTAACTGGTCTAGGGAAACCAAATCGGCATTTGGTGTAGTATTTACCTTTGTTTTTGTATTTGCAACGACAATATTTGCCACATTTTTGTCTTTGAAATTGTAAAATGTCTGCATGAAGATCACTATTTGGGGATTCTGATGGAATTTCACAAGTGACATATTTTCCAATAAACTGTAAAACAGTGGCATCACTGTCTTGACCAAATTTAGGAGCATCTTTAATCCATAAAAGCATTTGGATATGTGGTGCTCCTCTGGCTTGGTATTCTTTTCTCCAAAAGAAGTGTTACACTTCTCCAAGGGGAGGAACAGTTTTATTACAAATAAAATGTAGCATAGCAATGAAGCAAACATATCTTGAAACATTAACAGGACCCAAAGAACATAGTTCTCCTGGTGTTAGTATATCTATGCTTGTTTTGTTTTTATTTGATATGTGTAGGAAATCATGTAACTCTTCCCATGCATATTCTGCACAACTTAATGTAACAAACCAAGTGGGTGGGCCAAGGTTTCTGATCATACAACGTACATATCCATGACGTCCAAACCAGTACTCTTTAGTACCACGCAGATTTGCTAATAGATTTGTAATATTTGATTGTAAAACCTCAACCTTCTGTTGCACTTTTTGTAATAATTGTGTAGCTGTCATATTTTGAAAGTGGGATTCTGATTTTAATATGTGTGCAACTCCGTAACATAAAGTTGCTAGTTCACTTTCAAAGAGTAGGTTGAATATGTATTCCACATTTTGTCTAAAACTGTGATCTTCAGAATACATCCGTAATGAGCGGTATTCTGAAGCTGATATTTGAATAGGTCTATCATCGTACCTTCCTCCTTTGCCAGTAGGAAAGAGTAGAGGAAAAGCACGTGCTTCTATACTTTTTTCCCATATGCTGATTGGTGATCCTTTTGTTTGACGCATTTGGTATGTTTCCAGTGCATCTTCTATGGTGTCATTAGAGTGCAAAGGATGAATTGTGTAATGGTCTAAAGTATTTGATATTGTAGCAGGATCTAGTAACTCAAATTGACCAGCTCTTGTGTTTCTTGAATTATTTCAGTTGTATCTTTCAAGTTTTCTTCAATATTAATTTCTTTGTAATATTCATTATTCTCTTTAAGATATTGTAAGGCTTGTCTAACTTTATGTAAATCTACCAGCTGTTGCTATATTTTTTTGTCTTTTGTAGGTACTCCATTTACTAAGATAATTAAAGATTGCTGCATTGGACGTTGCACTCCTAGAGTATGCACATTTTCTTTTAGATCTAATGGTAAATAAACTACTTTTCCACGAATGCCTTTTACCAATTCAGAGGGAGGTAATTTTACTGTTTTTGGTTGAAGGCGTATTATTGCTTGAAATGGGTGTACTGTTTGAATTATGATGCTCTCATATATATTAAGTTGTTGTAGGGGTTTTGGTAGTGGGTATAATTCCAAATTATTTGTGATAGCATGTGAAGGTGTTTGATTGTTGTCAAGTTTTGTAGTGCAGTAACTGCAAAGTATTAAGGGGTCACTTATTTCGTATTTGTTTTCTGCTACAAGGTAGAGAGCTAATTCAAACCATTTAGAATCTTCATTGTCTTCTATTTTATATGATAGGTCTACAGTTTTCGTGTTATGTTTATAAAAAGTTCTGCGGCAACATACACATACATGGATTGGTACTTCAGCTGATGTACTTTTAAATTTTAGTATTTCTTTTTTGTATGTGTTTAGCAAAAGGTTGCCATGTTTAGAATTTTTACTAATTTGGTTTAAAGCTATTTCATTCTGTAAATGGCTTTCACTTCCAAAATATTTTTTCTGGATATAGTCAATTTCTTGAAGTAGGTCTTTTGCTGTACCATGTAGAAGAATGTTATTCAAATTTGCTAGTGCTAAAGCTGGACTTTTAGCATAGTACAGTTTATAGACTAGATTTCTTATAGTTGAATGATGTTTTGATATTCTTTTGATATCATGGAAGGTGGTTTTACAAGTAGGTCCTGTAATGCAGGCCAATGAATGTCCTTGTAGTCCTGTGTATTTACGCACTGGACAGGTATCCATATTTTGCAGTAGTTTCATTTTGATTTTGTCTTTGCTTTTTACATATTGATTGAGGAATTGGCATAAAGACTTGAAAAATTGCTTAGGAATGTTACATATTGACATGCATGGCCATTTGTACACTAGACGTTCTGATTCAGTTGAATGGAGGGGTAATTCTAAGTTTTCAGGGCATATTTTTTAAGGAGTACTTCTTGTTCCATTATGGTATTATTAACTTTTTTATAACCTCGACCACTGCTATGTATGGCAATTGTATTTGTTTGTTTTTGTTTGTACGCTTCTTCATTAAAGTATGGTTCTGTGCTCGTAGTGTGACTCCATTCACCTCCGCAGATACTTAAGAAGTTCTTTCTGTTGACATTTCGTTTATTGAGAAGTCTTTTTTGTAATTTAGTTATTAGTTTTGTTAGTGGTTTTATTTTGTTTAACACTAAATAACTTTCTTTTGAGAAGAATTGCACCATCTATCAACGCTTCTAAAATTAATTTCCTACAATAGGTTTTAAGCATTGAACCTGATTTATCTCCTGTTTTTATAAGATTTTGAAGGACTTTGTGACAGAACATTTTGGCTAAAATACTTTTCTTGGTATGCTTACTTTGCACTATATTAAAATTTAAAGAAGTAGTTTTATCTGTAGTGATAGCTGATTTTCTGTTAATTGTTTTTTGGTTTGTTTTACATTTTGATAGAGAAGGCAAAGTTTTTGTACTTGAAACTTCTTGTGTTTCACTAAATGACTGTATTAGCTGTTTTGTTTGAACTTTTTTTAGAAATTCTGCTAGGGATTGATGCTTATGTTGGACACTTTTATTTTCATTTGCTCTACTTCTGTGTTGCTTTCTACACACTTGACTTTTGGTAGGCATTCTTTAGGGTCTGTTGAAAAAAATAAAGAAGGTATGGGTTGGGGTGTTCTGCAATTATGTCTGCTGTGTGCATGAGTGTTTGAGTAAGATGATGTATGTAATGGTGTCTGATTGTGCATTGGGAACTACAACTAGTAGGGATGTGTATTCTTCAATTAATATGTTACTAAACTCAGGTTCAGATGACAGAAAAAAATAAGCTAGTGGTGTGGAGAAGTACAAATAGTAAATCTAATGTATACAATAAAAACAGTTGTTTGTTCTATAATATGAAAATTCTAGCGGTTGAGTTGGGTAATTTATGTGTCCAAAAGTGGAATTTGTGCGCCATTCTAGCTGTAAATCGCTGTTTAAGACTTGGGATTTTTGAACAGAACGGTGCACAATCTCTATTTTTAGACACAGAAATAGCACAAATTAACTTTACAGTATGTTTGAGTAATAATACAACTATTATGGTGATATTCTAGTTACTTTTTTTCTAAAATGAGCAGTTTAATTCTTAGTTCTTCTTTGTTCTTGAAATGTGCTTGCTTCTTTTCAGGAGAATGGTCTTCACTGCAATTGTAAAAGAAACATATTAGTAATTTTGTTTGTATATAGCATTGTTTTTAATTTAGATATTGATGTTTTTAATTGAAATCCTCAGCGCCTTCCTTAAAACCCTTAAAACTATCTTAATCACATACAATACGTCGCACCAGTTCAATACATATGATATGTTCTTAATTAACAAATTGTATTGCAATGAGTAACTGTAACAAACAACATATCTTTATTATGTCTTGTGAAATTCATAATGTACCACTGAATACCACCATTTCTGTAACTAAGCTGTTTTAGGTAATAGTGCCTTAATGTCATGCTTAAATTAAAGTAATCAAATAAATAAATAAATAAATGTAATTGTATAAGTATTATTTTTTGAGATTGGAACATAGAGTGTGCATGCATGCAATTTTGTTTCAATATATGTAGTCTATAAATTTCATTTCAAAAATGTTAGTTTAACATGATTTGATAGTGTGTGTATTAAGAAAGTGAATAGTATAAAGGTTTATAAGTGATAGTTGATTTTAGGAAATTGGAAAAAAGACAGTAGATTCATTTTACAGATTACACAAGCTAAAGGTCTGTTTAAAAATGTGTTCATGTACTGTACAGAAAATATGCATACCTTTAGTTTGTGTTCATGCATATGGATATGCATGGAGCTGCAAGTAGAAATCTTGGAGACTTGTACAGTATTTCTTGAAGATGGTGCTTGCCAATGATATGACACTTGTACTCAGAGAGATTCACAGTACATTTGCAGTGCTGATCTATGATGATGCAGTTAGATGTAGAGGTCTTGAATGTGATTGGTGCATGGTCATGTGATTTCTTAGCTACATCCAATGAGGGAATGGCACAGAGAGTGAAATGGAAATGGTAGAAGGGCTATTCATGTTACGATATGTTCGCGGACATGGCGGTAGTTTGTGGACATCGGGAGTTACATCCGGGGATTTTTGGGTTTAGAAGTCATGCAAATGAGAATGAGCAGTGGAAGGAATTGGTCAGGAAAGTTTAGTGGGTGTGTTGTGCCAGGAAAGAGTTTCTCAGATACTCTTTTTGCTGAGAGAACAACAGATAGCTATGGATGTGTGTTTCAGAAATCCGATTGTTTGGATTTTGGGAGATTCGTGGATACATTGGTTGAAGGTGCATGCACAAAGCTGTGGAGTAGCTGTAGATCTTGGATTTCCACATCTGGAAGTACACTGGCATGGAGTACGTGGAATGAAGTGGTTGGACTTGCTACCTTGCTGTGCTACTTTGGAAACAAAGCAACATCCAGACATAATTGTAATTCATTGTGGAGGGAGCAGTTTAGGACATGTGTCTGGAATTTCTTTGCAATTTGCTATGAAAGAAGGACTTGGGAAAGTCATGGACATGTTTCCTAATTGTGAAGTAATATTTTCACGGATTGCGCAGAGACAAATGTGGCTTCGTTCTTCTTCATTTGGTCCACAAATGGAAAAAGCAAGGCACAATGTTAATAAGGCTGTTTGTGCATTTCTAAGAGATTTTGGCATGTCCTCTTTTCACAATGAAAATATTATGTTTCGTAGTACATACATTTTTCGCAGAGATGGAGTCCATCTTACTTATGCTGGCAATCAGATTTTTCTGAGAAATGTACGAAATGCACTGCGACCTTTTTTAGAAATACAGCATACATTTTGAAGTAGGTGTTAAGCATTTATAATTTTTGACATACAAACACCTCCCAAAGGCTCTTTTCAGAGCCACCACTTCCTCCCAGAGAAAAATGCAATGGTAACAATAGGGTAGCACCCCAATTTTTTTAATGTTCGCAAACTGTCCTCGGACTTTTATAAAAATACAAAGGGCCCTGCTTTATTTATCTCCACTTCTATTTTTTAACTGTGAAAGGCGGCTCTGAAAAGAACCTTATTTTTTTTTATTTTTGTAATTTTATATATTTTTTTGGTTTTTTAGACATGACACACTAGGAGAGGAGGGGAAAGGAGGGCACGGGGGGATAAGGGATAAGAAAGGGCAAGCTCAGAGAGGAAGATGTAGAGTGGGTTTTATTTGGGTAGTGAGCAGGTCTTCTCGTGCTCTGATAGTCTCAAAAGCACTCTGAAGTCGCTCCCCCCCTGCAGAGTACTGTGTCACAGTACATACATACAACTGTGACCCTCGAAAGAAAAGGGTCATCAGAATTCTGCATGGCCGGTGAGGCAGCTTGAGGAAGACGCTGTCCCACAGAGGTGGTCCTGTGGGATGTTTTTACCCATGCATCCAAGCCCTACAATAAAACTGTGCAGTACTGGCATGGAAAACACCATGATGGCCAGAACTCCCCAGAGAGTGCACAGGGAAAACTTGAAGAATAGGCTGCCACCCATTTTTGCCTATGTTGTGAGCACAGGAGGGCACTGCCTAAAACCACCATTGGGCTACACACACAGTAGCCTGAAACCATTGGGAATGGCAATGCTGATTGCCAAAAGCAACCCAGAACTGTGGGGAATTAATTTTCTTAATCCCAAAAATGGTTGCATTACCAGTACTCACCACTATCAGAAAGCCGGCGTTTTAAAACCACCAGACTTTTGTGTAAAACTGAACAAATGAAACAAAACCAGACCAAGGAAAGACTTGCTAAGAGGTGGATACAATGTAAAACTATATTCTGAAATTACTTGAAGGGAGTAATTATTTAATGTATAGGTAAAAATTGTCAGTTTGATTTGAGTGTAGAAAACTGGGAACAAAAAGTGACATTTAGCTGAAACCTGGCTTAATGAAACTAAATTCTGCCTGACAACTACCCCCGACAGGAGTTGAAACTGGATGCTCAGCCACTCTGCCCCTGGCCAAAAGGAGTTAACACCTCTCTGATTAGATTAGGGGTGGAGCAGCTGGGGACTACAGGGAGTTGAACAAAGGCCTGTCCTGGACTCGGGCAAATGTTATATTGGGGGTGTCGTAAAATAGCTTCCTCTTGGGAGAAAATGGGGGGCAGCTGTGCCTCTGTGAACAAGCTGGCTTGGGGGAAGTGGATAAACCAGTTATTCCACCATGTGATGTGGGAAGCCACAACCCTTTTTGACCAGAGCATAATTTTAAAAAGATAGATAACTCATAGTGCGGACTTGTCAGAATTATATAAGTAATATCATTATTTTTGTGATTTTTTTGTCAACATTTTGAGAGGTGTTAGGACCCTGTGGTGTATTCTGGGGGGTTGCTAGCGGAAAATAGGGTCTCACTCCAAATGTCTGCATGTTAAAAATCTGACACTTCAACAATTAATGTCCATACTCCTTGCGCACATGTGTGTAATTTTGGGTAAATGTCCGATATAGCAAAACCAGTTAAAAAAGCGCAAAATGTTGTCATTTTTGAATGCAAGCCCCCAGGAAGATCAGAGGCGGACAAGCATGGACCATAAGGAATATATAATGTGCACATGTAATTTCAACAAATTGTATATCTGGGAAGGATGTATTTGAATCAAATATAGATTTGTGGGCAAACTGGCCGGGGGAGGATCCTGTGACCCATAAACAGACTACATCATGATGACAATCCATTTCCTTCCCCCAATCATGGGAGAGGGGAGAATTGGGCCAATGACAAGTAGAGAGGGGCAGGCTTAGCTAGGCCCAGGCACACACCCATTTTCAAAACACCTAAAAAGAGACTGCTGGGACAGGTAGAGAGATTCAATTCCATTTGCTGCGGAGCATGCTGACCGACGACTTCACATCCAGAGATCCAGACTTCAAATCCATCAATCTCCAAAGACCAGAACTTTACTTCAGAACTTAAAGCAAGGGCCTAAACCCACAAACTGAGAACTCTTCTCAGCAGGCCTCAGCAACCTTAAAATCATTTGCAAACTATTCCACAGCCAGGCGAGCTGTTTGAATTCTTTTGCCAAGAACAATTGCCAGAGACCAGACCAGAGATCCAGAGTGACCCAGACCGCTGTGAGCAGAACCAGAGAGCTGACCCAGATCACTGTGAAGTGCCGAGACCAGAACCGGAGTCCAGTCCAAAACCTGACCAGATCTGTGGCGAGGCCTATTTTAAATTTATATTGTGAGTACCTAGCAGAACTGTGCAGAACCAATCTCTTAGTTAAAATAATCTAATCCAAACTATTTAACCTAAATAGAACAGCCTCCTAGAAATCGTGCCATCTGTCATTTGTAAAGCTGCACAACTGTCACCTGTCAATTCTGAAGCTGCAAGCAGTCACCTGTCATTTTGAGTTTTACTTTAAATCCGAAAATCTACCTTTATTTAATCGTCCGTATCTCTGGAACCGTTTGGGCTAGGAACGAAATTAGGATCTAAGCTTTCCAACAAGCCTAGAACCGACTTGCTTATACTTTTGCCGCAATCACGATTCACGCACTCGCAAATTTACCGTGATTTGCGATTTTGGCTCAATTTCTCCACTTGTCAAAATAGCAGCTCCATTCTTTCGTTTGTTAAAATCCGTTTGCAACTTGGTAATAACTCATAGAGCATTGCTAAAGTGAGCCTGAACTAATACCAGCACACATCTCCCACTCACCCTGAATCTCTAGAGGGAATTAAAATCAGTTGGAACATTTTCCCATCCATTGCCATCACATTTAAAAAGCATTTTGGGCCTGTGTTTCAAACTCCTACCTGTTTCCTCTAAGCTTGCTGGGTGGGAACTGAATTTCGTATTGAATATGATTGCATTCCTGAGAACTGTGTGCTCCTCTTTCCATCTCCTTCCATTTCTTACATTGCATAGGGGAGGGGGGTGAATTGCCAGAGAAACAGTGATTATCTTATCTTTTGCTAAAATCATATCAAGTATTTCTGTACTGCATTTTATTCCTCATTGCTTTTCCCTTGAAATCATAAAAGTATTTTTGCTACTTTATCCATCCTATACTAACTCCTCATTGATTGTAAAGAAGTGTGCTAGTGCCAGATTACCCATTGTTGATCAACATCATATGTCTAAGTGTACTATCAGATATTAATTTATTATAAAGTGTGATATATATATATATATTGTTTAAATTCTCAAATAAATCTTTTAATTTGCAAAACAAACCTACTTCTTGGCTCAGGGGGATTCTAAGAGGGGGGTGTTATACAAGGGTGGTCATCCAGAGTACTGAACTAGACATAAAAATACATTAATAAGGGTTTTCCTCAGCACCCCAGACTAGGTATTGACTTGGCTGTAGTGTTGATTGAATATCGCTTACAGTCCTTGTGGTGACAGGATCAGAAACACAGGATGAAGTAGAGGAAATCAACCTACTACGTTCTTCGCAAAATACAACCTTGCGAATAGCCCCAGAGTGAAATGACCTCAGGTGTCGCTTCATGGTCGTGGCCCCAAAGCTGTACGAACCGTGCTTCCCGCGACTGAGTATCATTTTGCACTCATTGCAGATAACACGGTTCACACGAGCCTTAAGATCATTCCCATAAATGGAAACTAACCGCTACACCCAAGACTTACGTCTAGTGCGGGCAGTAGGGATTTCCTCTACCTCATTCTCGTCATCCTCTTCTTCCTCCTCTGCATCCTCACTCCTGTTCCCCTCTTCAGGCGCTTGGGAAGGTGGTGGTGGTGGAGGGGGTGGGGGTGGTGCTGAAGCAGGTGCAGCACCAGGTGGCAGTTCTGCATCCAGGGATGCCATCTCGATGGTGGAATCAGCAAGTTGCTGGAGAAATAGCTGTGCTCTGAAGAATAGCCAGAAACACAATGAGAATAAGCTCTAGGGCGTGGTCTTTTATAGGGGTGCATGTATGCGGTTCGCAGACATGCGCGCTGTCCGTGGACAGATCGAACACAAAAAAGGGTTCAAAAAGTTTCAAAGATATGTAGAAACTCAGGATTAATATGTGGGTCTTGTGCCATGATGAGTTTTTATGGAAAAATATTGTGGATTACTCGAAAATGTACTTTTAAATTGTTCGGGGACACAAACAATGTCCGCATTCAGAACACGCGATCAGCATGGGCGCGGTCAAATGATCCCTTCGCGAACAGGTCAGTGAAGGAAGTTCCTGTTCACAGGACACAAATGCACGGACATTGGTTTGCGCATGCACGTTGATGTTCTACGGACAGTGTTCGGGTCCTGAATTAATTAAAAGTGCGTCACGCATCAAACGAACATTTCCGGACATCGCATATGTTCTGGAACAGTTTAAACTTGCTAGCGAACACTACAGACAGATATAGTGTTCTTTAGGACACTTCCATTTTCGTTTGATTACGAACTTTTCAGGACATCAATTGTGTTCTTAGAACATTTAACTTGCTAGTGAACATTACAGACAGGTATAGTGTTCTTTAGGACACCTCATTTTTTGTTTAATTACGAACATTTCAGGACACCAATTGGGTTCTTAGAACAGTTTGAACTTGCTAGCGAACAGTATGGACAGGTATAGTGTTCTTTAGGACACCTGCATTGTCGTTTAATTACGAACATTTCAGGACACTGCTTGTGTTCTTAGAACAGTTTCAACTTGCTAGTGAACAGTACGGACAGGTATAGTGTTCTTTAGGACACCTCCATTTTCGTTTAATTGCGAACATTTCAGGACACCGCTTGTGTTCTTTGAACAGTTTTAACTTGGTAGCGAACAGTACGGACAGGTATAGTGTTCTTTATTAGGACACCTCTATTTTCGATTAATTACGAACATTTCAGGGCACCAATTGGGTTCTTAGAACAGTTTCAACTTGGTAGCAAACAGTACGGACAGGTATAGTGCTCTTTATTAGGACACTTCCATTTTCGTTTATTTACAAACATTTCAGAACACCCGCGCTGTCCGCAGACATCTACATTGTTTTTAAAAAAATAAAAAATGGGAAGTAATTACAACACAATATAAAAATGTAAACTTATTTCACATATATTAATAATGTATGACAGAGAAGGTGAGGCAGAAACAGAAACAAAAACAGGAGAATTAGGGGTTTCAACATGATTGATATCAGGTGAAGAAGGGATGGAAGTCTCAAAGTCTCATCAAAACGTTTTGGATTAGTGAGAGGGTTTGGGGATAATTGATTGGGATATGGTAAGGGGGGACAAGTACATGTGGGACAATGGTATGAGGTTTTTGTTTTAAAATGATCCTCAACAAAAGTTTTCAAATTATTAAAATTGCTCAATAATAAATCCATTTTTTCTTTTAAGCTGTCAAGCGTGTTTTCCATAACAGTTTCTTCAGACATATTTTCTATTTTGGTATGCTCTGTACAAAAAGAAATATATATGTTAAATATATATAAAATAATAACACTTAAATGGTTTATATTGTAAAGTGTGTACCATTAGCTTCACTATTTTCTGACATTTCGTCATGTGGGAAGTGCTCCTCTAGCCATTCCAGAGACATCCTTGATGTCGTGGGTGTTAGTCTTAGCAGTGCACGGTGGTGGCGCGAGTTATGGTTGCTTAGCTTACCCTAACTGGCGAATTTCAAGGGTTTTTCGGTTTTACTTGGAACCATAACGTCCCTTTAACAAAGTTTTTTCACTGAATTTCATAGGTTTTTAGTAGCGCAACTTAACCATAACGTCCCTTTAACAACGTTTTTTCACTGAATTTCATAGGTTTTTAGTAACGCAACTTAACCATAACGTCCCTTTAACAACGTTTTTTCACTGAATTTCATAGGTTTTTAGTAACGCAACTTAACCATAACGTCCCTTTAACTAAGTGTTTTCACTGAATATATATATATCAATAATGTGTCCCCTATGCAGAAACAAGCAGCTTCTCACCACATGAGAAAATAACTATGAAAGAAAACCTTATGAGGATGTGCTTGAGTGCCTGAGGAGCACAAAATAAGGATTACAAAACTGACTCTTTATCTAAGTGGGTCCAGAAGAAAACAGGAAGAAGTGATAAGACAAGTCGCGGAAACCGGTTGACCATCTGTTTGGGAATATCATTAGAGATCGAGATATCCCCAGTTAACTAGTTGGGAAAATACCTCTGTGTATTACCTTAAGAAGCCATTTACTTGCCCCTGCCCCCACCCTTTGGGTCAGATGAGAAGGAGTAATAAAGTTGTGATTAAACTCCCCCTGTTGTAGAATGTTATTAGCATTTTTTATACTTTGGAATAGTTTGGAAGAGCTCCATCCTGCACACACCCTGACTAGGGCATATGCTTCATATCATTATCCTATAGGGTAGATTGAAGAGTAGGGCCACCCATTCTCCCTCTATCCTCTTTTTACTTAATAGGTGGCACACAACCTATCACTAGGGATAGACATTTGATGAGGGTATGCTAGCCTTTCCACGAGGGTGAGGTAGCCAGTAGTAGGCACCAAACATTACTGGCAAATGGAAAATGAAGGTAGAAGAGTGAAGATTTTGCACTGGATACTTGGTTGTGTCTACCTATGAACATTTCATGAAGTGTGAATGTAGTTTTCATAAGCTGATGCAGAATTCAGGTTACATCAGTCTAGGGACCTGGGAAGTTGATATGGGGTTTATCATTGCTTTTCTGCTGCCACTTATCAAGAGCAGGTTGGCTCCCAGTAATAATAACAGCCAAGGCTGTGAGGATTGTAGGGAAAATAGGCTATGGGCCTCATTACGAGGTGGGCGGTAAGGGATTACCGGCACCGGTAAGGGCACCTCTGCCGGTAATCCCTTACCACCCTACTATGAGGTTCCTTAGCGGGTCCCTTCCTTAATGCCTGGTTTTAACAGGCATTATGGAAGGGACCTGTTAAGGGACTTCAGAGCTAATAACGGTACCGCAATTTGCGGTACCGTTATTAGCACCTTCCCATTGAGCCCTATGGGGCTGAAATGGGAATGGGGAATGGCTTTTTCAATGGGGATTTACCGGTCCCGCAAAGGTCGGAATAGACCGGTAAGTCCCCATTGAACGGGACCAGACACGGTACCAGTATTGGAGGTAGACATGCCGCTAATAGCGCCATAACTACCTCCAACCTCGTAATGAGGCCCTATGAATTTCAACTGGGGCAGAATGTTAACAAAACTCAGATCCAGACAGCAAGACTCTTTTGAGACTCTGGTGTGAAACCCTGGTGTGAATCTGGTATTAGTCAGTACTGTGAATTTATATAAAGCAAAGAAAATGGGGGATTGGACACAGTTTTGCAAGGTAGCTATACGAGAGCATAGTGCATAACACCATGGTATGGTATGGACTGAGCTACAATGAAGCATAAGACTAACAATTATTTACCAGTAACACCTTAACATACTAATCTTGAATCCCTTACTAATATTGAAGGCAGCTCAGTCCATAGCCCAGTGATGCAGACAATCAGTGCAGATTATTGGTACAAATCGCCCATCGTCATGATGTTGCAACCACAGGCTGTGCGGTATTGCTGGAAACATGCGAGAAATAAATCTGCTTTTGCGATGAACATATGAGCTAAGGAATGTGAAAGGTCAGGTTGCTCAAAGTAGCTCCATTGTCAGTGTTCTGCTTCAGGAAGGCAGCATAGAGAAATGTAACTCCTTGGCATCCGTGTGCTGCCCTGAAAGTCTGGTGAAAGGTGAAAGGAAAGAAACACGTGTTCTCTGGAATATTCTGAACGGTTGGGCATTTTGGTCAGTGGTGTCTGATTGGCATGTGACATCATAAAGAGGGGCAGGGAGTTCTTACATGTTCTGTAGGAGAAGATACATGAAGGGGCAGGTTAAAGAGAGAGGCCTTAAAAGGAAAAATGCAGAGAGGAAAAGAAAAGAAAGTATTGGCTCTCAGAGACCACTGTGTGTTTGCTGGCCTTTTCCTGCTGAAGGGGAGAGAAGCAGATGGTAATGTTTTCTTTCATGTGCCAGCACTGACCAGGCGGCCTGTGGTGAGAGGGATTCTCAGCAGCAGAGGAAGGAAGGGTAATCCGAGCCTACCAGACCGAGGGCACACAGAACCTATCCTTTTCTGAAACTACAGGCGAGAATATTTCAAGCATTCTTTAAATGAGAATACATAATGTACCAAGTGAGGTTGTGTGTTTGTGTGATTGCATATTGTGAACAGCTGCAGGCTGGCAAACCTTTTAAACTTACAAGTGTAGATGGCTATTTTCATGTGTTTCTGCACCGTCCAAAAAGCAAATTTCACATATTTAAACTGGAAGCTAAAAGCATCTGCCAATATGAATGATAGATTTCAAGGCCATAGACAGCAATTCTTTGACCAGCCAACCCTACAAGTGTAATTGAACTTTATTTTTGGAGAAAGGGCTCTATCGTTGGGATGCAGTTACTATGAGGTGTGCTTGCAGCTCTATTTTGTCCTGAAGAATAGAATCTGCCATCGCTGCAATGGGAAATGTGAGTTTGCGATGTGCGCTTTCATTCTTGTATTACAGAAAATGTAATTCTGAATTCATTGCATTGCATATATCGTGTTGTGCTAGTAATGATCCTCACATGCTTATAAAGTACATGAAAGAACTAGATCATGTTTTGGTCTATTAATTACTCATGATGATGCATAGAGAGGTACAAATCTAAGGAGGTATTTTATTATCACCTGCGGTAAAAAGTAAGGTGCACCAAAACACTGTGAACTGGTTCAAATCATAAGGAGCTGATTTCCCTATATTGCAGCTTTCAGGTGACTTGGTAAGTCTATTCTGAGTCTCTACACCAAACAATCAATGAGATACCTAAAATGAAATACCACTAATGTAGAGAAAGTGTGCCCTAGTGTGTACCAGGTCCGGTTTTGGCTTGCCGCTCATGAACCCAATATAAAAATATCATCAGGTAGTCCTGTGTCTTTGGGGCTCTCAAATAACCTAACATATTTATGGTGCATTGGCCGTGATGCGGTAAAGCTGCTCCCGGGCGTGGCTTTGCATAGATTAGCATAGTCATATAATGCGCTCTTTCCCTGAACTGAAAGGCATTGTGAAGGAAGTGACAGTAATTGTGCAGTGTGCATGCTGAAATTCGCCTTGTTGTGTTGTTGGGTCCCGGCATGTTGGAAATAGAAGCTGGATTTTCCGCTCTGTCTAGTTACCTTGAGCCTAATCTTTTTGCTTTTGCTACATGGTTGTCTGAGGATTTGTTAACTTGGCGAGACAGGATTAAAAGTCCGATGGAAAAAGAAGTCCCCAATAAGATTTTAGAAAAGGGGAGCATTTTGCAAACATGTCTCCTTCAACTATTTCAGTCAAAATAACACAAACAAGAGGTTAACTGTATTATTCGAGTGTGTCAAGCTGTGGATCTCATTTCATAAGCTCTTTAAGCTGCGAGGAAAAGATTCTGATGTCATTTCTAAGTTACAGTGTAGTTTACATGCAGAAATGGAAGGGTTGATACAGATGGAAGCAGATTTGAAACATAGAAAGTTGGACACTCAGCTTCACACTAAATGTAACAATCTCAGTGCACAATTGATTCAGAAGGACAGTTTGCAGAGAGTGAGGAAGAATTAATTCCGTTGAAAACCAGGTTAGAGGATGTCCGAAAAGATAGGGATGTAGCAATTTCAGAAATTCAGACAGAAAGTATGGTAGTGAAAAGGCCAGGGGGTTTAGATGAAAATGAAGGAAAAACCAAAACAGTTGATCGTTACCAGACACAAATTAATTAGTTGCATGGACTAGTGACCAAAGTGAGGGGTGAGGATTCTTTATCATGGAACACAGCAACTTCATGCTCAGCACAGAGAAATGAAGCAGCAAATCTCAAATGTTGGACCCCAAGAAAAACAACAGTCCACCATGTCCACTGAAGCTGAATTTAACCGCAGCTCTAGTCAGGGAAACTTGGCAGCATCTGTCCACTCCACAAGGCCTGGCTATGGTCCAGTTTTTGAGTCTGAGCATGCTCACCCACACCAGAACGGGGGGGGGGCAAAATGATACATTACATGATGCACTGTGCAATGTATTAAAAATAATGAAGTCTCTCAAAGCTTTGATCAAACCGTTTAAAAAGGGATCAGATAGCTGTATCGAAGATCATCTCGAAGTCGTGACCGAGATTTTTCAGATGCTTCAAATTCCTAGAGCCCAATATGGCCACTATGTTCACCTTACATTAGACTCCACCACTCCCAATGTTATTTGAGGCCTAAATGAATAAAATAATTTGTCTTGGGAGGATTTTGAGAAATAGATTAAAGGCCAGTTTGTGCTGTATAACTCTATACAGCAGGCCAAGAAGGCTTCTTACAGCATGTCAGCACAGCCAAATGAGTCATCTCGCCAATTCTTTCAAAACTTAAAATGGGCATTCACACGTGTTGACGTGCCCTTTAACTCCCATTCAGTAGAATTCAAAACTGCTTACTTTAATGGGCTTCAGTGAGATATCGTGTCTCAGCTATCCATGAATTTGACAGCGAAAAACCACTAGAATTGTTCATTGAACAGGCAACTAAAATCTATGAGGTAATATCTAATGAGAAGAAAGAGACAGCTAAGAGTAGAGAACCTAAACCAAAATCTAAATAGTGCACACTGGCAGTTCTAGAGGTAATGCCTGTAAAAATGCCAGTAGAAACAGCCCACATTCAAGCAAAGAATGACACAGCACACAATCGAAGGGGCAATTCTCCCCAGAGAACACCACCCCAAGCTCCTATGTTCCAGTCTATAGACCACAGTGACAGAGGCACATGCATTAGTCCTTGATTTCTTGGTATGCTCCCTTGAAAGGATTTCACTATGATATGCCAGGGCTAAATAAAACCCAGAATCAGATGTACAATGGGCCATTTCAGGCAATAGAAGCCAAGAGTAGGTTTGACCCTGCCACTATGGTATATGGAAATCAAGCGAGACCAAGATATGTATATAGGTTCATTGAGAATAGAAATCAACAGAGAGAACAATTCTCACCTCATGAAAGACAAAATGTGAGCTAAACACCTCGTCAATATAGTAAGTCCCCACCAGAGGTTGACCATGGTAAAACGATGGTCACCCCACGTTCTCCATCTCCTGGGTCACAGGAATTCAGGAGAAACACAAACAGAAATCAATGTCCTGAAAGGTACCAGAACAGGCCTAATCAGGGTGAATTCAACCAGTACCGGCATAGAGCCAGAGGGATAAGTTTAGGGACATGGATAGATTCCAATGTTTGGAGGCTCACGTTAAAATGTTGTCTGAGCAGATAGGGAAAGTGCAAAAACAACAGTCAAATGACAGTGCAGAATGTCAAGGAGTGATCTTGCACGCAGCGACAAGTGACTAGCTAGTTTTTGCCATGATGAAAATATAGATGACCATGAATTACCTTTGAATGAAAACACTGAATTGCTTAGTGATTTAAAAGCAAAGAAAACAAACAAATGAAAGTGAGGTAGGGAACAGTAACACAAAGAAATATGGAGTGTTTTTTTACTTAGATTTGAACCAGACCATTCAAGTGTGTGAAAGTGAGGAACAGGAAAAAAGAAATGAACCTAAAAAAACGAAAGGCCGGCGAGTTAGACAGCAATTTAAAAAGAAAGTGCAATATAAAAATGATTAAACACATGCAGTCAAACAAATTATGGTTTGCAGCAAAGGGGATCGTTGCAGGGTTAATGGTGCACTGAATGTCTAGGCAATGGGAAATTAAAAGAAAAACACAAGTGACCTATTCTTAACTGATAATCAAAATACTGTTCATACTTCCACACAAATGAAAATGCCCCAAGTGACAGGTGCAGGTTAGTCACTTGAAGAATATTTTAAGCCACAGATTCTTCAGGAGGCAGAAATTACAGGTACAGTACAAAATGTAGGTAAGTGTCACATACCAGAAACTGACATGCTGTCACATGACACTTGTGAAAATGTAGATTCAATAGGGTTCAGAAAGGAGATTAATGCAAAGGACCCAGGGAATGAGGGAAAAGCAGTTGAGCAAAGGGAGATGAACACTGGTGGTCCCAAGATAGGGGGCTGTCAGTGGCTGCACTGCAAACGGGTTCTGACTCCAACAAGATAAACAAAGTGATACAAAGAGAGATGGGAAAAAGGGGGCTAAAGTGTGATTTCACATGCCCCTTTGCCTAGAAATAAGTCAGGCAGGTCTAAGGAAAGTAAGCCCTGAAATGAGTAACAATTCACATGTCCTATTTATACTAGAAGAATGGAGGACAGATATTATGCCCCTATTACTATCGAAGAGAGGTGCAATGCACTAGCAATGATTATCACAGGTGCCCAGGTAACCATGATGTCCCATAAATTAATGCAAAGCATAAATTAGGAGAAATCCTCACAGGACATGCTGATATTGAGGCAGAGTGAAGGCCTAATAATTTCATAATAATAATTTCAATTTGGGAGAAATACCAGTGGTGGGTGTCACTGAAGTTGACATCAAGATATGGAGACATAAAATGAGACAGGGAGTGGTTGTCACACCCATAGATGAGGTAGCATTCCTTATAGGAACAAATTGCCTTAGGAGACTGTCACCTCTTATTGATGGGGTGAAAGGGGTATTGTGGTCTTTTGCCAAGCAAAATCTGAAACCTAAAAAGGTAATGAGCCAGAGCAACAATGCAGAATGTCACACCGTTGCTAGATCAGAAAGTGTGGTGGAAGTGTATCTTCAAAATAGCTGTATGCCTAGTGTCACGGTCATTCTCATGTGCCAGAGTGAAATGCAAGAAGAAAAGGAAAAGCAATCTGTAGAGATTCTTTGGGATCCAAAGAAAAATTGGCAGACACAGATTGATGAGAACACATTGGGCCTCATTCCGAGTTTTGAGGTAAGTAACTGTCCATGGAGCAAATACTGTGTCCGTGCAGTAAAGAGCCCGCTAATAGAGGGACATTACGAGTACGCGTGCAAAAGCTTTGCACCATGCCGGTAACAACGTTACCGGCATGGCGTTAAACTTCCGAAAATGGCCCTTAGCGGCATCATGTAAAGCGCAGACAGCACTACCGGCATCAATTGAAGTGGCATTAGAGGTGACCGCTATCAGCGGTCACCGCTATTAGCAGTCACCATAAATAAGTGGAACCGGAAGCAGCGTCATCGCACAAGAACGAGAAAGAGCACAGTGGCCATCTTTAAAAACATAATCCATTGCCAACCTCAACACCCAGGAACTGGAGCATATTGCTGAGTACATAGATCAACCTCCAACAACCATATAATTCCCAAGGCACTTAAAAAAGGCACCTCCCGCCAGCACAAGGAGCACTTTAATGAGGATGAGCTCATCATGCTGGCTGAGACCCTGGCTGACAATACCGATGTCTTATTTGCAAACAACCTCATGAGAGATGCAGTAATCTGGGAACTAGTCGCCCAAAGGGTCAGCGCGCATTGCAACACCCCCCGCACCACAAAGGATGTCTGTAAGAGATGGGATGACCTGCGCCTGCGAGTCAGGAACATCCTGTCTGCAAACAGGAACCAGGCCATGGCTACTGGTGGAGGACCAAGCTCACCAATAAAGCTGAGTCGGTGGGAGGAGATCCGTGGCAGCATGATTGGCATAGAGGCCATTGAAGGCGTGGGCAATATGGAGCGTGGCAGCACGTCATCGGTGGAAGGAGGTGAGTTGCCTAAGAAAACACTGTAATGCAAAGTCTGATGACAGTCCACCAATTTGTCTGCCTATAGAGACAAGGCATGGCCCAATACATACACATTCCCAGCCTAGTTGTCGTCTGCAGCACAGACACATGCACATGCCTGCAGCATGGCAATACCATACCTGACACACACCACACAAATATGAAAATGGCATAAGTCACACTGCACGTAGGCCACTACAGAAATGTATGTCACATAGCATAAGCCCGCCCCAACATGAGTGACCCCGACGGATGCCTGCATGATCCACCCATATAGCAAGCAACTTGAACATCAAAACTCCACTGCCTATTCCCCTCTAATGTGTAGATGAGCAATAATACAAATGTTTGCATAATGCTTGTCAAACCATCACTCATGCCGTCCCTCTCTTTGTCCCCCACATGCTCAGATAATGACAGCGAGACCCGGGACTTACTGCCACAGGCTAATACACCCCGGAAGGGGGCCAGGGATGAAGGCAACAGGCCTTCCACTTCCAAAGCCCCACACAAGCCACGACAGGCACCAAAGACCAAACCAGCCCTGGATGCCATGGCACTGGTGCCGCCAAGGCCCATGACCACAGTACCCACAACACCTGTGGCACCTGCAGAGGAGACAGTTGAAGGGCCACAATCAGCAGGGAACAGCTCTGTTGGGGAGGCGGCAGCTACAGCACCCCTCACAGATGACGACGTGCAGGGACAGGTGTGTGTGCCTGTCAAGGACGACTCCTCCGACCTACCTGCTACACCAAGTCCAGCCCCATCCCCCCAGCACACATCTGTCGACACATACCACAACAGCATCCCAGAAGAGTCTGGGGGGAGTCCATACAAGGGAGCATGAGTCCCATAGAGGACCCAAAAGCAGTTGCCCATGTAACACATGCACCCTCCACCTCCACTGGTGTACTGGCGGGGTGCAGCAGGCAGGACACGCTGCGCAGCAGCAGGAGTAACTCACTGCCCTGGTGAGACAGTCCGTCACAGACAGTGCCCAAGCAAGGCAGGAAGGGCGCGACAACACCACCTCCCTGAGGCAGATCATCGTGGTAGGTACAAATAGACTGTGTGAGGAGGTGTCTGCCCTGAGGCAGGTCCTGACTTGCATTGCTGATTCAACGGAGGCTGAGCGTCAAGCCCCCAGAATGGAGCAGGCGGCCAGCCCATCTTCCTCAAGCTCCACGCAAACCAGCCCCCTACACAGGTCGACGCGCACCCTGCGCCGCTCGGACATGCCGCCACCTGGTGCTGGGAGTGGCACGATGTAGACGGGGCAGCCCGATGAAGGCAATAGACAATTGCTTGGACACCATGTATGGGGGAGTTGTGGGGGGAGGGGAAGTGGGGAGAGGGTGTGTGGGGGAGTTGTGGGGGGTGGTGGAGGGGGAGAGGGTGTGTGTGGGAGTTGCGGGAGGAGGGGTAGAGGGAAGGGGGAGAGGGTGTGTGGGGCAGTTGTGGGGGAAGTGGGAGGGGGGGAGGGTGTGTGTGGTGGAGGGTTAGAGCACTTTAATCTTTGTTGGACAGTTAAATACACCCATTGTGTGAAAAAAAAATCTTGAGTGGACATTCCTCATTGCATATGTGTCATTTATTCATAAACATTGCTTAGTTTATATGTACTCCCACATGCAGTGCCCTCTGTCTGACTTTCATGTCTGCCTCTGCACCCATGTGTTAGAAATATTGTGCTATCACTGACTGACACATAGCACATACCTCCTGTGTATCGGCACCGCAATGATGTGCAGCCACAACTTCTTCATCCCTTCATCATCACCAGGTGGTTGCAGTTCAATGTCAGGGGGCAGGGGCACGGTCCATCGGATACACATGTTGTGTAGCATGACACATACCATGATGATCTTGGCCACTTTCTCACGGGTACGGGTATGGGAACGGTTGTAGTCCTCCTCGTGCCTGTTCTGTGGGTTTCGGACAGGGGTGAGGAGCAACGGCTTCAAGGGATAGCCACTATCACCTGCATGGGAGGCAATAAAAGGTATATGTCAGTCGATTCTTGATGGACAGTTGTAGTAGTCACACATGCCTGAAGATTATCGATGGTCACATGCACATGTCCCTGGTTGTATGCACACCATTTTCATGCCCTCTATGTGGTCTGTGCCATAGACTTGTGGTGTGGGTTGCATCTCCAAGTTGATACACGGTGTACACTGCCTTGATGTTGCTCATGCATTGTGGACGCATACCGCTGTGTTTGTGTGAAATTTGTGATGTGTAGTGTTCTGTCAGATTTTCTGGCTAGCAGCGTTGGCAGTAGGGTCTGCAATATTAGGTATTCAGCGCTGATTATTACAATGGTGACATGCTGCACTTCTGTGGTGGTTGCGGCCCTGTGACCAGCAGTGGATTCCCTTGGTGATTTTGTTCAGTGCACTCCCATGGATGCTTGTCATGTGTAGTGATTTGCTGCATTCATTTACATAATGTATATTCACAGCATTTTCCCGGATTGTGTTACAGAGGATGAGGTACGATGATGGGTGGTGGACGTGGTGTGGGATGTGAAGTGTTTTCAAGTTTGGCATGTTGTGCTAGGTGTCCAGCTAACTTCATTGCTATGGGATTTTGTCGTCATGTTCAGTTAGGGATGCTTTGGGGCTCAGTATTTTGTGATGTGCACACCGTGCTGTCACATCAACAATGACCCCATGGTGGTATGTGCATCTATCCCCCATTTCACTGCCATGTGCCTGTCATGCAACTTACTAAGCAGCCAGGCACGTCGTCCTGCATGTCGCTCCATATGGCGTGGTAGCATGGAGTTCCGCAGGACCATTGAGTCATGAGTTGATCCGGGATATCGGGCACAACAATGCGTGATAATCTTGCTGGCGTCACATACCATCTGCCCATTGATGAGTGGTATTGCCTGCGGTTGCGGTACACCAACTCCATGGCATGCGGGACCACCAACTCCACGTGGGTGCAGTCAAGGGCACCTACACAATTTGGCATGCCTGCCAGTGCATGGAAGCCAACTTTTGTATTAAAAATCTTCTGGGGAGTCCGTGGTAGGGATATGTAGTCCCTGTGTGCTTCAGGAGGGCATCCAGAACTTGGTTCAGAATGCGAGAAAATAAGGGTTGTGATATGCCATGCATGTGCCACATTGTGTGCTGGTAGATGCCTGTGGCAAGGAAATGGAGCACCGTCACTGCCTTCAGTAGAGGGGGTATGGCGGTGCGTATTTCAATGAGGCTGACAATGACGTCGTGTATCATGTCTACGATGGTGGTGATAGTGTCGCGGTCCACACGGTACAGGGTGTGGATCTGCTCAGGGGTTAGGTTGAATGGACTGGTTCTGATGCAAGGGATTGGTGGCTGCCTGCGTGGTACCACTGGCTGCACTGGTGGGACTTGCTGGGTCTGTCTCACCCTCCTTCTCCTCCTGTGTCTCCTCTGTGGTGTCTGCTGTTGTTGCTGGTGTGGCAATGCAAGCATGTCCTCCAGCCCCAGTATTGCTACTACTAGTGGAATCATTTTGGTGTGGGAAGTGGTGTGGTGTGTGGATTTGCTCCTGGCCCTGAGTCCATTGCCTCCACCTGTGCTGATTGTGTGCACCTGTGGCAGTTGGGAACACTGCACACAGTAGTTTACGGGTGGTTTGCCAGCATGCTGGTATCCCCTATTTGCGTCTTCATGATGCCGGTATTTGCATATCCGCCTGACTTGTGATGTCCTCCTGTTAGCAGGATCCCGGTATTGCCGGCCTGAAGGCCCGCGCCCTTCCCGCCATTAGAGGCACCGTTATTAGCGGTGCCTCTAATACCGGGTGCTTAGGTTGGAATAGCCCGGAGCGGTATGCGATGCCGGTAATCCTTTACCAGCATCGATTTTCCTTTACCTCCAACCTCGTAATGACCCCCATTGTGTTAACAAATGTTGCTGCAGAGTCAGATCATGAAAAACATATTTCAACAATTGCAGAGATACACAAGGAAGAAGGGCAGACCTGGATCCCGGTGCATATTAATGGGCATCCAGAAATGATTGAGGCTGTGCTGGCCCTAGAGCAAGAAAAGAATTTCATTAATGAAAATATGATTAAACAAATCCTTGACAGAAAGGAAATACAGAGTTTTAAAATAAAAAAATCAACAAATCTTTGGGCAGGACAACCCTCAATTGGGGCAAAGAAATGTGGGAAGGTTCATGTTGAAAATCAAAATTGGTTCCACAAGCATTAACCACAGTATTTGGATAGTAAGTGGAACCAAAAATAAATTCTATTTGGGACATTAAAACAAGCACAGAATGTGTATGATTTTAGATTTCTTAAATCAAAAGGTATGGTCTATGTTCGGTGGAGAGGTACCTGAATTTGAAAACAAAAGACAATCTTATCATTGAGGCCCAAATGATGCTGTATGCAGTTGAGCTTCAGATAAAGAAAGATGTCACTATTCCTGCTTTCACCAGACAATTTGCAATGGCATTAATATACAGAAAGAGACAACAGATGGAAGGGCATAATGCATTTGTGTGCCTCAATGAATCCATGAGACAGCAAGGGCTAGAATGTGAATATACACCATTGACAGAGATTGGGGAAGGCCCCATTCGAATACCGGTGAATAACATGCGATGTCAGAACTTTCATTTGGAAGAAAATACAGCACTTGGGATAGCAATACAGGAATCCCACTGCTGATTTAAATAACATAGTCATCGGGAATATCCCTGAAAGCTATGTAAATCCACAGGATGAATTGCCAGTCATTGGATTCTAAATCAAAGGGGATTTTCAGGATAGTGTCTGTTTACCCGTACAAACCAAAAGATGTGATATGCTGTCATCAGGATAATTGCATCTAATTTGAAATGGGTGAATCTGAATGAAAAGAGTAGCAAGGTGAAATGCAACAGATTGGGATGGAGGTTAATGTGCCAAGATACCTAAGGGTGGTGGCTCTCCAAAGAGACCCTGCCACACAACTAGAGGAAAGCACAGAGGTCACTCCTTTGGAAGACTTCCCAGAATTCTCTAAAATGGTAGAGGAGCAAATTCAAGCTTCAGATGCTTACACAAATAAAGAGGAAAAAGAACAATTAAGGAACCATTTTTTTATCGAGTTCAAGGAGGTATTTTCTAAAGACGCCTGTGATTGCAGGCTTACCGATTTGCATGTTGCCCCAATACCAGAATTGTATGGTAGGGAGCCAGTATTTGTGCAACAATATAGGTTACCCCTGGCCTGCCTGGAGTCCCTGGCAGCAATAATATAAAATATGGAATTCAGTGGCTTCATTAAGCCTATTGACAGTACTTTAAGCCCAAAGGCCAATGGGGCTTGTGTGCAGACTTGAGAGAACTAAATAAGAGGCTCTCTCCCATTTATTGATCAGGGTCTTGCACAATACAGGGGTCAAAGATATTTACTACTCTGGATCTTACAGCTGGATACAGCTGGATACAGTCTCCAACCCAGACCTCCCTATCCCTGACACCTATACCAGTGTTTCCTCCAGACAGACCCTCAACGACATCCTCTTTGTCGTTCCCTCGTCAGACCTATGGACACTTCATATGGTCTTTGTGCTCTCTACTTTCTCTTCTTCTCCCATTGTTTGTTTGTTTGTTTGTTTGTTTTATTTTTAATAATGCGCAACATACCCTAAGGTAACAGGGCACAGCAGTTACATGAATATGTGAAGCTTAGTTACAGTAAAGTCAGTAATTACATAGTTAAATGCAGGTATTATATACATAGGTATATACGGATAAAACATACGTCTAGGCGGATGCTAGAATAGTAAAAAAAACAGGTGATACATACAACATATTTACAGCAGCAATATATACAAGTATGGGCAATGGTAGGGTTAATGTGTGTCAGTGTAGAACAAAGGCAGAATGGCGGGGTAGAGGTAGTTCCTTGCAGTGAATCCTGACTATTTGCTACATTTAGTGATCATTCGCTTTCAGCCACAGGATAGTGTTGGTCCTAAAGTTGTGGTAGGAAAGGTCAGATCTCAGTGTAGGTGGTAGGGAGTTCCACAGTTTGGCTGCTTTCACCGGGAAGCTGTTGCCGCCGATAGTGGAACGATTGAAATTAGGAATAGAAAGACAGTCTTTATAAGCTATTCTGGAGGGTCTCAGGGAGATATGTCTTTGAAATCTGCTGACCAGGTAGATGGGCGCAGCATTGTTAAGCGATTTGTAGGTGAGTGATAAAGTTTTAAGGAGGATTTTATCATTGGTAGGGAGCCAGTTGATCTGACAGCTACTCTCAGAAATGTGGTCTCTTCTGGAGATGCCTAATGCCGCTCTAAGGGCATTATTTTGTAGGGTTTGTATTTTTCCAATGGTAGCTTTGGTTGACCCAAGATAGAGGGAGTTGCAATAGTCCAGGTGAGACAGGATGAGGGCTCTAGCCAAGGTGGTGCAGCTAGTGTCGGAAGGAAATGGTTTGGCTGTGTGGATAAGTTTGCACGTGTAGGCAGTAGAGGACGCTAGAGAATTAACCTATTTGGCAAGTGAGAGGTTGGAATCAAGGTAAAAGCCTAGTGTTTTTACCTCGTGTCCCACCTTAATGCTGTTACCATCGATGATGAAGGAAGAGTAGACGGTCCTAATTTTTTTAGGCTGGAGGTAGTGCCCAGGATGATGACTCTGTTAACCAAGGCCAAGCCCATTTCATAATCCCCAGAAAGCAGGAGGAGGATCTGGGTATCATCTGCATAGTTAGTGTAGGTGATACCCAGATGATCCAGATCATCGAAAAGGGGCTTGGTAAAGATGTTATAAAGTGTAGGCGAGACACAAGAACCCTGGGGCACACTGCAGGTGATTGGAATATGGTCGGCAGCTGCGGTAGGTGAAAAAACCCTCATGGTTCTGCCATTTAGGAAGCATCTAATCCATGTGATCGCCTCATCAGAAAAGTGTGCAGCTGTGTTAAGGTGGTTGCATAGGATGGTATGGTCGACCAAGTCGAATGCAGCCGAGAGGTCTAGGAGGAGGAGTAGGGCAGCTTTGCCGTTATCTCTAAACTCATCGACTTGGGTCTTAAGGTTGATGAGTGCTGTCTCCGTGTTGAGGACAGAAGCCAGATTGTCTGGCTCCTAGTAGGTGCTGTGCTTCCAGGTGTTTTTGGATTTGTACATAAGCAACTTTATCCAGAATTTTTAAGAGGAAAGGTACTGTCGTGATTGGCCCGTAGTTAGTTGGCACAGATGGGTCAAGAGTGTTTTTTTTAACAGTGGAAGTACCCAGGGTTGTTTGAGATTGGTAGGTATGGTACCGGTAGAGAAGGATGCGTTGATAAGCTTCATAATGAAATGGGAGAGGTCTCGGGCTGCATCCTTGATAAGTTGTGCAGGGCAGAGGTCGCCTTGACAGTTAGATGGTTTCAAGACAGGATGATTCTTTCCACTTCAAGAATAGAGACTTTGGTGAAGTTGAATCGTGTAGGATCATTGGAAATAGTACTCTCAGTTGTTTTGGATGGGGGAGAGTTGATATGTTATTGGCTATTACATTTTGGATCTCGGAGCACCATTTTTTGTCTTTGGTGCATGTGTCAATTGGTGCTATGGGAGTCTCAATTTCTTTCAGGATGGAGAATAATTCCTTCATATTGGATTTAGCTTGGGTTATACGGTTGTCGAAAGATATTCGTTTGGCTAGGCATAACTCTTTTTTGTAAAGGGAAGAGAGTTTGGTAAGTTTGAGTTTGTAAACTGCTGAGGGTAGTTTTTTCCATGCAGCCTTGCAGTTACTTTTTTGTTGCCTTAGGTAAACCATTTATTTAAGTGAGTTTTGGACTTACTCGGTCTGAGTTTGATGGGGGCGATTAGGTCTAAGGAAGTGGTCATGATTTTATTGTATTCTTCAACCAGGATTTCAGGATCCGTGTTGTCTTGGAGTGAGTTCAGGGTAGGGAGTAGGGCAGGGATAAGCCTATCCACAGTAATGCTCTTTTTATTTCTAGTTAACGTTGATGGAGCTCTGATAGCGGTTAATGGTGGAGGTCTGGTGGTGGAAAGCATGAATGACACAAGGTGGTGGTCAGTCCAGGCTAGTGGTGAAATAGAGAGGATATTAGCTTGACAGTTATAGTCTGCCACCCAATCGAGTATTCTACCTTTGTTGTGGGTAGGTGTGTTACTTCTTTGGGTGAAGCCTATTTCTGAAAGGGCGTTGAGTGTAGAGAGGGCAAGCTGGTCTTAGGGGTCATTGAAACCCATATTGAGGTCCCCAAGTATCATTACTTGTGTAGAACCTTTGAGGTTACTGGACAAGATGGTGTTAATGTCATCTTCAAATGTCCCTGGAGGGCCTGGGGGTGGTAAATCAGGTGAATATTAAGGGTTTGGGCATTTGAGAGAAGAACTTTAACAGATAGCAGTTCACAAGAGAGGACATCGATGGGAGTGGCTAGTCTCATTGTGAGGCTACATTTGTAGATAATAGCAATGCCACCTCCTCTGGATTTTAATCTGTCTTGTCTCAATATGGATTAGCCAGCCGGGATGCTAGCATGAGCATAGGGCCTGCTGCAGGGTGTAGCCAGGTCTCGGTGATGGTGAGGAAATCTAAATCTTCATTTAGGATAAGGTCAGCGATTTCTGTAGCGTGCGCTACTAGAGATCTGGAGTTGATTAGAGCTCCCTTGATCTGGGGGTTCAAAGTGGTAGTAGTTGTCAGGTGGTGAGCTTGTGATGTTTTAGGTTTGCTATGCTTGCCCGTCTGTTTGTAGGCGCCGGGTCAGAGGTGGGGGCTAGGTTCACGTTTGTATTAGTGTGGCAGGGCTGAGTTGACCTGGACCTTGGTCCTATAGTCGTAGGAATAGATCTGATGGGCGGCTCATAGATTTTTGCTAATCTAGCTCTAACACGTGAATTTCTAGCTGTCACTGTGCAAGGATTACTTGGAAATGGGGATTTCACAGCATTCATGTCTCGGTATGGGCGATTAGCTGAAATGTTACATGAGTTGGAGGTATACGTCATGGTGGGTGGCAGGTGTAGTAGCATAGTATATAGCGTGATACTTTGTAAAATGGCTATAATGCAGGCAGTCTGGCTAGAGACTGGGGGAGCATACTAGTTTGAGGTGTCCAACCACTTTCAGAAGTTGAAATCAGACCATCAGAAGGCTTAGACTGACAGTCGGTCATGGGCTCAGAGAGGCAGACAATGTCAATTGTGGTAACAATCGGTAGGAAGGCACTAGCCGCGCTTCTACAGAGCAAACATTGCAGACGATGTCAATTATGGTAACAATTGGTAGGAGGGTATTAGCCACACCTCTACAGAACAAACATTGCAGACGGTGTCAATTGTGGTGACAATTGGTGGGAGGGCACTAGCCGCACTTCTACAGAGCAAACATTGCAGGCAGTGTCGATTGTGGTAACAATCGGTAGGAAGGCACTAGCCGCGCTTCTACAGAGCGAACTTTACAGAATGGGCAATCATTACGGGCAGGTGGTTAGCAATCAGGAAGTACATAGGTAAGAGTTCAGTGCAGTATATGTCGCCATAGGTCAAGTTAATGCAAGTAGGCATAGAGAGAGTTAGCCTAATTTTAGGCAAGTTTCTAGAGAGGTAGGTAGTCAATAGGGAGGCAATCCGTCAATCAAATTAGTACATATCATGGGCAAATCCAACGTCAGTTAGATTAAGCAGATGTCGATAGGCGGACATACATAGGGACTGGCAAAAATCGGATCGAATTCCCAGGAAGGTATGCTGGCGGTCAATGTACACGCAGGCAGTTGTATAGCCTGTTGGAGCAGGCAAGCATAGGAGGCACTAGCCTAGGTCAGAACAAAATTTCCAAGTTGTATGCATGCGAGTAATATACGCACAGGCGATTAAGTAACTGATTAGGGCATGTATTAATTGGGACGTGCTAGCCTCATTTTGAGTGGAAGTGCATGTATAGGCAGGCAGTGCAGGGGGAAGTAACAAATAGGGTAGAGCAAGCAGACCTTACAATGCCCTGGCTCATGCATTAAGAACGATAAAGGTAAAGGCAAACGGAATAAGAATAAAGAACGCTCCTCACGATTGCAGGCACTTTGTAGTTTTGATAGAGTTCAATAGTACATTTGCACGACATTTATAGAATGAAATATTATTTAGTATGTGCTGGTGCCGCAAGCTGCAGGTCAAGGGAGGAGCACTGGCCAGGCGTTTGTTGGGACCTGGGAACAGGCTCCGTGCAGCATGAGTATTCCTCGCGGCAGTAGTGGAATGGTATAGTCACAGATCTGGGCTGTAGCTAGAGTAGTGATTCATACGGGCACAAGCAGCAATCAGCTGATTGTGTGGGAGAGGTTACAGGGAGCCAAATGGCGGGATGGGACGCCTAAGCAAGAGGGAGGGAGGTGGTCAAATCATATGGGAAGGTGCTCGCAATGGGTCGAAATGATGAGCATATGTAGAAGAGTCAAATTAATCGAGTAGGTGAAACAGCAGAGGGGCACAAGGGATCTTGCCTTAGAAATGCAGGAACTCGAACGCTGTTGTTGTGAAAGGAGCAAATGAATCGAGTAGGTGAAACAGCAGAGGGGCACAAGGGATCTCACCTTAGAAATGCAGGAACTTGAACGCTGTTGTTGTGAAAGGAGCATCGGATGGTGCACGCAAGCGCGTCCATGAGCGGTCAGGCTCAGTCAGGTGGAGTCTTTTTTGGTTACCTTTGTCGGGGGCCGGCTTACGCCTGCCGGAGCCTCCCCATAAGCTATCAGAGCACAGGCAGCCAATCAGAGGGCAAAGGGACTTCAGAGGGGTTTGAGTCCAACCACAGAAGCGGCGGCGGCTATCTTGGAACGGAAAAAACCTTGTGTTTTTGGCAAATTGAATCAAGGTAAAAATGCACTTTGTTTCCTTGCCCAGACAACACAGGGGGCTAGGAATGGGCAGAGAAGCAGCACTATTCAGAAGCCTTATTAGCACATGGAAATTACAATTTTTGAGAGCAGTGCTAAGGCAATGGAATAAGCAATGGTGAAGCCTCCTAGTTTACCTTAAGGACAACCAGTGTTTGGGGCTGCATGAGGCTGCTCCAGCAGCTGGATGGAAGAGGGAGCTCCTGCTCCAACCTCTGTGGGAAGAAGGGACATCAGGCTCAGTCAGGTGGAGTCTTTTTCGGTTGCCTTCGTTGGGGGCCGGCTTAATGGTTAGCCTGGTGGCACCTAGTGGGAGGCCCTCCTAGCCCCCATCCACTCCTCCAAGGTCCTCATGAATCTTTAATTGATCAATTAAAATTGAATTAAAAATGAAAAAATTACCTGAATGGCACCATCTTGGTCCAAGGCCCTGAGGCCTACCTTCTCCTCTGTGATAAACGGTTTCTGCACCTCATCATTTTCCTTTCTTCTCCTGCTGTCGCTTCTCTCTTTCATCAGCTTTTTTGCCTTCGCCCTCTGCATCCTCCTTGGCTATCTTGCCCTCTCCTCCTTCCTCCTCTGCCTCCCCTCGGGCTCCTTCTACACCTTCGCAAGACGTGCTTCTGATTTCTACCCCTCCCCGGAAGTCTTTCAAGGTTGGCAACCTTCTACATATTGCCACACTCAACTCAGAACTTGATCTTGATGTCCTCGGTCTCACTGAGACATGATTCATGGTCAGCTCTGTCACAAGCTTCGACACTCTCCTTCCTAATGGCAACACGATCCTCTCCTCGCCCAGATCCAAACGTTCCAGAATGGGTGTAGCCTTCATCTTCCTGGAGTGGATTCCTTCCTCTGTCATTCCTATGCAGACCTGCTTCTTTTTCGAATGCCTTGTCTGCAGACTCTCTCTCTCTCCTGGTCACTCTCTTACCATGACTACTATCTATCGGCCACATGGTCAGATCACCTCCTTCCTCTCTGAGTGGGCAGACCTCTCCTCCTGCCTCCTAACCTCTAACTGGATGCTCCCTGATCCTCCTCTGGACTCTTTTTTAACCTCTGTGACTTTCTCTCTCATTCTGTTCTCCCCACTGCCCGACTCACTCTGCAGAGCATACTCTGGATGTTCTGATCTCCTTAGCCCTCCCGTTCTCTATTCCACACACACTCCTCTCTTTTGGAGTGATCACTTTCTCCTTTCCTCCCATCTCTCCCTCTCCACCCCTCAGGCCAAGCCAACTCCAGCACTGCCACCTACCTCCTCGGTCATCTGACCCATGAAGCGTGTGTCAATTGAGGCTTTCGCCACCACTTTCTCTCCCCCTCCTCAGGCTGACTCATATCCTGACACAGCCTTTTCCACGCTCCACTCTTCTATCTCTGATACTCTTGATGTTCTTGCCCCTGTCATGGGGATCCACTTGGAAGCCCAAAGCCAAGTGCAACTCCTGATATGACTCTGTCCGCATCACCCTTAAACGCAATTGCAGGGTGGCTGAGAGGGAATGGCTAGCTCCTTGCGCATCCACTGACAAACTGGCCTGCTGCCTACTCCAAAGGCAATACCGGCTCTCTGTCCACACTAAGAAGAGAACCCACAATCAAGCCTGTGTCTCTGCAGCATATAACAACTCAGCCGAACTCTTTAAAATCTGCAAGGAGATGGCTAATCCAGCTGCAGTCTAGACCTCTTCTGTCCCCTCTCAGGCCCTCTGCATGGCCCTGGCTTCTCAATTCATCTCTAAAATCCAGGATATCCCGTCCACCATCTCGTCCTCTACTCCTCCTCCCTCTACTCTCTCCTCTGCCTCTGGCCCCCCTGTGTCGACCTCCCCTCCCTCTTTCTCTTCCTTTCATCTGTTCTCCCATGATGAGGTTTCTAGACAAGTTCGATCTATGAATGTCTTGTCAAAACAGGTTCTTCCCTGTTCTTCCAATACCATGAAGGAGCACATTGACACCGTCACTCCTGCCCTGGCTGACTTCTGCAACCACTCCTTCACCACTGGAACCTTCCCTTCCCCCCTGAAGTACTCTCTTGTGCACCCTCATCTCAAGAAACCCTCAGCCGACCCTTCCTGCCCGGCTAACTATCACACGATCTCCATCACTCCTTTCGTGGGCAAACTCCTTGTAAAGCTGGTCATCTCCCTGCTTAATCCTCACACTGAATCTGCTGGTTGTCTCCATAACCATCAGTCTGGATTCAGAGCAGCCAGAAGCACAGAAACTACTTTACTGAACATCCATGAAGACCTGCTCTCTAATCTTCAGTCTAATCTCCCCTCTGTCCTCATCTTATTCGATCTCTCTTCTGCCTTTGACACGGTTAACCATGCCATCCTGCTCAATCACCTCCGTGATGACCTGGGTATCACCGATCAGGCCCTGGCCTGGCTGCCCTCATTCCTCTCTGATTTTCCCTCCCAGTTCCAACCTGGGTCCTTCCTTTCCTCTATCTCACTCTCTACATGTGGTGTTCCCCAGGGGTCTAACCTCTCTACCTGGCTGTTCAACCAATACGGGGCACCTCTTGCCCAACACATTGCTGCTCTCTGCTCCAACTTTCAGTGCTATGCGGATGACACTCAGCTCATTTTCAAGCTCCCTTCTGCCACCTCTTCTCCTTCTCTCATCTCTGACTGTCTGTCTGCTATGCAGGAGTGTTGTGCCGCCAACGATCTCTGCCTTAATGCCAGTAAGACAGAGATTCTCCTCATTGGCACACCTGCACCCTCCTTTCCTGTCACTATCTGGCCGGCCTCCCTTTGTCCTCTTCCTGCTCCCATCTGTGAGGCTAAGAACCTCAGGGTCATCTTCGACCCCACAGTCTCCTTTTCTCCTCACATCTGCAACGTCTCTAAGAAGTCAAACTACCAACTGCACCTCCTCAGAGATATTCTTCTTTTCCTCCCCTTCCCCAGAGGCTCAGTGTCTCTAGAACTCTGGTTCTCTATAGGCTGGACTACTGCAACAGCCTCTTTCTAAATCTGCCTACTTCTACTCTCTGCCTTCTGCAACTCATCTAGAACAGGACTGCAAGACTTGTCCTTGTCCTAAAGCCTAGGGATCATATCTCTCCAGCACTGAAATCTCTGCATTGGCTCCCAGTGGCTTCACAGATTAAGTTCAAGGCCCTTGTCCACAAGACCTTCTGCGGACTGGGTCCTCAATACTTCCAACTCTCTCTTCGTAAATACCTTCCAAATCAAGCTCTTCGCTCCTCCACCTCCAACTCCCTCAAGGTCAGTTGCTTTTCCAAGCAATGAGTTGGTGGTAGATCTCTTTCTTCAGCTGGGGCCTTCCTCTGGAACAGCCTCCCTGCCTCTCTGAAACTTGAGGAGAACCATCTCCTGTTCCAGAAGTACCTCAAGACTGTCCTCTTTGCTTCTGTCTTCTCTCTTCCTCTTCCTGCTGTTTTTCTGACTGATACCGCACTGGTCACCTGGCTACCATCTGATTTCGGACACAGGTCCCTACCCGCCCTGTTGCACACCCACACTGCCTCCTGGCAACCCTTGCACTTGGGTCTGTATCTGTAGCACTACAGTCCCCCTACCGGCACTTTTGGACATCTGCTGTCTGCCCTTACCCTTACACCTGCCACCTGCTGGCCGCCTTTTTGTTATTATTTTGAACCCATGTCCCTTTCCCTGGCAATCCCCCGTCCCCTGCACTTGCGCGATCTCAATGTCACATGGCCTAGTAAGATCGTTGTCTCTGTCCTCCCTCTGTTCCCTCTTCCTTGCCTCGTCATGCCTTGAAACTCTTGTTCATAGGCTCGTTACAAATGCCATATCGTATCATATCATATATGATATCATACTGGTGTGTACCATTAGCTAAAGATATACAAAATCTATTTGCCTTCTCGTTAATTGATTACAGTATGCATGGTCCCGGACTCCCTTTGGATATATCAATAGTGGAAGTGAGTTTGGGATATTCCTAAATAAAACACTCAGAGATGCAGCTGAGAGAGAACCTGTGATTTATGTGGATGATGTGCTAATAAAAAATGAAGACTGAACGAAATTAGACATGTGCTCAGTCAGTTGCAAAAGGCTGGAGCAAAAGTATCTTTAGAGGAAGCGCAGGTGTGTAGAGAAAGGGGAAATGTTCTAGGGCATGAAGTAACAGAGCATGGGTTAAATCCACAAAAGAAAAAGGTAGAAGCTATTCAGAAACTAAAAGATCCCACCAATTTGAAAGGCCTAAAAAGATTATGCAGAAATCACACACCCTTTTGACTAAATTACTGAAGCAAGGGGTACCTTGGAACTGGGAAAAGGAACAAAGTGAGGCAGTAGCCAAGTTAAAAGATTGTTTGATGAAAGCCCCATGTTTAGCTTATCCAATAAAGAACCAGGATTTCTTCATTGAGATAGGTTTCACAGATCAATGTATGTCAGCGGTCCTGTACCAAAAACACAATATACATTTTAAAAAAAACATTGCATATGTCAGTAAGGCATGGGGCCTCATTCCGAGTACGGCGCTAACCAATGGCGCTATTAACGCCTTGGTTGACGCCGTACCCGGACCGGCAGCGCCTTGGTGGATGGCGGAATTACCGCCCCATTCCAAGGTTGGCAGGGCGGTAATTCCCCATTCACCAAGGCTCTTCCCCATTCCCAAATGAGCCCCCATAGGGCTCAATGGGAATGGGGAAGATGCAAATAACGGTGACCGTTCATTACGGTTACCGTTATTGGCTTGGAGGCCCCTTTGCGCCCTCGACTTTAACACCTGCTCAAAGCAGGCGTTAAGGGCGAGGGCGCAAAGGGAACTCAGAGTATGGCGGTAAGGGATCACCGCCACCGGTCTCGTTACCGGTGGCCGCTATCCCTTACCGCCATACTCGGAATGAGGCCCATTGTCACAGGTAGAATCTAAATTCAGCGAATGTGAAAAGCACTTTTGACCACTGTCTAGCTTTACAACATTTCTGCCCCATTATTCAAGTGGAGCGGGTGATTATTGAAACAAGTCATCAGCCTTTACAATTTTTACAAATTAAAAGGATTAGATCCGGGAGTTTGGCTCAGTTAAGAATCACATCATAGACATTGGTGTTGCAGGGATTCCCAGTGGAAGCGAGATATTCCAAGGCTGGGCATGAGAATGGGCCCAAAAAGCAGTCGAGTAGCAGAACCAGCTGCATTTATAAGGCAATATCCACAGCGGTGGAAAATAAATTCAAATACATTGTTTTAGTCACTGATTTTGATTATGGCCGAAAAAGTTTGGAGGAATATGTACCCAGGTGGACATTGAGAGGATTGGTCACATATAACAAAAAAACACTGAAACATGGTGAAATGATTCAGGACATAGATGAACTTGATTCAGAAAATGACATGATCATTCATTGGAGGAAGATACATGGTCATATGAAAACCCCAGGGAAAGACAAGGAAGGGAATGACAAGGCAGATCTGTTAGCCAAAATAGGAGCTGTGCTGGGAGAATTCTTTCCTATTGAGCACCTGCTTGGTGAAATCCAGGTGGATGCAATAGCACACTCCAAATGTCAGGGAATAGTTGATCAGCCTGCGGCACAGTGGATTTTTGATATTCCTGATCATGACTTGGTCAAGGCACAACAAGAAGACCCTATTTTAGGCATATTATATAATCATTTGCTTGATGCAGAGCAACATCCTCTGACTGAGGAGTGCTGAAAGGGAAACAAGCACTGAGGGTGTTGATAAAGGATAAAAAGAGAATTTGGTTGTAGGATGGACTGATGATTTGTGAATCTGTGTCTGGCCAAACTATTTGCTACATTTAGTGATCATTCGCTTTCAGCCACAGGATAGTGTTGGTCCTAAAGTTGTGGTAGGAAAGGTCAGATCTCAGTGTAGGTGGTAGGGAGTTCCACAGTTTGGCTGCTTTCACCGGGAAGCTGTTGCCGCCGATAGTGGAACGATTGAAATTAGGAATAGAAAGACAGTCTTTATAAGCTATTCTGGAGGGTCTCAGGGAGATATGTCTTTGAAATCTGCTGACCAGGTAGATGGGCGCAGCATTGTTAAGCGATTTGTAGGTGAGTGATAAAGTTTTAAGGAGGATTTTATCATTGGTAGGGAGCCAGTTGATCTGACAGCTACTCTCAGAAATGTGGTCTCTTCTGGAGATGCCTAATGCCGCTCTAAGGGCATTATTTTGTAGGGTTTGTATTTTTCCAATGGTAGCTTTGGTTGACCCAAGATAGAGGGAGTTGCAATAGTCCAGGTGAGACAGGATGAGGGCTCTAGCCAAGGTGGTGCAGCTAGTGTCGGAAGGAAATGGTTTGGCTGTGTGGATAAGTTTGCACGTGTAGGCAGTAGAGGACGCTAGAGAATTAACCTATTTGGCAAGTGAGAGGTTGGAATCAAGGTAAAAGCCTAGTGTTTTTACCTCGTGTCCCACCTTAATGCTGTTACCATCGATGATGAAGGAAGAGTAGACGGTCCTAATTTTTTTAGGCTGGAGGTAGTGCCCAGGATGATGACTCTGTTAACCAAGGCCAAACCCATTTCATAATCCCCAGAAAGCAGGAGGAGGATCTGGGTATCATCTGCATAGTTAGTGTAGGTGATACCCAGATGATCCAGATCATCGAAAAGGGGCTTGGTAAAGATGTTATAAAGTGTAGGCGAGACACAAGAACCCTGGGGCACACTGCAGGTGATTGGAATATGGTCGGCAGCTGCGGTAGGTGAAAAAACCCTCATGGTTCTGCCATTTAGGAAGCATCTAATCCATGTGATCGCCTCATCAGAAAAGTGTGCAGCTGTGTTAAGGTGGTTGCATAGGATGGTATGGTCGACCAAGTCGAATGCAGCCGAGAGGTCTAGGAGGAGGAGTAGGGCAGCTTTGCCGTTATCTCTAAACTCATCGACTTGGGTCTTAAGGTTGATGAGTGCTGTCTCCGTGTTGAGGACAGAAGCCAGATTGTCTGGCTCCTAGTAGGTGCTGTGCTTCCAGGTGTTTTTGGATTTGTACATAAGCAACTTTATCCAGAATTTTTAAGAGGAAAGGTACTGTCGTGATTGGCCCGTAGTTAGTTGGCACAGATGGGTCAAGAGTGTTTTTTTTAACAGTGGAAGTACCCAGGGTTGTTTGAGATTGGTAGGTATGGTACCGGTAGAGAAGGATGCGTTGATAAGCTTCATAATGAAATGGGAGAGGTCTCGGGCTGCATCCTTGATAAGTTGTGCAGGGCAGAGGTCGCCTTGACAGTTAGATGGTTTCAAGACAGGATGATTCTTTCCACTTCAAGAATAGAGACTTTGGTGAAGTTGAATCGTGTAGGATCATTGGAAATAGTACTCTCAGTTGTTTTGGATGGGGGAGAGTTGATATGTTATTGGCTATTACATTTTGGATCTCGGAGCACCATTTTTTGTCTTTGGTGCATGTGTCAATTGGTGCTATGGGAGTCTCAATTTCTTTCAGGATGGAGAATAATTCCTTCATATTGGATTTAGCTTGGGTTATACGGTTGTCGAAAGATATTCGTTTGGCTAGGCATAACTCTTTTTTGTAAAGGGAAGAGAGTTTGGTAAGTTTGAGTTTGTAAACTGCTGAGGGTAGTTTTTTCCATGCAGCCTTGCAGTTACTTTTTTGTTGCCTTAGGTAAACCATTTATTTAAGTGAGTTTTGGACTTACTCGGTCTGAGTTTGATGGGGGCGATTAGGTCTAAGGAAGTGGTCATGATTTTATTGTATTCTTCAACCAGGATTTCAGGATCCGTGTTGTCTTGGAGTGAGTTCAGGGTAGGGAGTAGGGCAGGGATAAGCCTATCCACAGTAATGCTCTTTTTATTTCTAGTTAACGTTGATGGAGCTCTGATAGCGGTTAATGGTGGAGGTCTGGTGGTGGAAAGCATGAATGACACAAGGTGGTGGTCAGTCCAGGCTAGTGGTGAAATAGAGAGGATATTAGCTTGACAGTTATAGTCTGCCACCCAATCGAGTATTCTACCTTTGTTGTGGGTAGGTGTGTTACTTCTTTGGGTGAAGCCTATTTCTGAAAGGGCGTTGAGTGTAGAGAGGGCAAGCTGGTCTTAGGGGTCATTGAAACCCATATTGAGGTCCCCAAGTATCATTACTTGTGTAGAACCTTTGAGGTTACTGGACAAGATGGTGTTAATGTCATCTTCAAATGTCCCTGGAGGGCCTGGGGGTGGTAAATCAGGTGAATATTAAGGGTTTGGGCATTTGAGAGAAGAACTTTAACAGATAGCAGTTCACAAGAGAGGACATCGATGGGAGTGGCTAGTCTCATTGTGAGGCTACATTTGTAGATAATAGCAATGCCACCTCCTCTGGATTTTAATCTGTCTTGTCTCAATATGGATTAGCCAGCCGGGATGCTAGCATGAGCATAGGGCCTGCTGCAGGGTGTAGCCAGGTCTCGGTGATGGTGAGGAAATCTAAATCTTCATTTAGGATAAGGTCAGCGATTTCTGTAGCGTGCGCTACTAGAGATCTGGAGTTGATTAGAGCTCCCTTGATCTGGGGGTTCAAAGTGGTAGTAGTTGTCAGGTGGTGAGCTTGTGATGTTTTAGGTTTGCTATGCTTGGCCCGTCTGTTTGTAGGCGCCGGGTCAGAGGTGGGGGCTAGGTTCACGTTTGTATTAGTGTGGCAGGGCTGAGTTGACCTGGACCTTGGTCCTATAGTCGTAGGAATAGATCTGATGGGCGGCTCATAGATTTTTGCTAATCTAGCTCTAACACGTGAATTTCTAGCTGTCACTGTGCAAGGATTACTTGGAAATGGGGATTTCACAGCATTCATGTCTCGGTATGGGCGATTAGCTGAAATGTTACATGAGTTGGAGGTATACGTCATGGTGGGTGGCAGGTGTAGTAGCATAGTATATAGCGTGATACTTTGTAAAATGGCTATAATGCAGGCAGTCTGGCTAGAGACTGGGGGAGCATACTAGTTTGAGGTGTCCAACCACTTTCAGAAGTTGAAATCAGACCATCAGAAGGCTTAGACTGACAGTCGGTCATGGGCTCAGAGAGGCAGACAATGTCAATTGTGGTAACAATCGGTAGGAAGGCACTAGCCGCGCTTCTACAGAGCAAACATTGCAGACGATGTCAATTATGGTAACAATTGGTAGGAGGGCATTAGCCACACCTCTACAGAACAAACATTGCAGACGGTGTCAATTGTGGTGACAATTGGTGGGAGGGCACTAGCCGCACTTCTACAGAGCAAACATTGCAGGCAGTGTCGATTGTGGTAACAATCGGTAGGAAGGCACTAGCCGCGCTTCTACAGAGCGAACTTTACAGAATGGGCAATCATTACGGGCAGGTGGTTAGCAATCAGGAAGTACATAGGTAAGAGTTCAGTGCAGTATATGTCGCCATAGGTCAAGTTAATGCAAGTAGGCATAGAGAGAGTTAGCCTAATTTTAGGCAAGTTTCTAGAGAGGTAGGTAGTCAATAGGGAGGCAATCCGTCAATCAAATTAGTACATATCATGGGCAAATCCAACGTCAGTTAGATTAAGCAGATGTCGATAGGCGGACATACATAGGGACTGGCAAAAATCGGATCGAATTCCCAGGAAGGTATGCTGGCGGTCAATGTACACGCAGGCAGTTGTATAGCCTGTTGGAGCAGGCAAGCATAGGAGGCACTAGCCTAGGTCAGAACAAAATTTCCAAGTTGTATGCATGCGAGTAATATACGCACAGGCGATTAAGTAACTGATTAGGGCATGTATTAATTGGGACGTGCTAGCCTCATTTTGAGTGGAAGTGCATGTATAGGCAGGCAGTGCAGGGGGAAGTAACAAATAGGGTAGAGCAAGCAGACCTTACAATGCCCTGGCTCATGCATTAAGAACGATAAAGGTAAAGGCAAACGGAATAAGAATAAAGAACGCTCCTCACGATTGCAGGCACTTTGTAGTTTTGATAGAGTTCAATAGTACATTTGCACGACATTTATAGAATGAAATATTATTTAGTATGTGCTGGTGCCGCAAGCTGCAGGTCAAGGGAGGAGCACTGGCCAGGCGTTTGTTGGGACCTGGGAACAGGCTCCGTGCAGCATGAGTATTCCTCGCGGCAGTAGTGGAATGGTATAGTCACAGATCTGGGCTGTAGCTAGAGTAGTGATTCATACGGGCACAAGCAGCAATCAGCTGATTGTGTGGGAGAGGTTACAGGGAGCCAAATGGCGGGATGGGACGCCTAAGCAAGAGGGAGGGAGGTGGTCAAATCATATGGGAAGGTGCTCGCAATGGGTCGAAATGATGAGCATATGTAGAAGAGTCAAATTAATCGAGTAGGTGAAACAGCAGAGGGGCACAAGGGATCTTGCCTTAGAAATGCAGGAACTCGAACGCTGTTGTTGTGAAAGGAGCAAATGAATCGAGTAGGTGAAACAGCAGAGGGGCACAAGGGATCTCACCTTAGAAATGCAGGAACTTGAACGCTGTTGTTGTGAAAGGAGCATCGGATGGTGCACGCAAGCGCGTCCATGAGCGGTCAGGCTCAGTCAGGTGGAGTCTTTTTTGGTTACCTTTGTCGGGGGCCGGCTTACGCCTGCCGGAGCCTCCCCATAAGCTATCAGAGCACAGGCAGCCAATCAGAGGGCAAAGGGACTTCAGAGGGGTTTGAGTCCAACCACAGAAGCGGCGGCGGCTATCTTGGAACGGAAAAAACCTTGTGTTTTTGGCAAATTGAATCAAGGTAAAAATGCACTTTGTTTCCTTGCCCAGACAACACAGGGGGCTAGGAATGGGCAGAGAAGCAGCACTATTCAGAAGCCTTATTAGCACATGGAAATTACAATTTTTGAGAGCAGTGCTAAGGCAATGGAATAAGCAATGGTGAAGCCTCCTAGTTTACCTTAAGGACAACCAGTGTTTGGGGCTGCATGAGGCTGCTCCAGCAGCTGGATGGAAGAGGGAGCTCCTGCTCCAACCTCTGTGGGAAGAAGGGACATCAGGCTCAGTCAGGTGGAGTCTTTTTCGGTTGCCTTCGTTGGGGGCCGGCTTAATGGTTAGCCTGGTGGCACCTAGTGGGAGGCCCTCCTAGCCCCCATCCACTCCTCCAAGGTCCTCATGAATCTTTAATTGATCAATTAAAATTGAATTAAAAATGAAAAAATTACCTGAATGGCACCATCTTGGTCCAAGGCCCTGAGGCCTACCTTCTCCTCTGTGATAAACGGTTTCTGCACCTCATCATTTTCCTTTCTTCTCCTGCTGTCGCTTCTCTCTTTCATCAGCTTTTTTGCCTTCGCCCTCTGCATCCTCCTTGGCTATCTTGCCCTCTCCTCCTTCCTCCTCTGCCTCCCCTCGGGCTCCTTCTACACCTTCGCAAGACGTGCTTCTGATTTCTACCCCTCCCCGGAAGTCTTTCAAGGTTGGCAACCTTCTACATATTGCCACACTCAACTCAGAACTTGATCTTGATGTCCTCGGTCTCACTGAGACATGATTCATGGTCAGCTCTGTCACAAGCTTCGACACTCTCCTTCCTAATGGCAACAAGATCCTCTCCTCGCCCAGATCCAAACGTTCCAGAATGGGTGTAGCCTTCATCTTCCTGGAGTGGATTCCTTCCTCTGTCATTCCTATGCAGACCTGCTTCTTTTTCGAATGCCTTGTCTGCAGACTCTCTCTCTCTCCTGGTCACTCTCTTACCATGACTACTATCTATCGGCCACATGGTCAGATCACCTCCTTCCTCTCTGAGTGGGCAGACCTCTCCTCCTGCCTCCTAACCTCTAACTGGATGCTCCCTGATCCTCCTCTGGACTCTTTTTTAACCTCTGTGACTTTCTCTCTCATTCTGTTCTCCCCACTGCCCGACTCACTCTGCAGAGCATACTCTGGATGTTCTGATCTCCTTAGCCCTCCCGTTCTCTATTCCACACACACTCCTCTCTTTTGGAGTGATCACTTTCTCCTTTCCTCCCATCTCTCCCTCTCCACCCCTCAGGCCAAGCCAACTCCAGCACTGCCACCTACCTCCTCGGTCATCTGACCCATGAAGCGTGTGTCAATTGAGGCTTTCGCCACCACTTTCTCTCCCCCTCCTCAGGCTGACTCATATCCTGACACAGCCTTTTCCACGCTCCACTCTTCTATCTCTGATACTCTTGATGTTCTTGCCCCTGTCATGGGGATCCACTTGGAAGCCCAAAGCCAAGTGCAACTCCTGATATGACTCTGTCCGCATCACCCTTAAACGCAATTGCAGGGTGGCTGAGAGGGAATGGCTAGCTCCTTGCGCATCCACTGACAAACTGGCCTGCTGCCTACTCCAAAGGCAATACCGGCTCTCTGTCCACACTAAGAAGAGAACCCACAATCAAGCCTGTGTCTCTGCAGCATATAACAACTCAGCCGAACTCTTTAAAATCTGCAAGGAGATGGCTAATCCAGCTGCAGTCTAGACCTCTTCTGTCCCCTCTCAGGCCCTCTGCATGGCCCTGGCTTCTCAATTCATCTCTAAAATCCAGGATATCCCGTCCACCATCTCGTCCTCTACTCCTCCTCCCTCTACTCTCTCCTCTGCCTCTGGCCCCCCTGTGTCGACCTCCCCTCCCTCTTTCTCTTCCTTTCATCTGTTCTCCCATGATGAGGTTTCTAGACAAGTTCGATCTATGAATGTCTTGTCAAAACAGGTTCTTCCCTGTTCTTCCAATACCATGAAGGAGCACATTGACACCGTCACTCCTGCCCTGGCTGACTTCTGCAACCACTCCTTCACCACTGGAACCTTCCCTTCCCCCCTGAAGTACTCTCTTGTGCACCCTCATCTCAAGAAACCCTCAGCCGACCCTTCCTGCCCGGCTAACTATCACACGATCTCCATCACTCCTTTCGTGGGCAAACTCCTTGTAAAGCTGGTCATCTCCCTGCTTAATCCTCACACTGAATCTGCTGGTTGTCTCCATAACCATCAGTCTGGATTCAGAGCAGCCAGAAGCACAGAAACTACTTTACTGAACATCCATGAAGACCTGCTCTCTAATCTTCAGTCTAATCTCCCCTCTGTCCTCATCTTATTCGATCTCTCTTCTGCCTTTGACACGGTTAACCATGCCATCCTGCTCAATCACCTCCGTGATGACCTGGGTATCACCGATCAGGCCCTGGCCTGGCTGCCCTCATTCCTCTCTGATTTTCCCTCCCAGTTCCAACCTGGGTCCTTCCTTTCCTCTATCTCACTCTCTACATGTGGTGTTCCCCAGGGGTCTAACCTCTCTACCTGGCTGTTCAACCAATACGGGGCACCTCTTGCCCAACACATTGCTGCTCTCTGCTCCAACTTTCAGTGCTATGCGGATGACACTCAGCTCATTTTCAAGCTCCCTTCTGCCACCTCTTCTCCTTCTCTCATCTCTGACTGTCTGTCTGCTATGCAGGAGTGTTGTGCCGCCAACGATCTCTGCCTTAATGCCAGTAAGACAGAGATTCTCCTCATTGGCACACCTGCACCCTCCTTTCCTGTCACTATCTGGCCGGCCTCCCTTTGTCCTCTTCCTGCTCCCATCTGTGAGGCTAAGAACCTCAGGGTCATCTTCGACCCCACAGTCTCCTTTTCTCCTCACATCTGCAACGTCTCTAAGAAGTCAAACTACCAACTGCACCTCCTCAGAGATATTCTTCTTTTCCTCCCCTTCCCCAGAGGCTCAGTGTCTCTAGAACTCTGGTTCTCTATAGGCTGGACTACTGCAACAGCCTCTTTCTAAATCTGCCTACTTCTACTCTCTGCCTTCTGCAACTCATCTAGAACAGGACTGCAAGACTTGTCCTTGTCCTAAAGCCTAGGGATCATATCTCTCCAGCACTGAAATCTCTGCATTGGCTCCCAGTGGCTTCACAGATTAAGTTCAAGGCCCTTGTCCACAAGACCTTCTGCGGACTGGGTCCTCAATACTTCCAACTCTCTCTTCGTAAATACCTTCCAAATCAAGCTCTTCGCTCCTCCACCTCCAACTCCCTCAAGGTCAGTTGCTTTTCCAAGCAATGAGTTGGTGGTAGATCTCTTTCTTCAGCTGGGGCCTTCCTCTGGAACAGCCTCCCTGCCTCTCTGAAACTTGAGGAGAACCATCTCCTGTTCCAGAAGTACCTCAAGACTGTCCTCTTTGCTTCTGTCTTCTCTCTTCCTCTTCCTGCTGTTTTTCTGACTGATACCGCACTGGTCACCTGGCTACCATCTGATTTCGGACACAGGTCCCTACCCGCCCTGTTGCACACCCACACTGCCTCCTGGCAACCCTTGCACTTGGGTCTGTATCTGTAGCACTACAGTCCCCCTACCGGCACTTTTGGACATCTGCTGTCTGCCCTTACCCTTACACCTGCCACCTGCTGGCCGCCTTTTTGTTATTATTTTGAACCCATGTCCCTTTCCCTGGCAATCCCCCGTCCCCTGCACTTGCGCGATCTCAATGTCACATGGCCTAGTAAGATCGTTGTCTCTGTCCTCCCTCTGTTCCCTCTTCCTTGCCTCGTCATGCCTTGAAACTCTTGTTCATAGGCTCGTTACAAATGCCATATCGTATCATATCATATATGATATCATACTGGTGTGTACCATTAGCTAAAGATATACAAAATCTATTTGCCTTCTCGTTAATTGATTACAGTATGCATGGTCCCGGACTCCCTTTGGATATATCAATAGTGGAAGTGAGTTTGGGATATTCCTAAATAAAACACTCAGAGATGCAGCTGAGAGAGAACCTGTGATTTATGTGGATGATGTGCTAATAAAAAATGAAGACTGAACGAAATTAGACATGTGCTCAGTCAGTTGCAAAAGGCTGGAGCAAAAGTATCTTTAGAGGAAGCGCAGGTGTGTAGAGAAAGGGGAAATGTTCTAGGGCATGAAGTAACAGAGCATGGGTTAAATCCACAAAAGAAAAAGGTAGAAGCTATTCAGAAACTAAAAGATCCCACCAATTTGAAAGGCCTAAAAAGATTATGCAGAAATCACACACCCTTTTGACTAAATTACTGAAGCAAGGGGTACCTTGGAACTGGGAAAAGGAACAAAGTGAGGCAGTAGCCAAGTTAAAAGATTGTTTGATGAAAGCCCCATGTTTAGCTTATCCAATAAAGAACCAGGATTTCTTCATTGAGATAGGTTTCACAGATCAATGTATGTCAGCGGTCCTGTACCAAAAACACAATATACATTTTAAAAAAAACATTGCATATGTCAGTAAGGCATGGGGCCTCATTCCGAGTACGGCGCTAACCAATGGCGCTATTAACGCCTTGGTTGACGCCGTACCCGGACCGGCAGCGCCTTGGTGGATGGCGGAATTACCGCCCCATTCCAAGGTTGGCAGGGCGGTAATTCCCCATTCACCAAGGCTCTTCCCCATTCCCAAATGAGCCCCCATAGGGCTCAATGGGAATGGGGAAGATGCAAATAACGGTGACCGTTCATTACGGTTACCGTTATTGGCTTGGAGGCCCCTTTGCGCCCTCGACTTTAACACCTGCTCAAAGCAGGCGTTAAGGGCGAGGGCGCAAAGGGAACTCAGAGTATGGCGGTAAGGGATCACCGCCACCGGTCTCGTTACCGGTGGCCGCTATCCCTTACCGCCATACTCGGAATGAGGCCCATTGTCACAGGTAGAATCTAAATTCAGCGAATGTGAAAAGCACTTTTGACCACTGTCTAGCTTTACAACATTTCTGCCCCATTATTCAAGTGGAGCGGGTGATTATTGAAACAAGTCATCAGCCTTTACAATTTTTACAAATTAAAAGGATTAGATCCGGGAGTTTGGCTCAGTTAAGAATCACATCATAGACATTGGTGTTGCAGGGATTCCCAGTGGAAGCGAGATATTCCAAGGCTGGGCATGAGAATGGGCCCAAAAAGCAGTCGAGTAGCAGAACCAGCTGCATTTATAAGGCAATATCCACAGCGGTGGAAAATAAATTCAAATACATTGTTTTAGTCACTGATTTTGATTATGGCCGAAAAAGTTTGGAGGAATATGTACCCAGGTGGACATTGAGAGGATTGGTCACATATAACAAAAAAACACTGAAACATGGTGAAATGATTCAGGACATAGATGAACTTGATTCAGAAAATGACATGATCATTCATTGGAGGAAGATACATGGTCATATGAAAACCCCAGGGAAAGACAAGGAAGGGAATGACAAGGCAGATCTGTTAGCCAAAATAGGAGCTGTGCTGGGAGAATTCTTTCCTATTGAGCACCTGCTTGGTGAAATCCAGGTGGATGCAATAGCACACTCCAAATGTCAGGGAATAGTTGATCAGCCTGCGGCACAGTGGATTTTTGATATTCCTGATCATGACTTGGTCAAGGCACAACAAGAAGACCCTATTTTAGGCATATTATATAATCATTTGCTTGATGCAGAGCAACATCCTCTGACTGAGGAGTGCTGAAAGGGAAACAAGCACTGAGGGTGTTGATAAAGGATAAAAAGAGAATTTGGTTGTAGGATGGACTGATGATTTGTGAATCTGTGTCTGGCCAAATTCAGTGGGTGCTACCATATTCATTCTGGAAAGTGATGCTACATCATGCCCATGATGCCATAACTGCATGTCACAGAGGTTGCAAGAAAACATTGGAACTCCTAAAAGAATATGCCTATTGGCCACATATGTCCCAAGATGTAGAGCTACATACAAAAGAGAATGCTTGGTATGTGTACATTTTCAACCTACTGCCCCATCACACAGGGTTCCATTAATGAAAAAGGGTCTGACACTTCTATGGTCTGATTTGAAAATCGGTTGTGTAGGTCCCATCCAAAGGTCAGCACGGAGAAACAGGTATTTGTTGACAGTGACTTGCTTAATGTCCAAGTGGCTGGAATGTATTCCGGGCGCTGATTGCAGTCCGCAAAGGGCAACGACTTTGTTAGTCAACCATATTTTAGCTAGCTTTGGTCTACCCCAAAAGATAGAATCAGAAAGTGGGAGTCATTTCACCAGTGTAGTGATGACAAAGATGTGACAAATTTTGGGAGTGAAAAGAAAACTGCCCATTTCATAACGACCCTCTTCTTCTGGGGATGTGGAACTTTGCAACAGGTCAATCATTAATATTTTAAAGAGGTTTGTAGCTGAGGCAGGGTCCAGATGGGATTTATGACTCCCGCTGGTGCTATTGGCTATTAGGTCAACACTGTCCAGATCCTCAAATCTCAGTCCACACGAGAATCTAACAGGCAGGAAGATAGTTTTGCCACAACATTTCTCTTTTTTTATTTTTATTTTTTATTAAAGCACATAGTTTCAATTGAAACCTTTTCGCTGTTTGTCAAAACACAGAAAAAGAAAGGAGAAAAGGAAAGAAAGAGACAAATGACAGTGTTTCAAATATTAAGGAAAAAACCAGAGGGGTATCAACAGAAGCAAACGCGGAGGAGAACATGAACACGAGGAAAAGAACACAAGTCCAGTTTTAAATGAGAGCTGTTTAGGAGCATTCTAGTGTGTTCATTGGCTCAACTTCCAGGACCGAAAATGCCTCCTTCAAAAACACAAGCAGGGCCATGGTCAGAGAAACCCTTGATGCTCTAATCAGAAGCACCCACCAATCTACCGCTTTAAGAGTAGTTGTTTCGTCAAAATGTTTGTCCAAGAATTGTGAGCATAGAGCACTTAGAGCAGGGCAGAATAGTGTGATGTGAAATAATGATTCACAAGTATATTTACAGAGTCTACAGGTGAAGTCTCAATTTTGCTTATCCTTCCGAAGCTCCATCAGTTATCTGGTGGGGAACATGTTCAGGCGAAATTGCAAAAATTGGCCCAGTAGATAACTACTGGGGAATTTCACTAGGTAGCTGGAAAGAGATCCTCTCGCTCTCTGATCCGGGGACGGTTTGCCGTAAGTTTTGAATTTGGTTCTAGCATTTAGAGTTTCTGTTCAGTCAAGTTCGAATAGTTTCCGCTTGACCAACAAGGGGTTGGCGATCTGTGACTCTTCCATCTGGTGAACATTTACTAGTATCGCAGTGCAAACACCTTTCCATGCCCTCAGCGACAGCTCACAGTTAGTAAGCAAAGCCTTTTTAAGTACACCAAAACCGCCTTCGTCTTGGCCCATGAGACACTTGAATCCAAGTGATTTGACCGAATGAAAAATTATCAAGGCTGAAATATCTGAAAACAAAGTGCTCGAATGACCAAAAGTTCGAACACTTTGTTTTCGGACATTTCAGCCCTGATAATGTGTTAAAACACACATTCTCTCTCACACACACACACACACATACACACACACACAACACACCCATAACACCCACCCACCCACACCCCCAGCATACCCCCACCCACACCACCAACATAAAGAAACCCCACTTACCTTCACCTTCACGCTGGTTCCTGCAGCGCCAGTTCCCTTTCACTTCTGTGATTGGGAACTGGCGTTGCAGGGTCCTTTTCTTTTCTTGTTTTTTTTTTTTTTCTCACGGACGGCTGCAGGGGTGTCCCCCGCATCCCCTGCTCACTATACCATAAAGTATAGTGAGCGGGGCAATGCAGGGGACACCCCCGCAGCCCCCGTTTATTTTTATTTATTTTTTTCACGGACGGCTGCAGGGGTGTCCCCCGCAGCCCCCGCTCACTATACTATAAAGTATAGTGAGCGGGGCAATGCGGGGGACACCCCAGCAGCCTCTGTTTTTTTTTAATGCTACCACCAGAGGATCGAACTTTTGGTGTTCGATCCTTTGGTGGTAGCATTTTTAGAACTTTTGGTCATTTTGACCTTTTTTTCGGTCATTTCGACCTAAACCAGACACTTGCGGTAGAGTGACAAGGATTTCCAGACAGTTAAGGTGCACATGGATATCAAGCCTAGTTCCATTCTAATGACCTAAACTGGAGTGCCATTAGGTAGTTATAGCACCCTCCTCCAAAAAGGCCTTCATGTATTGCCCATATGTCTGCCGATAGGGAAAAAGATGTCTCAGCCCCGTAAGTCAGTATCAGGTTGACCTTCAATCTGTTGAACTCTATGACTGGCAGTAAGGTAAATTTACAGTGGCGGGCCAGTATCATACTGGCCTGGGTGGTCAGGTTCTTTGCCTTGGTGTGTAAGGTTGTCTCTCTATGCAAGTCATTGATGCTATCTCTCAAGCAGATGCCCAGGTATGTCAAGCAGGATACCCCCAGAATGTTCTCCCCTTTCAAAAACCATGCATTTAATTTCGGTCTTTCGCCCTGTTTATGTCCCAGGGTGAGAATTTTAGATTTTTTAACGTTGATTTCGAGAGAGTTGGTGTGGACATAAGCAGCCAGTACGTCTAGTTGACGTTGGAAGCCTACCACCGTCTGGTCCAGTAGAATCAAGTTATTGGCATACAGTATGTTGCTTAAAGGTACCCCCGCCAGACGTGGTGAAAATAACCTGACGCCTTCAAACACTGCTTCGGCATCTGACATGTACAGGTTATAGATTGCTGGGGCCAGTTGACAACCTTGTTTGATTCCCCTGGATGTTTGAATGTGATCCAACAGATTTCCTCTATTGATCAACCTTACTTTCAAGGACGTGTTGGAGTGTAAAGCCTTGAGTACTTCTCCTAAATTTTGAGGGCAAGACCAGGCCTTCAGTTTAGACCACAGGGTTGGTTGGTCGATCGTGTCAAAGGCCTGAGCTAGATCGATCGAAGACAGATATATCTTATTTTGATTCCTGCTTTTGGCCCTGGATTTTAGAATCTTTATAATGAAAAGATTCAAGGCTGTCCCAGTTCCTTTTACAATGCCTGCCTGCCACTGATCATAGTGTTTGGCGCGGGAGATCCAGTTGTTGACATCCTTCAGGGTTAGAACGGCAAAAATCTTCCTGATAACGTCCAGAAGGGCAATGGGCCTGTAGTTGGCAGGATCGGCCCTGTTGCCCTTCTTAAATATCAGGACTATTATGGAGCTCGTCCATAAAGGAGGGATTTTCTTGGTGTTCTAGATTATCTTGAATAGTGCTTCCATGAATGAGGCCCATTCCTCCGGATTCATTTTCAGATCTAGGTTTCTTAGCCCGTCCGTGCCTGGTGCCCTAGAGGTATTTAGAGAGCAGATTAGAGTAAGAATGTCATCTTTTCCCATGTTCAATCTCCATGGTCCGCGATGGGGTTCCACTTGATCTTCCCACTTATCCAGCAGGGTTATAAATAGCTGACCATAATATTCCTCCCATGCTACTGCTGATACCGGGTTCACCATCAAGGCATTCCGTGGTGCCGTCATGTCGTTCAGCAGCTTCCACAACTGTGAAGTGTTTTTGGATGCCATGATTTTTGACATATGTTCGGGAACTTGTTGAAGTAATTTAGATTTATGCCATTTTGACCAATTCTTGTGGTTCCGCCTCAGTTTTCTTATGTGCTCCATAGCCTCCAGTGAGTTGATCTTACTCCACTTCCTTACAAGGCTATTTAGCAGCTTTTTTCTTGTAGATACCTCAGCGTCAAATTGGTGGCTAGTTTGGAAGTCTTTTTTTGGCCAAGAAGATACTATTCCCGTGTAGCCTAACAGGTTCACAGAGTACTCCAGGGAGCCCAGTTGATGTGGGGTAACATTGTCACAGGGTCCTCCTTGTAGGGCGCGTTCGTCCAAGCCCTGATGTCATCCGAATTAATTTTGATTCTTCTTCTGCCTGTAGCCACATTGAGCTTGATCCCAGTTGATTCTGTGTCCAGTTGTTACAGGTCAAAGCCAAACCGTTGTGATGACTGAGATCAGATGTTTGTATATCTAGGCGTAATAAGTTGTTATACAGTCTGTCAGAAACAAAAATATAGTCCAGAATTTTTTTTGGCAAACCCTCTCTTCCATATCGCTACGAGTGGAGAGTCCCCATTGATATGACCATTCACTAGTTTGAAATTTCTATAGCCTTGGGTGCAAGAGGTGTGTTATCAACAAAGCAGAGAATGTGTGGGTCAGTGTGACTATATTTTTTCCTCCATTCCCCCTGGCACCAGCCCAAGCCTCCGAGGTGCATGCCATAGAGATGTAGTATTAGGCTTAGTGTATCATAGCAGTTTTTACAATGTAATTTGTGAGAGGCCTGAACTTCATTCCGCAGAGAGATGATACCAGCTGAGCCCAGCAGACCCACGTGGGGACTGACAGACGGCAGAGAATGTGAACCAATTGTAGCCCGGAATCCCCTATGGAGCAGGTTCATGCATAGGGCCTCACCAACCAGTCTTGCAAATTTCGACTGCATATAATGATGTCACTCATGACGCTGTGTGCCCTTATAATGTATTGTTCATGTAGACTCTGGCAGAACGTTCTCGAGCTGCTGCGTCCTTTGCTGATATTTTGTACTCTGTACAATTAAACCTTGTTATCTTGCAAGCTATGTCTTGGCTTCTTTCCCTAGAGGGTTGTATTCATTCCGTTATGAGCGTAACTTGCCTTCAACCTCTTCTATCGACTACTGTAATTTTCTATTTCTTGCCCAACCTGGTTACATCATGCAATGCCTACAGGTCCTTCACAGCTCTGCTGCATGGTTGGCTATTTCTCCTCCCTTCTGTGCCCGCATCTCTCCCATTCTTCGGAAACTTCATTGTCTCAGAACGCATCAATTTTAAAGCACTCTGTCAGGTGAACCAGGCTTTTTAACGGTCAGGGACCTGAATATTTACAGACCAAGTTCCGGCCCGAAGTCCCAGGCTGTGCTCTGCTTTCCACAGATGCTTGCCTAGTCTAGGTTCCTAAGATTTAGTACAGCCAGACTGGGGGCTGTCTTTTTTGCTGGTAGTCTGGGGAATATGGAATGCCCTGCCCCACTCTCTCAGGGCTACGGCAAACCATCCTGTATTCCATAAGACCATGAAAACTCTTCTTTTGTACTATTTTGTGTCCTCATCCTTTAATGAGTGCCAAGATGCCTTTGGGAGAAAAGTGTGCTTAATACGTTTCAGAACAATACATACAATACACCATTTTCTATATACATTTGATAAACATTTGATTGAACCCCAATACATTTGATGACCCTCCGCACAAAATGTTGAACATAAATTTGAGATACATTTGATCTAACCCCAAAAATGTAATGTCCCCCAAAATGTGTTATAAACATTCGATCTAAATGGATTGAACCCCAGTAAATTTGATGAGCCGCAAATATATTTATGTACATTTGATGACACCCAAATCATTTTTATATACATTTGATAAGAACCCCAATAAATGTGATTTCAAAATCCAACATTGAGAGCACGACTATCAGTTTGACATTGCACTATGAAATAAAAAAGCGCACATTTAGCACATTTAAAACATACTACTGCTAGCATTTGCCACGTTTCATAGTAATATCTAGCTATTTGGTCATCGGCCACCATGTTTAGGATGTTATACATATTTGCGCAGACTTGATAGAACAACGCACAGCTATATTTATGTATTTCGCAACAGATCAATACTCTCTCTAGTGATACACATCTTTGATAATTGTTTACATATATTATAGAGTGGCGGTCGCCAACCTATAGTTAGGGTGAGTCGGACTCCCATGGGAATCCCTCAAAATTCGATTGTTAATAACTTTTGATTTGAATAACAGATTTGACTGACATTTTGAAAGTGATTAAGTAGTCGTGGACCCGCATAGACTACATAGTTTTGTAAAAAATTGTTACAAAATAAAAAAGTTATTATGAAGACAAAACATTTTTTTTTCTCCAAACGTGCAGCCTACTTCCCATTAATTTTCCCATAGACAAACAAGGTAAATGTTTGCCAAAGCGCTCAGCCCAAACCGCTGGATGGATTTGGGCCAGGAACCGAAACAACTTGGGCACGAAGCGTTGAATCGCTATCCATTGGGTGGTTTGGGGTGCAATAGATTTTTTAATATTTGACGGAGTACAGGGGGTCACCTTCTCAAAAATAGATAGTTATACTCTGGGATTGACCCAAAACCAGGTGTTTAGAGATAACCGTGGCTATAGCCGAGTACTGGAGACAATGAAACGCAGGAAAAAAGTTATGTGTGGGTCAAAAACATGCAAATGCCATCAGGCTAGAGGTGGGGGAGTGGCTAGTGGGCACCAAGTGACATTTAGGAGTTGGAGGGGGTCTAGGGACTAAGTTGGCAAATAAAAGCCTTCTGTAGCCTTAGCTATAGCCTCACATAGCTGACATCTCAAAGCAAACTGTGTCACAGAAGCAGCGTGTGTTGTGGGGGGAAAGGGAGAGGGCAGTGGAGTTGAGGAGGCCATCTGGGTATTGGGGGAGCTGGCACAGATGAGGCGGGCACTTGGTGAGGCAGGAAAGCATGTTTTCCAGGTATTCATGGCTATGAAGGACAACTGATAGCTGAGGGTATGTGTAGTTCAGTACACGTGGTTACCGTTCTTTTTCGAAAGATTTTTTTACAGCTACAGTGACGTCTGGGGTAAAATTCACTGGACATGGCCAGTGGCACGATTGCCATTCAGGTCTCCCATCCATTCTGTAACCAGGACAGACCCTGCTTGGCTTCAAAATGAGAAAGGGGCCAGCCTCCTCAGGCCGTGTTGTTTGATAAATGAGCCTAACTTACAAGACCACTTAGAGAAACGGCCCAGCCCTTTCCTTGCTTTGATACTAAGCAGGGTGAGTCCTGGTTACTGCATGGATGAGTTCCCGAATTGACATCTGGATTATTTATTTATTTTAAACCGAGCTACTGTCAATCCTTGAAAGTTTTGCACTCATAGACCGTTTTTGCCTTTTGCTGAATTGTATTCTGGTATTTGTAGTCTCAAATTCAATAATGAAAATAAAAATAGATATTTTTACAGCAACAGTGGTTTTCCCATCCATGCAGTAACCGGGACTCACCCTGCTTAGCTTCAAAGCAAAGAAGAGGCCAGGCCCTTCAGGCCAGGTTGCCTAAAAATTGAACACACCTTACAAGACGACTTAGAGCAGCATGGCCTGAGGTGTCAGATCCTTTCTTGCTTTGAAGCTACAAAGGGATGGTCTCAGTTACTGCATGGGTGGGAGGCAGTCCACCATCCCGAATACTGTGTATTTTCCTAGTTTTCCGAGTTTTAAATATCTCATAACACATGTCATCCACATTATTTTTTTTAAAACTCTGCTACTATCAGTCATTGAACGTTTTGCACTCAGAGACCACCAGAGGCCGTTTTTGCCTTTTGCTTAATTCCATTCTGGCATTTGTAGTCTCCCAATCAAGATGGGGAGAATCATGCCACAATTGTACACTTTTTGCCCATCATAGTTCTATAAGGAATTATATATTTGAGTGACACTATGGTATGTGACATTTTCAAGTTATCTATATAAAGCAGAGTATTTTATACAAAGCCAGACATAGGGGTGAGGAGGGGAAATTATGAGAGGGCCAGTAAGGCATGAGTATTTGTGCATGATGTGGCAAGCGAGGTAGCACTCCTGGACACTGGTGCAGTTATTTCCCTTGATTGCAGCTGCTTTTCATGGCACCAGTAAAGGACACATGTTGGTGGACAGTGTAACTTTTTTTCAGAGGGCAGACGCAACCCCCTGGGTTATTTTGAGCTTGGCAAGCTTGCTCAAGTCTTTGGATACCAGGATTTTACTCAGGTTGTCATGTTTCCAATGCATGCACTTACCCACAAGACCACAAGCACTTGTTTCGCCGGGGAATATGCCAGGAAATATTTCACTACAGATTGCTGGGTTTAAACGGTTAGAACCTTTTATACTTTGCCAACATATTTATTGGACAATTTCCTTTCCTCTGTCAGGTTATTTTTCTTGTGTTCATTACTTTTATTAAAAGTCCAATGCTATTTTGTCGTGCGCACTTTCTTCTAAAGAGAAGGTCAATTGAACTATATTTGTATATTTCACTTTAAAATATATGGTCACTTACTGTGCTTATATTCGTGTGTGCCAGCTTTTGATTTTTGCTATGGGGGCAAAATTACCTGGGCATATATTATTCTTGCAGCTGATCATGTTTTAACTTTTTCCGTGCTGCTTAAATGCAGTTAGTTGGGGTTGTGCGATGTATCACAACAGTCACTAAGAGACCAGCCATAAAACAAGGCGCTTGTAGCAAGCTGCTGAACCAAAGTGTGTGGTCCTCAGTAAATAATTTAATCTCACTGCGCATTGACCAAAAACATTTTGAGTTCTCAAAGCCTGCAATTTTCATACATAGTAAAAAAATATAGATATACAGCTACAGTGTGTTTCTCATCCATCCAGTAACCAGGACTCACCCTGCTGAGCTTCAAAGCACTTAGAGCAGCATGGCCTGAGGGGGGTGGATCCTTCGTCGCTTTGAAGCTCAGCGTGGTCAGTTCTGGTTCTGCATGGATGGGAGACAGTTCACAGTCCTGAATTCTGTGTGTTTTCCTAGTTTTAAATATCTCATACCACATGGTATCCACTTTTTGTTTAGACTGCTAGTCTCAGTCCTTGGAAGTATTGCACTCAAAGACAATTTTTTGCCTTTTGCTGAATTGCATTCTGGTATTTATAGTCTGTCAATCAAGAGGGCGAGCGGAATAATGGCACAATTGTACACTTTTTGCAAATAAGTCATGAATATTTGCCCATGATGTGGCAAGAGTGTTTGTAATCCTGGACATTGGTGCAGTTATTCTCCCCTGATTGTGGCTGCTTTTCACCGACCCTATAATGCAGAAATATGCATGGATGTCCCTGAACATCTGAGATGTCTGCAAACATCACAGAATTATCCCCTGACATTGGGGATGTTTGCAGACTTTAGAGAAGAAAAAACACCCGATTTTGGGCTTTTTATGGACATACCCCATCCCATCAAATCACCCCTCACCTCCCCAGACATGTTTTAACTAGTTTGACAATGTTGTATTGTTTTATGTTTTTAACACAATGTTCACAGACTATAGGTGCTGTCTGTGAATCCATCTCAAAAGTTTTGACACACCTCACGTTTTTAATTGTCCAATCAGCGTGCACGCTTGATGTTCACCAACTTTACACTGCTCTCTGATTGGTGCAGAGGTGTCTGCGGAGTCCGATCAGGAATGAGTCTGCGGACCAGACCCAGATATCCCTAATTTAGTTTTACCTCCTTTTTGGCCATTTAAAAAATACTACTGGACGGATTTACACTAAAGCTTTTGAGACCAAAGCTGCCACTCCTTGCGCGAGTTTGGTGCATATCCGTCCAGTGATTTGGGCTGTAGGCGTGAGCAATTTTCTTTTCCCATCATGTCTATAATGATTTCAAATGTTTTGGGACCCCCCTATAACTTTGGCCCCCTCCCGCCCCTGATGAACCTGCACCAAACTTTGCATAATCATTCTACGGTGCCCATATACTTTTTTTGCAAAGTTTGGTCAGGATTCATCAAACAGCGCTAAAGTCAGAAGCCACGCTAAAGTGCTCTTCCTATGGGTTGAGCATCTTAACCATAACTACATGGCCGCTACCGCATCTATCTAGTGAAAAAACATTGTTAAAGGGATGTTATGGTTAAGTTGCACAAATACAAATTTAAAAGGTCCTGTGTATGTAGAAGTTAACCTTCTTGTATGTTCTTAACTTACTTTCCTTGGGATTTGGTCTCAGTTAATGGTGCTCATATATGGGGAAATAAGAAGGCCTCAAACACACAATTGATTTGTATACATGATGATGAACTTTAATGTTATCGCCATTTTCTGTTGTTTTTTTTTCTTCCTCACTTTAGTTTGCCTGTATGTTCCTCTGATTGTTTTGCATTGTGGGTCTTCAGATGCATTGTTCGTACTAACGCATGTATGTATTAAGTCTTAAATTGTTAGCTATTGTTAACATTACTCAAAACTGTCATTCATTATTTTACTAGCCAAAAATACCACATTCAAAATATTGCACCTCTATGGTGCATGCTACAGTCATTGCCTATGTGTAATCATCCGACTACTGCATTGGTGGCATTTGTTTATTTTTTACAAAAAAGTCAGAAAATATCAAAACATCCATGTGTAATGCCCATCGTTACGCTGATGATGCACTCCTGTGCCTTCGTTTACTTGCCCAATGCATTTTCTCTATGTGCTTTCTGGTGCCTCGTTTCTTCTACAAAATGTCTGCTGCCATTTTTCAGAATTGAAATGCTTGTGTGAGTGCCCGTGGAGCCCGCCCTACACTTTGCTGATTGGCTCTTGCTGCATTATTGAGTTAATGCAGGAAGCCAGCAGGCGAAGCCGGCCCCCTGCTCAAAGCCCATGGATTAGGCTACTTCTCAAACCCTCTGTGGCCTGTCTGGCACTGGATGGAGCACCTGACATTACACGACATCCAAAGATTTAGAAAAGTCCTGCACTGACACTTACCCGGGCAAGCAACTTGGTTCAGATTATTCTGGCCCACACACCGAACTGTGATACTCTGACTGCGTCAGCTGCTTCCTTCCTTACCTATTTAGCTATAAACTGTAAACTCTGCACCTGAAATTTTGCTAGCATGTTGTGTCTATCTGTTCAAAATCTACCACCCTCCAATTCGAAACTAGGTGTGCTTTTGCAAATGTTAATCCCTCCTTTTGTACTGCTTTGTAGTGCCTAAAGGCAAATTCGAACCTAGGTGTGCTTTGTAAATGTTCATCCCTCCTTTTGTAATGGGTTGTAGCGCTTAGAGGCAAATTCAAAACCTAGGTGTGCTTTTGCAAATGTTTATCCTTCCTTTTGTTCTGCTTTGTACTTCCTAGAGGCAAATTCGAACCTAGGTGTGCTTTTGCGAATGTTCATACCTCCTTTTGTACTGCTTTGCAGTGCCTAAAGGCAAATTCGAACCTAGGTGTGCTTTAGTAAATGTTCATCCCTCCTTTTGTACTGCTTGGTAGTGCCTAGAGGATAATTCAAACCTACGTATACTTTTGTAAGTGTTCATTCCTCATCTTGTACTGCTTTGTAGTGCCTAGAGGCAAATTTGAACCTAGGTGTTCTTTTGGAAATGTTCCCCATTACCCAACTACCCTTCTCCAATCCTTTATGGGATAAGGTGCTTTACTCTGTTTTTGCACATATTGCACTGGTCTTTGTTTCAGATCCCTCCCTCCATGACTCGCCAGTCCCGCGCTGCATACATTTCCTGCAGGAACTCCACACTATGCACCTTGCTACCCCTTTTTTTGCTTACCCATTACCTTCCTCGCAATCCATGCCTTACTCTGTACCTGTCTCCCAATCTAGCGCTATGGTGGTAAAATGTCTGAAGTACTTCATACCTACCTGACTTGCCTTTTGCATGCATGTTAACTGATGTAGACCCCGTACCATGTGGCGAAGCTTTGCCAGTCCACATACCTACCTGACTTGCCTCTTACATGTATGTTACCTGATGTAGCCCCCCACACCGTGAGGTGAGACTGTGTTTGATTAAACCTGCAATTCCACCTACACATGGTTCACTGATGTAAGTTTTCTTTATTAAGAATGACATCTGCACTTTCTGTAACTAGTGCCCTGATGCCTGAGTGTTTTGTGCCCTGCTATAAATGTTAAAATGAAATAAATAAAATAAAATAAAGTATGTATGATAAGGTTCCTGTATTAACAACAACAGTCCAATATAAAGTTTTCTTTATATGAGTACATTTTTGAATACATTAAGTAGTTCATGATAGGTCTCCCGATCACCCCTGACATATTGTTACCAACATTATAAACACAACAGCTTGTAGGGACTTTTCATCAAAATGAATTTCATTTGTGATGCCATCAGTGATGTCATTAATGACATTTGTGATATCATCTTTGTTGTCCTCTGTGTTAATCTTAGCAGTGCACAGTGGTGGTGCGAGTTATGGTTGTATAGCTTACCATAACTGGCAAATTTATGGGGGTTTCGGTTTTACTTGTACCATCACATCCCTTTCACAATGTTTTTTCACTAAATTTTATAGGTTTTCACAAGTGCACCCTAATTTGCTATAACTTCCTAATAATATACACCCAATATAGCAGCGTTTTCAGTCAATCTAGGAGGTTTCATGTGGAAACTGTGCCATTTCCCACCTTCTACCAATATTCTTAGCACTTCTATCAACTTCCTACAACTTTTTACATGTTTTTTTGGTCAGTGAAGCCCGCAAAAGTCTGATGTCACTGCAGACTTTCCAGGCAGTGTCACATGACCATGTGCACACGGCGTGATGACCTGTTTGCGAATGTGTCCTCAATTTGCAAATGGGTCTGTGCTTCAAAGACATTTTCAAAACTGCATTTCAGCCGATCTAGGAAGTTCCAAGCTGAAAGTTTACCCTTGCACAGCTCCTCGACCTATTTTTACTAATTTTTGATCTGCAATCCAGGAGAAAGCACCTGTTCGGAAGAGTATTAGCACATCTGCTATTTAACTTAAAAAATGGCATCAGCCAGGGCCATCCCTCCTGCACAGGAGCCACCACCACCACCACCTCCACCACCAGCTCGAGGGCCTGGACAAGGGAAAAGGCACAATGATGCAGAGGAGGGTCAAGAGGACCAGGAAGATGAGATAGAGGAAATGCCTTCCACCAGCACGCAGAAAGAATCATGGGTGTGGCAGTCCTTTAAGACCTACAAGGTGTACAACAGGCTGGGGCTATGCATGTTGAATGCATTGAGTGTGGAAAACACGGGCAAGCTATTTTAGTACTACGTCCAAAAAATGTATCTCATAGATTCCATCTACTTTACATTCCTCAATAAAGTAGTTAGACTCAATAAGATTCTCCAACATTTCCATTAGCATTTTGTAATATGCTGATGTAAGTAATGGATAATTGAATACTAGAGAAAAACAAAAAAGGACAGAAACAATTTTGTGTCATAAATACTTTTCACAAGCATACAATAGGGACCTTGGACCTTCATGACTATCCATGGTCTCTGCTGTCCCCATTCCAGGCCAGGCATCATTAAAAGACATGGATCGCACTTGCACACCATCACACAGGACAGCCCTTCTACCCTTTTTACTTTTATGTTTGTAACACTCCCTCATTACCTGCTTTGACAGTCACACATCCATCCACCAATCACTTCCAAAAGCTGTGAATGTAACCCTATCAACATATTAAACGTCCACAACCAACTGCCACTTAACAATATTCCAGAAATCTTTTGTATCTGCATGTCCCTTATTTATGCAAAAGGATTGTACAAAGTGCTGCTATAAATGCATTGTGCAAATAAATGCATTGTGCAGTGAGGGAAGTGCTTTAATGGAAGGGAGAGTAGAGATACAAACATGCTGATGAAAGCCGGGAGGGAAGTGCCAAGGGATGCCAAAGTGTGAGGCCACTGGCTAAGTGCTAAGACGGACGAGTCCCAAGGAAGGGGTGCACAGCTGCCAGGCAGTAGACCCGCAAGGGCAATGATGAAGGGGGGGGGTACTAGGTATAGGGGTGGAACCTGTGAGGTTCCTAAGGGACCAAACCACCATTTTCAGTGGCAGTTGTATGAATTTGAAGGAAGGGGACAGAGAGAAAGAGGAAGCGTTTTGAGAGATGTCCAGCTCAAGCATGAGAGGAGGATGAAGGCTGTTCCAGAGAGAGGCACTAGACGAAGAGAGAAACATGCCTCCTGTTCTCTGTTTGGAGAACCATTTGACAATCAGAGAATTGAAGTTAAAGGAGAGTATTTAGGGGTGGAATGTGGGAGATAGCGTGGTCCCAGGCCCCAGAAAGCCTTTTTGGTGATACAGAGAGTTTTCAATTTCATCCATGAGGCCACCAGGAGCCAGTGTAGAGATTTTAGGTCTCCTGAGATACGATCCAGTGGCTTGAAGCCTAGGATAAGTCTTTCAGCCCTATTCTGCATTAGCTGAGGGTGGCGAAGGTAACAAGAGGCGGAGGGTGAAGAAAATACTTTTACAGTAGTCCAGCCTACACAGGACCAGGGCTGTACAGAGGTTAAGTTCCTGAGGGAAGGTGAGGAAAGGTTGAATGCCTGTAAGGAGGTGAAGCTGAAAGTGGGCCTTCTTGGCAAGGTCCTAGTTGTAAAGAGTGAAGGAGAGAGAGAGAGGAATCAAAGATGACCCCAAGGTTTTTGGCTTCACAGGATGGTGAGGGTAGAGGGCCCAAGGAGGGCAGCCAAAGGGTAGGAGGGAAACAGAGCACAGTTGTCCCAATAAGAAGGATCTCCATCTTATTGGCATTTAGGCAGTGATCATAGCCGGACACAATGCTTACATGGCAGTCCGATAATCAGGGACAAAAGACGGGGAACAGAAAGTAGTACAGGAATTTTCAAGGAAAGCTGTGTGTCATTGGCATAACACTGGAAATGAGAAGACAAGGAGGAGATCAGATGAGCCAGAGGGACGAGATAGATATTGAAGAGCCACGGCAATAGTATAGAACCCTGGGGGACACTTTCGATAGAAAGCGAGATGGCAGAGGAGAAACCCCCAGTTGCAGCTGAAAAGGGCAATTAATGAGGAAACAGGTCAGCGAGTCCAGAGCCCGGTATGGGATGCTGAAAGTATCATGTAACTATTTAATGAGGATAGAATGGTTGACTGTGTCAAAGGTGGAGGAGAGATTGAGGAGCACTATCCTTAATTGTTGTACAATCATAAATACCAAATACACTTCAAATATATCATTCCAGCATATAAAAAATATGGTTTACTCCCCCTATAGTACCTATAATAACTATGCACATATTACTAAAGTGAATTTGGCAAGTGGGCAGAATTCTTGTGGGCATGGCCTACGCAATGCCCCCAAGTATTTGGCCACAGGCCACAACCTCCACAGTACAATTAAACCATATAACAAGTATGTACAATACACCTTCAAATAACAAGACTCACTCAGACCCCACTACCCCCAGTCCCAATAATGTCCATGGACAGAGAAATTAACGAAACAAACAGAAGCACCTGCACAGCTTTTTTCACCTTTAAAAATAGTTCTAGATCAACTTTTTGTCCTGACCCCACCCCTTCCAAGCCCTCTTTCATCCACAAAATGACCCCAAATATATTTTCCAGATGTTTTTTCTCACTGTGCTGTCTGCAGACAAAGGCCATGATCCATCCATCCAATATGATGACTGTTTCTAAAATTATGACACACCCCACGTTTTCAAACATCCAATCATCATGCGCTTCTCTGCAAAGTCATTAGTATGTTATTAGAAATGTTTATTATCACTCTCCTACTTGTACCTGTCCCCTTTCCCCCAGCAATCACCCCAATCAAATTCACAAAACATAAATCAAAGACTCTCTAAATAAAATTTCTCTCCCTCCCAAGATGACTTTTTTGAATTTCCCATTCTAATACCCCACCACTTTCATAAATATATTTATTTTTATTACTTTAAATATCTTGTATATTATTGTGTAATCCATTCTTATTTTTTTCATTAAACACCTAATTAATAGTCTGCGGCCATCACGACTGTTCGCAGGGTACATTATGCATTTATTTCACATGACGCACTTTTAATTACTCTGTGGATAAAGTGCCTGTTTGCGGACAGCCAGGCACATGCGCTCTGCGTTTCCCACTGAACGAGGTCCGAGGACACCTGTCATGGATGCCCCCATAGGTCATCATGTGACTGCAACCATGCAGCATGCCGGCATGTTCGCATTTGATGTCCGTCACCGCGGACAGTTTGAAACTGCATGTTCAGCCAATCTGGGGTGTTTCAAGTTCAAGGTTTACCCTTCCAGACCTCTTAGACCCATTCTTTGTTCACCTATCAACTTTTTACAACATTAGAAGGCCTATTTTTGGCACAGTATTCTATGGACAGTTCCTCTGAAGGGACCCTCCCATTACTTTTAGTCATTCCCAATATGGCACACCAGGAGAGAGCATCTTTTCACAGCTACTTCCAGGAGTCTTTCAGTAGTTAAGAATGGCAGCTGTCATGGCCATCCCACTTTCTCACGGGCCACCAGCACACCAGCATCACCACATTGAGGGCATGGACAGTGAAACAGATGCAATGATGAGGAGGAGAATGACAAATAACAGGAATATGAGGTAGAGCAAGTTCCTACCTGCAGTACTCAGAGTGAGTCATGGGTGTGGCGGTTCTTTAAATCTGTTAGGGGTGTACCAAAAGCTCAGTTTGCCAAGGTTCAATGCATTGAGTAGAGGGTTGCACTCAGTCGCAGACAACATAGGCAGTACTATTTTTGGAACACCTCCATGCAACGCCACACTCGCTCCAACCACCCGGGTGCTGTTCCTTTCTCAGGGAGAAGCAGGTTATCTTCCCCTACCCCATCTTCCTCACCCGCTCCTACCACCAAACAGGCTACACCTGTGGGGCAGAGGATCCGACCGGCTGCCTCGCAGGCCATACAGAACGCTGTTGACCCTTACCTTTCGAGGGTCACAATACTCTGTTTGTACTGCAACACACCGCTCTGCAGGGGGAGCAGTTTCAGAGTACTTTCAAGGCCACGGTCAAGGAGTATGAGAAACACTGCCATCAACCTTAGATTTAAGGCACGCGCAACATCTTCCCCTGTCCACCTACTCCTCTGTATCTGTGGTTGGTGCCCCTTCCCTCCCCAAACTTACCTCCTCGCCGCTCCTAAAAAAAAAATATTTAAAAGCCAGAAAGACAAAAAAAAGTTTCCTTTAGGACCCACCTTTCACAGTTAAAAACTAGAACTAAAAATAAAAATCATAGGACCTTTTGCAGTCTGCATAGAAATTCAGCGGACATGTACAAAATTCAAGGCGTGGGGTGCGGGAATTGAAATGAATGAACTTGTTTTAAGTTCCAAAATGTTGGCTCTTAAAAGAACTTTTTAAAAAAAAAAATGTGGGGGTTTTATATACTGAACTAACAAATGTTCTACTGAACTTAATTATTTTTTGTAACTTTCACAAAAACTGCATCTAACTTTTTTCTGGTTTTGTTTTTTATTTACTACAACTACTAAAAAAAAATACTTCACAACATATTTCAAGAGATTGTTTCAGTGCTTTTTGGATATTCCAAAGAAAAATCAGACATCTGCCATCAGTCAAATGCACTCCATCTCCACGGAAAATATTTATGCCATCCAACTTGATGTTTTTGTTGTCAAAGATGCCATTCCTAAAGCATACTAAAAAGCAAATACACCTTTATTGACATGCTTTCTTGCTACTTCCATGTGAGGAGAAAAACGTTTGTGCGTCTCCATATTTGTCTTTGGTTGATTTCAATCTTTGCAGTTGGAAACAGTTTAATTAGGCTTCTGAACAATTTGGGATGACCTTAAACTCCACGGGATGCGCGGCACTAATCCTTCTTGACCTATCCGCCGCCTTCGACACAATCCTCCTAGACCGCCTCCACTCCCTAGGAATTCGTGGAACCGCTCTTAAATGGATAGCTTAATTCCTCAAAGATCGGTACCAAATAACAATACTCTCCAACTATACCTCCCAAGCCTGACCAGTCGACACAGGAGTCCCACAAGGAGCGTGCCTTTCCGCCCTCCTGTTCAATCTCTACTTGATCACCCTCCCACCAATAATTTGTTCGCACAACATCCTGTGCTACAACTACGCCGACGACACCCAACTAATTTTAAAACTCCTGAACTCAAAACCCAACTGCAGACCTGACCTGGCCTCCTGCCTCCTTGACATAGAACCCTGAATGACCCAAAGCCACCTCCTGTTAAACCCCTCCAAAACTGAAATCATGGTATGTGGCAACCTGGAACTTCTCCCACAACCACTACCCTGGCCTTCCGCCATGGGCAAGTCTCTGACCACCTCCAACTCACTGAAAAATCTTGGATGCACCCTTGACTCTGAACTAACAATCTCGCGCCAAGTCAAAAACATCTCAAAGTCCTGCCACTGCCACCTTAAAACCCTTAGACGCATCTTTCCATATCTCTCCTTTCCCAACAGACTCTCCGCGGTCCAATCAATCGTTATATCAAGACTGGACTACGCAAACCCCCTATACCTCGGAGTCCACGCGTACCAACTGAATAAACTCCAAAGGGCACAAAACGCGGCAGCCAAATTGCTTCTTGTACTTGGACCAAGAGACCACATCTCCCCAGCCCTTAAGATGCTGCACTGGCTTCCAGTAGCCCGCAGGGTGACCTTCAAAACCTTGTGCATCTCCCATCGAGCGCTGCACAAAACCGGACCTCAATATCTTCAAGACAAGCTAAAACTCTACAACCCCCCCCGCACCTTAAGATCAAGCTTAGTCATTCCGTCAGTCAGTCCTCCTAGTCATTCCGAAGACAAACTCAATTAAGTTGGGCGGATCATCATTCTCAGCCTTGGCCCCCACGCTATGGAACTCACTCCCTCCCCACATCCGCCAGACTGAGGATTTAATGTCTTTCCGCAAACTGCTTAAAACCTGGCTCTTCCCCTAAAACCAACCTATACCAAACTAACCCAAACAGACCAACAGCAACTCAATGACACCAATCCATCAAACTACCTGATGCGAGAAACTGACAGCTAACGACCCCCAATGTAATCTAGATGGGCAAACAGAACTAAATGAATAAAGTAGATCAAAGCAGTGAAATGGTTAATAAAAGTAAATCATACGGGAACAGGAAAGATATTTAAACTCCCGAAATGGATAGAATGCATGCGGAGTGAACAAAGTGAATGGCGTAGCGTAGATGAATTACTTAGAACAGATAACTATATAGTTTGAATGAATCTGGGAATCGAATTAATATGTAGACCGGATGAGTGTATGGAATGGATGAACATGTTGAGTGGATGAGTGTGTAGAGCGGCTGGATGTGTAGAATGGACAAGCATGTAGAGCGGATGAGCGCGTAATACAGGGAAGCGAGTAGAACGCAGAAGTGTGTAAAACAGATGAATGTCCAGAACGGATGAGCATATACGGGATAAGTGTGTAGAAATGACGGGTATGTGACCCTGATGAGTATGTAGAGCACATCAATATGGACAACGCATGAATATGGAAGTGTGAAGAGTGTGTAGACCTAGCGAATGTACAAAGCGGAGGAGTGTACAGAGCAGAGGAGTGGACAGAGTGGAGGAGTGTACAGAGCGGAGGAGTGTACAGAATGCAGGAGTGGTTAGACCAGAGGATTGGATAGACTGGAGGAGGGGATAGACCAGAGAAGTGGATAGACCAGAGGAGTGGATAGACGAGAGGAGTGGACAGAGTGGAAGAGAGGATTGAACGGATGAGAGAATGAGTGGATAGGGCGGATGGATGGATAGAGCGGATGAGCGAATACAATGGATGAGAGGATAGAACGGACAAGTGGATAGAACAGATGAGAGAATGAATGGATATGGCGGATGAGTGGATTGGGCAGATGAGTGAATAGAGAGGATGAGTGGATAACGCAGAGGAGTGTTAGAACGTATGAGTGGATAAGTGTACAGACTGGATGAGTGGATAAAGCGGATGAGTAGATAGAGCGTATGCGTGGATAAGTGTACAGAGTGAATGACTGTACAGAACGGATGAAAGTATAGAATGGATGAGGGTAGAAATGAACTTATAAGACAGAATATCGCTGCTGAATGCGTGAAAGGCACAAGCCCTTAAAGCAGATGACTACAAGGAGCAGATGAGTGCGGGGAGCAAATGAGCACAGGGATCAGATAAGTGTGTAGAAGGGATGAATGCGTAGACGGATGAGTGCGTAGTGGGGATGAGTGCATAAAGGGGGTTGAATCGCGTAGAGGGATGAGTGCGTAGAGAGGAAGAATGCTTAGAGAATGAGTACATAGAGAATGAGTGTGTAAAAGGGATGAGTGCATAGGAGGGATGAGTGCATAGAAGGGATGAGTGCGTAGAAGGTATTAGTGCGTAGAAGGGATGAGTGCGTAGAGGGGGTGAGTGCGTAAAGGGGTTGTGAACATAGAGGGCGTGGGTGCATAGAGGGAGAGTGTGCGCAGAGGGAGTGGGTGCGCAGAGGAGGTGAGTGCGTCTTGGGGGTGTATGCATCATGGGGGTGAGTACATCGTGGGGGTGAGTACATCGTGGGGGTGAGTGCATCGTAGGGGTGAGTACGTCGAGGGGGTGAGTGCATCGAGGAGGTGAGTGCGTCGAGGGGGTGAGTACGTCGACGGGGTGAGTGCGTCGAGGGGGTGAGTGCATTGAGGGGGTGAGTGCATCGTGGGGGTGAATGCGCAGAGTGGGTGAGTGAGTCGAGGGGGTGAATGCGCAGAGTGAGTGAGTGGATAGTGCAGATAGAGCAGATGAGAGGATAGAACGGACAAGTGGATAGAACGGATGAGAGAATGAGTGGATAGGGTAGATGAATGGATAGGGCGGATGAGTGAATAGAGTGGATGAGAGGATAGAACGGACAAGTGGATAGAACGGATGAGAGAATGAGTAGATTGAGCAGATGAGTGGATGGGGCAGATGAGTGAATAAAGTGGATGAGTGGATAAAGCGGATGAGGGTTAGAGCGTATGAGTGGATAAGTGTACAGAGTGGATAAGTGTACAGAGTGAATGAGTGTACATAATTGACGAAGGTATAGAACAGATGAGTGTACAGATGAATAAATAGGACAGAATACGGATGTTGAATGCATGAAAGACACAAGTGCTTAAAACAGACGAGTGCGGGGATCAGATAAGTGCGCAGAAGGGATGATTGCGTAGAGGGATGCGTGCGTAAAGGGAGTTGAATTGCGTAGAGGGGTCGAGCGCGTAGAGAGGAAGAATGCGTAGAGAAGATGAGTGCATAGAAGGGATGAGTGCGTAGAGGGGGTGAGTGCATAGAGGGGGTGAGTGCGTAGAGGGGGTGAGCGCGTCAAGGGTTTGTGCGCGTAGAGGGGGTGAGTGGGTAGAGGGGTGAGTGGGTAGAGGGGGTGAGTGGGTACATGCTTGAGGTAGACAAGAGTGCATGCGTGGGGTAAACAAGACTGGACAGGGGGCATGGAACGGACTGAAGCGCATAGAATTGCGCAACATATAAAGTATGGTTTGGAACGCAGAGAACGCTTAAAGAGCATTTAACTCACAATGGGCCTCATTACACGGTAGGCGGAGAACCATGGCGCTATTAGCGCCATGGTTCATGCCGGTAAAATACCGGCACCGCCTTGGTGGAAAGGGGAATTACCGCCCCATTCCAAGGTTTGCAGGAAATGGGGAAGGCGGAACTGGTCCCTTTGTGGGTTGGTTTTTAACGCCTGCAAAAATTCCCCAACCCGCAAAGGGACCTCGTAGTAAGGCGGTAAGGGTACCCTTACCACCTACCGTGTAATGAGGCCCAATGACTGGAGTACGCATGTCGAACTGGAGCGCACGGCGCAACCTCAAACGAATGCGGTAAGCCGGAATGCATGAATGCGTGACCTAAATATATGGAACAGACTGGGATCCATGGAGTGAATAGGAGTGCATGGAACAGTCTGGAGCATGCGACGTATATAGTATGATTTGAAATGCAGAGATTATCTGAAAGCGTATATAACCCATTTTATCCCACCACCACGCTTACTCTCTCCCTACATCACCACTCAACTAGAACACAGTGATACTATGACACCATTCGGTATAACTGTTCTCATACCAACACTCGCCGCTCACTCCACATCATTCTAAGTAATCACTGCTTGTAACACACACCCCAGCCAGGCGTTCTCCTCAGGCCTAACGCAGCCACATCCGCTCTGGATAAATCCTGCCAGAACGAACACATACTCCTGACCTCTCAACCAGCACACCTACCGCTAGAATGCAGCTATTACACGGACACTGCACGAGCTGCACACATACCCGGTGCCCACACGCACCCTTTTGTCTCTCTCCACTCTCTCTACTGATATGAACTTCGGTTCCCAAGGGTGTTCAACCTACCAGCGCCTTCAGACCATACTAATGGTATATAAGGCGCTATATAAATGCAAAGTAACAATAACAATAACAATATCCTTCATGACAAATGACAAAGATCCGGCAGTCACATAGTCTAAACGGCTGCCTCCACAATGCACAATAATAATATCTGGATGTTTAAAGTGAGCCATACTCTCCGAGAATGGTAATAAAGTTACACAGTTTAAGCCATAATCTGCATACCACGAAAGTTCCACTTTCCCCAATCCAATCGTAGCAGAGATACCATGAGATTCAGTATAAACCTTTAATTAATTAATCGAAGAATCTCCCACCATCCGCACACTCTGCTTATTCATAGCCATAGCTGTAGCAATCTTCTCTACACACAACAAAGAAAATACTTCCTAACCTGTACTCCTGTACACTTCACCTCCTCCTCCAGACCCACAAAATCTGATTGGCAAGTACCAATATCCTCTTTCCATGGCAGACATCCTCAAAAGACCCGGAGGGCATGTGCAGGTCTGCGGTCTAATGATGTGTCCACATGAACGGCGGCACCTGCAACGCTTTTATTCAACCTTTAAAAACAGCTCCATATCAACTTTTTTCCACTCCCCCACCATTCCCAGGCCCTCTTTGGGACACAAAATCGCCCCAAATTTATTTTCCACATACTTTTCTCACCACACTGTCCACAGTCAGTGGCGATGTCTGTGGATCCAACATGGTGACCATTTAAAAAAATCAGACGCACCTCACGTTTTTAATTGACCAATCAGTGAGCTTGTATGATGTTCACCACTATCATGCGGTTCTATGATTAGTCCAGACGTGGGTGGATTTACACCACATTTACAAAAGGACGCTTTCAGCACCAAGCTGCCGGTCCTGGCGCAAGTTTGGTGAAAATCCATCCAGCGGTTTGGGCTGTAGGCGCGAGCAACATTTTGTATTTCAATGTGTCTAAGAGGGTTTCCAAAATATTGAATATTGGGACCCCCCTTTAACTTTGGCCCCCATTGACGGAACTGCACCAAACTTCAAAACATCATTCCAAGGGTGCCATATACATTGTCTGCAATATTTATTTGAGGATTTGTGTAGGGGGGCAAAGTTATAAGCCACCCAAAAAGTGTTATTTCTATGAATTAAGCAACTTAGCCATAACTATAGGGCCACTACTGCAACTAAGTGATAGCGGTTAATAAGCGCATATGCACGTGTGTGTTTGTGTGTAACCGTATTTAGGGTATAGCAACATTGGTTGTCGGCAAGTATATATAAATGTAGTGCAGATAACAGAATATGCGGTTCTTTTCAGTTTTACAGGGTATGGTCCATTTCAAAATAAAAAAAAGCTCATGCCACAGAGTCATAGTAGGGTGCATGCGACAGTATGCCACAACACAATTGCTACCCCCCCCCCACTGATGGCCCTGCTGCCCCATGTATGTACATTTGGATTTAAAACATGCTCTCAACAGCTCTATTACACTGCTGTTCGTGACAGTTTGAAATAACTATAGCCTAATAACATAACACGCTAGCTATTTTAAGGCTTATTGTCTTACCCATGCTTATAAAAGGGCTGTCCAGCAGAGATGTACTGCTTGTGTCTTGCAATTATGTCCAGTAATGCGGCAGCTACCAAGTCTTGTCTGTAAACGTGCGCCAACACTGCGTTATGCACCATGGTCAAAGGCTCCGAATGCTTGTTATCTTCAAAGGCAGAGCCCAGCTGCTATCTATGTATATCAATGCCTAAAGAGAAAAAGGAAGCTTTTCAAAATACAATCTCAACATGTCTATAGATCAACTGGCTTTAGAGCTTTAAATATCTATAGATTAATAACACACAGCCGTTGCTGTGGCTATTTTAAGGGTTATGATCTTACCTATTCGCACAGCAGGGTTTGTACCTGGGCAGGCGTCACTCAAGTCTTGCAGGGCTGTCCTGTAGAGGGCATGCAGATCAACTGTTGCACTTCAAAGGAGTCAGTACATCATTATCACCACAAGATAGTTCAACAGGGACCTCATTGTGCCAACCCGTGAGGAAAAGTCGTCTTTTAAAGGCTATCTTAATGCCCTCTTAAGGCCTATCACATTACACACAGATTCCACGCATGGGGGTAACAATTGTGCTGTGTTATGCTGTCTAATGTGCCCTCTGATGACCCTCCGATGTGGCTTGAGCTGTTTTATTTTTTTAAAGTGGACCCCACCCTGTAAAACACACACACACACACACACACCCTTATTAACAGCTGTCATTGTAGGGCGGCAACAGCCACCCTATAGTTAAGGTGAGTCTCAGACACATGGGAACCCCTAAAAAATCTATTGTTAAAAACCTTTGATACGAGTAACGCATTTGGCTGAAATTTCAAAAGTGAATGAAAGTCTGTGACCCTCCCCCAGACTGCAAAGTTACATAAAGATTTGTTAAAAAATAGAAGTTGTTAAGCATCACAAAATATATTTTTTTGAAAGTGCAGCCTACTTCTCATTCTTTTTCCCATAGATGAGGTTATGGGAAAATGAAACGCAGTACAAATCTATTTGCAGGTGAAGAAAAATACAAATGCCGTCAGGGTACAGGTGGGGGGATGGCTAGAAAGCGCTGAGTGAAATTTGAGAGTTGGAGGGGGTCCAGTGACTTAGTTTGCAACACAAAGCAGATAGCCAAGGGTATGTTTAGTACGGCAGTCGTGGCTATATTGTTTGGGGTGTCAGTGTTTTATATTTTTTTTAAATCACTTTAGGTATAGTGACGTTGGTGGTGAAAAATCACTGGCCATGGCCAATGCCGTGGTCAGTGACCTGGTAGATATTACAGAGTGATTTTTACTTTGGATGTGTGTTTTCAGACCTTTGACTATGTGAGACTTTGGAGAAAGATAGAAGAAAACAGTTTAATAAAATTAATATAAAAAAGAGAAATTGCAGTCTAGTTTTAGATGTGCCTTGCAATGTATTTTAGGTTGTGTATTTTCACCTTTGGTATGTTGTGTGGGTGTGAAATGTTTGCCTAAATAGTTTACTGTTATGTGTTTCTTTCATGATTCTTATTTTGCAGATACTTGGCATAAGTACCTAAGTAGTGTTGTTCTGTATTTATCATTTAAGTTGGATTGTACTATGAAATCTGAAGCCAGTCCCCCCTTGAACTGACATTTTGTAGCCACGGCAACAGTAAAAGTCAATGAACTGTAGTTGCGGGTATAATACAAAATGTGTTTGGGTTATTATTTATTGGATTTGTGTATTTATGTGTGATGAATAGTGCTTAAAAGGACTGGTTTGCGGTACATTGAGTGTAGAACTTTAGCACATCAGGAGTACTGTTTCGATGTTATCAAGGAACATTGCATTTCCTTCATCTGTTAGGTCCACTCCGTCATGTCTATAGAAATTGGCCATGTAAAACTGTATGTTGTTGTTCGCAATCCATAATTGGTTGTTGTCTGTCATGAATGCTGAAACTGCTTTATTAACATTTTCCCAGGATTTTTGCAATTGTTTCATTAAATCTGGTGGTCCATTTCCATTTTTGCATCTACGTGAGATTGGAAAAAATAAAGATGGTGCGAGGAAATAGTTCCATTAGTTTTCCCATGTCTTATTTCATAACTAAAGTAAGGATCACCCCTTATACATTCCCCAAATTATTGCCTCCACAACTAATTAGTATGACATCTGGGTGCCTTGTACTTCTCAGACTTAACAATTTTGGAAAAACCTGGAACCAACACATTCCCCACAATCCAAACCATTTAATGGTAAATTTCTCAAACCTAGGTCCAGGTTAATATTTAGTTTCTCACAAAAAGGTTACAACCAAAACAGCCAACTATCGCCAATCAGTCACACAGTTTTCAAGCCAGCCATGATATCTGCAATATTTCTCTTTCTCTAGGAAAATGATTCCTAGTTTGAATTTCTAGTAGTTTGTATGAGCAGGGTATGTATGATGTGTGTGTGGTGTATTGTCTAATTGGTCGATGGTGCTACACCTCCCCCATTGTATCCGCGGCTATATTAGAGCAAGTGACATGTTGTGTGTTTGTGAATGTGTGGAAGCCAAGACTACCCAGCATTTTGTGTAGGGTGCCACCTTATATGTATTGTGTGTTTTGTGGGATTTTAAGAGACCTAGGGGAGTGGAGGAGGATAATGAGGAGTGTGGAAGGGGGCTGGTAGATATGTTGGGGACAGTTTTTAGAGTTTGTTGCAGTAGCAATGCAATTTTGAATACACAGTTTTTGCGAATAGCCACGGCAACCAACAGACATGTAGGAAGGGCTCTGGTATAGTCGCAGCTATAAAAAGCACATGCATAGGCACGTCAATATTATACTGTGTTTCATTTGTTACGGATGGAGCCGCAGGTATATTTCAAGTAGCTTCTATAAATATAAATTTTCTGTGCAATAATCATATGTTCATGTGCATGATACGGTACCACATTTTATTTTTGTGTGTTAATTTATGCACTTAGTTGCTCACTTATTTGATATAAATGTTTGAACGCCAATTTAGTTTGATTTGGGGCTTGCAGGAAAATGTGTGTGTAGCCATGGGTACATATCAAGATCTGTATCTGCATTCGAATAGCCACAGCTATGAAAGATGTGAGGTGGGTTTGTGTCTGTTTCATTGTTTGTTATTGTTGTTACTTTTGTATTTGTGTGGGGCTTAGTGATAGGTTGTGCTGAAAATGTGCCAGCCATCTTAGTAGTTGTATTGGTATGTAATCCTCTTTTTTGGTGTTTGTTTTGAAAAGTATACAGGCCACCATTTTCTGCTGTTCTGTCATTTTGATTCTTGAACTCTGACTGTGCACATGGCAGGAGTGTGGCTGATGTGAAAGTAAGTGTTACTCTGTATTTACCTATTTCAAGGTTTATTTGCAGTGTTGTTTGTGTTAGTTGTAGTGATCTTTGCTATCAGATAGTGTTCATTATTATTTTCTTCATTTGCTGTGTTTGAGTGGCAAGTATTTTTTACTATTTTTTTTAAGTTTGAAAAATGTGGGTTTGTAGCTTTTGTATTTGTTATTAAGGCTAATGGTTTCTTTGTACCTCTTGTACTTCTGATGTATTTTGAGCTATGCATTACTTGTAGTTGTCTCGAGTGTTTTGTGAGGTAATTCAATTAGTGGTGTTGTGCAAGTTCATTTTTGTAATGTGCTTATTTTTGTATTTTCTTGTAGCTGCATTATCATCACCCCAGTGGGTTTGTACTAGATGTTGTACAGTTAACTCCTGTGAAAGGCCAACCTATATTCAAAAGGAAGTGGTATTTCTGGAAATGGAAGCAGCAGATGTATGGAAAGCTTTCTTAGTGATCTTTACAGCCTTTCTAAGGATTTACAGCATTTACAAGTGATTTGCATCATGGAAAGATCAGGAGTCGGTAAAAGAGGAGTCTGCGCATTTGATACCGCTGTTGACGTTGTTTCATTAGTGGATGGAGGTGCTGCAGGTGGTGATGATCTCTGTCTATGTATGGAATGGGACCCCTGCATTTTTCATTTATGATGGATTGATCATTGTTGATGTTCCTAGACTTTGCAATGGAACATTAGAAGGTCCACAAGGTAGAGTTCTATTGTAGAAGGTGAAGAGTACCTTCTGTGCTTCTTTTTTTGGACAATGTTCCTTGACTTTGAAGAAGCGCCAACTGTCTGCTATTTTTTTAATTCATGTGTATTGTTGGTCCAAATGATGACATTGTCAGCACTTGTGCTCTCATGTTCAGACATGTTGGAATGCCTTAGTACGGAGCAAAATATAAAACAATGAATATGACAACATGAAAAAGACAATTCTGACAAAAACTAAAATCTTTTTTAAAAAAGTATTTTGATAAACTATATTTGTTTGATGACTTGTTCTCCAAGTTTATTTATCATACACTATTTTCTCTTGTTCTCCAAGTTTCCTTATCCTACTCTTTTTTCTCATGTTCTCCAAGTTTTCTTAACCTTCTCATAATTTGTTCTGCATGCTACACGTAGACTGTTCTTTGTTTACTTTTACCCAGTGTGTATATCCCTGTTTGTTTTTTTGTAGTGGTGTGTTCTCATAGTTTTTATATTGTTGTATGTTTTTTTTTTATCCAGGTTGGATTTTTTTTCCCAATGACCCAATGATTACTATGTGCAAAGAGAATAACAGTGTACTATGCACTAATGTTGTATCTGTTATATAGTGCCTGTGATGCACTATATCCCAGGAGGATAGCTCAGCGGCAGCATGCACGACTTGGAAACAAGACGACACGGAGCAACACAGGTTCAATCCCTGGGTCCGCGCTTAGAAACCTCTGGGTATTAAGCGCGTTATAAATAACCCATCATATCATATCACTGCATATTAAATATGAGTCATACAAATGTGTGTATTAAATTGTGTTTATGAAAGTGTGTGTGTCATTGCACTGATTCTGTTTTCTTTTTTTCAGATAGAAGGATATCATATTGTTTTAAAAACATAGATGTATAGCCACGGCTAGAATTCAGCCCAATGAGCCATCGGTATTTGGAGATGCGGGTAACCACAGCAAGGACTGAGGGGTGTCCCAGGCACGATTTCGATGGTGCAGAGGGATTGTATATTTTGGTAGCCATGGCGAAAGGTATATATATATATATATATATATGGTGAGAAAAAAAGGGAGGAGAGGGGCGCACTCCAGTTCCCTGCACAGTACACCTTCTCAGCCACAGGTGTTCTCCTCCGACCGGTTTCTGTGCCAATACACGTCATCAGGGAGGCTGTCTTAACTTGCAGCTCACAGCAAGTGCAGGTGTTAACACTTAGTGAGGATTGTGCTGCAAGGACTTCTGGTAGCTGTAGTCATCAGGTTTGCAGGGAACAGACTCACACCCAATCCCACAGTGGGGAAAGGGGGGGAGTAGCCTACAGTGAGGCACTCCAAAGTAGGGCATAAATTACCCCGGTGCAGCACCCAACAAGATTTCTGAAGATTCCACCCTTCAGAAAACTTGGAAATATGGTGAGAAAAAAAGGAGGAGAGGGGCGCACTCCAGTTCCCTGCACAGTACACCTTCTCAGCCACAGGTGTTCTCCTCCGACCGGTTTCTGTGCCAATACACGTCATCAGGGAGGCTGTCTTAACTTGCAGCTCACAGCAAGTGCAGGTGTTAACACTTAGTGAGGATTGTGCTGCAAGGACTTCTGGTAGCTGTAGTCATCAGGTTTGCAGGGAACAGACTCACACCCAATCCCACAGTGGGGAAAGGGGGGGAGTAGCCTACAGTGAGGCACTCCAAAGTAGGGCATAAATTACCCCGGTGCAGCACCCAACAAGATTTCTGAAGATTCCACCCTTCAGAAAACTTGGAAATATGGTGAGAAAAAAAGGAGGAGAGGGGCGCACTCCGGTTCCCTGCACAGTACACCTTCTCAGCCACAGGTGTTCTCCTCCGACCGGTTTCTGTGCCAATACACGTCATCAGGGAGGCTGTCTTAACTTGCAGCTCACAGCAAGTGCAGGTGTTAACACTTAGTGAGGATTGTGCTGCAAGGACTTCTGGTAGCTGTAGTCATCAGGTTTGCAGGGAACAGACTCACACCCAATCCCACAGTGGGGAAAGGGGGGGAGTAGCCTACAGTGAGGCACTCCAAAGTAGGGCATAAATTACCCCGGTGCAGCACCCAACAAGATTTCTGAAGATTCCACCCTTCAGAAAACTTGGAAATATGGTGAGAAAAAAAGGAGGAGAGGGGCGCACTCCAGTTCCCTGCACAGTACACCTTCTCAGCCACAGGTGTTCTCCTCCGACCGGTTTCTGTGCCAATACACGTCATCAGGGAGGCTGTCTTAACTTGCAGCTCACAGCAAGTGCAGGTGTTAACACTTAGTGAGGATTGTGCTGCAAGGACTTCTGGTAGCTGTAGTCATCAGGTTTGCAGGGAACAGACTCACACCCAATCCCACAGTGGGGAAAGGGGGGGAGTAGCCTACAGTGAGGCACTCCAAAGTAGGGCATAAATTACCCCGGTGCAGCACCCAACAAGATTTCTGAAGATTCCACCCTTCAGAAAACTTGGAAATATGGTGAGAAAAAAAGGAGGAGAGGGGCGCACTCCAGTTCCCTGCACAGTACACCTTCTCAGCCACAGGTGTTCTCCTCCGACCGGTTTCTGTGCCAATACACGTCATCAGGGAGGCTGTCTTAACTTGCAGCTCACAGCAAGTGCAGGTGTTAACACTTAGTGAGGATTGTGCTGCAAGGACTTCTGGTAGCTGTAGTCATCAGGTTTGCAGGGAACAGACTCACACCCAATCCCACAGTGGGGAAAGGGGGGGAGTAGCCTACAGTGAGGCACTCCAAAGTAGGGCATAAATTACCCCGGTGCAGCACCCAACAAGATTTCTGAAGATTCCACCCTTCAGAAAACTTGGAAATATGGTGAGAAAAAAAGGAGGAGAGGGGCGCACTCCAGTTCCCTGCACAGTACACCTTCTCAGCCACAGGTGTTCTCCTCCGACCGGTTTCTGTGCCAATACACGTCATCAGGGAGGCTGTCTTAACTTGCAGCTCACAGCAAGTGCAGGTGTTAACACTTAGTGAGGATTGTGCTGCAAGGACTTCTGGTAGCTGTAGTCATCAGGTTTGCAGGGAACAGACTCACACCCAATCCCACAGTGGGGAAAGGGGGGGAGTAGCCTACAGTGAGGCACTCCAAAGTAGGGCATAAATTACCCCGGTGCAGCACCCAACAAGATTTCTGAAGATTCCACCCTTCAGAAAACTTGGAAATATGGTGAGAAAAAAAGGAGGAGAGGGGCGCACTCCAGTTCCCTGCACAGTACACCTTCTCAGCCACAGGTGTTCTCCTCCGACCGGTTTCTGTGCCAATACACGTCATCAGGGAGGCTGTCTTAACTTGCAGCTCACAGCAAGTGCAGGTGTTAACACTTAGTGAGGATTGTGCTGCAAGGACTTCTGGTAGCTGTAGTCATCAGGTTTGCAGGGAACAGACTCACACCCAATCCCACAGTGGGGAAAGGGGGGGAGTAGCCTACAGTGAGGCACTCCAAAGTAGGGCATAAATTACCCCGGTGCAGCACCCAACAAGATTTCTGAAGATTCCACCCTTCAGAAAACTTGGAAATATGGTGAGAAAAAAAGGAGGAGAGGGGCGCACTCCAGTTCCCTGCACAGTACACCTTCTCAGCCACAGGTGTTCTCCTCCGACCGGTTTCTGTGCCAATACACGTCATCAGGGAGGCTGTCTTAACTTGCAGCTCACAGCAAGTGCAGGTGTTAACACTTAGTGAGGATTGTGCTGCAAGGACTTCTGGTAGCTGTAGTCATCAGGTTTGCAGGGAACAGACTCACACCCAATCCCACAGTGGGGAAAGGGGGGGAGTAGCCTACAGTGAGGCACTCCAAAGTAGGGCATAAATTACCCCGGTGCAGCACCCAACAAGATTTCTGAAGATTCCACCCTTCAGAAAACTTGGAAATATGGTGAGAAAAAAAGGAGGAGAGGGGCGCACTCCAGTTCCCTGCACAGTACACCTTCTCAGCCACAGGTGTTCTCCTCCGACCGGTTTCTGTGCCAATACACGTCATCAGGGAGGCTGTCTTAACTTGCAGCTCACAGCAAGTGCAGGTGTTAACACTTAGTGAGGATTGTGCTGCAAGGACTTCTGGTAGCTGTAGTCATCAGGTTTGCAGGGAACAGACTCACACCCAATCCCACAGTGGGGAAAGGGGGGGAGTAGCCTACAGTGAGGCACTCCAAAGTAGGGCATAAATTACCCCGGTGCAGCACCCAACAAGATTTCTGAAGATTACACCCTTCAGAAAACTTGGAAATATGGTGAGAAAAAAAGGAGGAGAGGGGCGCACTCCAGTTCCCTGCACAGTACACCTTCTCAGCCACAGGTGTTCTCCTCCGACCGGTTTCTGTGCCAATACACGTCATCAGGGAGGCTGTCTTAACTTGCAGCTCACAGCAAGTGCAGGTGTTAACACTTAGTGAGGATTGTGCTGCAAGGACTTCTGGTAGCTGTAGTCATCAGGTTTGCAGGGAACAGACTCATGCCACAGAGTCATAGTAGGGTGCATGCGACAGTATGCCACAACACAATTGCTACCCCCCCCCCACTGATGGCCCTGCTGCCCCATGTATGTACATTTGGATTTAAAACATGCTCTCAACAGCTCTATTACACTGCTGTTCGTGACAGTTTGAAATAACTATAGCCTAATAACATAACACGCTAGCTATTTTAAGGCTTATTGTCTTACCCATGCTTATAAAAGGGCTGTCCAGCAGAGATGTACTGCTTGTGTCTTGCAATTATGTCCAGTAATGCGGCAGCTACCAAGTCTTGTCTGTAAACGTGCGCCAACACTGCGTTATGCACCATGGTCAAAGGCTCCGAATGCTTGTTATCTTCAAAGGCAGAGCCCAGCTGCTATCTATGTATATCAATGCCTAAAGAGAAAAAGGAAGCTTTTCAAAATACAATCTCAACATGTCTATAGATCAACTGGCTTTAGAGCTTTAAATATCTATAGATTAATAACACACAGCCGTTGCTGTGGCTATTTTAAGGGTTATGATCTTACCTATTCGCACAGCAGGGTTTGTACCTGGGCAGGCGTCACTCAAGTCTTGCAGGGCTGTCCTGTAGAGGGCATGCAGATCAACTGTTGCACTTCAAAGGAGTCAGTACATCATTATCACCACAAGATAGTTCAACAGGGACCTCATTGTGCCAACCCGTGAGGAAAAGTCGTCTTTTAAAGGCTATCTTAATGCCCTCTTAAGGCCTATCACATTACACACAGATTCCACGCATGGGGGTAACAATTGTGCTGTGTTATGCTGTCTAATGTGCCCTCTGATGACCCTCCGATGTGGCTTGAGCTGTTTTATTTTTTTAAAGTGGACCCCACCCTGTAAAACACACACACACACACACACACCCTTATTAATAGCTGTCATTGTAGGGCGGCAACAGCCACCCTATAGTTAAGGTGAGTCTCAGACACATGGGAACCCCTAAAAAATCTATTGTTAAAAACCTTTGATACGAGTAACGCATTTGGCTGAAATTTCAAAAGTGAATGAAAGTCTGTGACCCTCCCCCAGACTGCAAAGTTACATAAAGATTTGTTAAAAAATAGAAGTTGTTAAGCATCACAAAATATATTTTTTTGAAAGTGCAGCCTACTTCTCATTCTTTTTCCCATAGATGAGGTTATGGGAAAATGAAACGCAGTACAAATCTATTTGCAGGTGAAGAAAAATACAAATGCCGTCAGGGTACAGGTGGGGGGATGGCTAGAAAGCGCTGAGTGAAATTTGAGAGTTGGAGGGGGTCCAGTGACTTAGTTTGCAACACAAAGCAGATAGCCAAGGGTATGTTTAGTACGGCAGTCGTGGCTATATTGTTTGGGGTGTCAGTGTTTTATATTTTTTTTAAATCACTTTAGGTATAGTGACGTTGGTGGTGAAAAATCACTGGCCATGGCCAATGCCGTGGTCAGTGACCTGGTAGATATTACAGAGTGATTTTTACTTTGGATGTGTGTTTTCAGACCTTTGACTATGTGAGACTTTGGAGAAAGATAGAAGAAAACAGTTTAATAAAATTAATATAAAAAAGAGAAATTGCAGTCTAGTTTTAGATGTGCCTTGCAATGTATTTTAGGTTGTGTATTTTCACCTTTGGTATGTTGTGTGGGTGTGAAATGTTTGCCTAAATAGTTTACTGTTATGTGTTTCTTTCATGATTCTTATTTTGCAGATACTTGGCATAAGTACCTAAGTAGTGTTGTTCTGTATTTATCATTTAAGTTGGATTGTACTATGAAATCTGAAGCCAGTCCCCCCTTGAACTGACATTTTGTAGCCACGGCAACAGTAAAAGTCAATGAACTGTAGTTGCGGGTATAATACAAAATGTGTTTGGGTTATTATTTATTGGATTTGTGTATTTATGTGTGATGAATAGTGCTTAAAAGGACTGGTTTGCGGTACATTGAGTGTAGAACTTTAGCACATCAGGAGTACTGTTTCGATGTTATCAAGGAACATTGCATTTCCTTCATCTGTTAGGTCCACTCCGTCATGTCTATAGAAATTGGCCATGTAAAACTGTATGTTGTTGTTCGCAATCCATAATTGGTTGTTGTCTGTCATGAATGCTGAAACTGCTTTATTAACATTTTCCCAGGATTTTTGCAATTGTTTCATTAAATCTGGTGGTCCATTTCCATTTTTGCATCTACGTGAGATTGGAAAAAATAAAGATGGTGCGAGGAAATAGTTCCATTAGTTTTCCCATGTCTTATTTCATAACTAAAGTAAGGATCACCCCTTATACATTCCCCAAATTATTGCCTCCACAACTAATTAGTATGACATCTGGGTGCCTTGTACTTCTCAGACTTAACAATTTTGGAAAAACCTGGAACCAACACATTCCCCACAATCCAAACCATTTAATGGTAAATTTCTCAAACCTAGGTCCAGGTTAATATTTAGTTTCTCACAAAAAGGTTACAACCAAAACAGCCAACTATCGCCAATCAGTCACACAGTTTTCAAGCCAGCCATGATATCTGCAATATTTCTCTTTCTCTAGGAAAATGATTCCTAGTTTGAATTTCTAGTAGTTTGTATGAGCAGGGTATGTATGATGTGTGTGTGGTGTATTGTCTAATTGGTCGATGGTGCTACACCTCCCCCATTGTATCCGCGGCTATATTAGAGCAAGTGACATGTTGTGTGTTTGTGAATGTGTGGAAGCCAAGACTACCCAGCATTTTGTGTAGGGTGCCACCTTATATGTATTGTGTGTTTTGTGGGATTTTAAGAGACCTAGGGGAGTGGAGGAGGATAATGAGGAGTGTGGAAGGGGGCTGGTAGATATGTTGGGGACAGTTTTTAGAGTTTGTTGCAGTAGCAATGCAATTTTGAATACACAGTTTTTGCGAATAGCCACGGCAACCAACAGACATGTAGGAAGGGCTCTGGTATAGTCGCAGCTATAAAAAGCACATGCATAGGCACGTCAATATTATACTGTGTTTCATTTGTTACGGATGGAGCCGCAGGTATATTTCAAGTAGCTTCTATAAATATAAATTTTCTGTGCAATAATCATATGTTCATGTGCATGATACGGTACCACATTTTATTTTTGTGTGTTAATTTATGCACTTAGTTGCTCACTTATTTGATATAAATGTTTGAACGCCAATTTAGTTTGATTTGGGGCTTGCAGGAAAATGTGTGTGTAGCCATGGGTACATATCAAGATCTGTATCTGCATTCGAATAGCCACAGCTATGAAAGATGTGAGGTGGGTTTGTGTCTGTTTCATTGTTTGTTATTGTTGTTACTTTTGTATTTGTGTGGGGCTTAGTGATAGGTTGTGCTGAAAATGTGCCAGCCATCTTAGTAGTTGTATTGGTATGTAATCCTCTTTTTTGGTGTTTGTTTTGAAAAGTATACAGGCCACCATTTTCTGCTGTTCTGTCATTTTGATTCTTGAACTCTGACTGTGCACATGGCAGGAGTGTGGCTGATGTGAAAGTAAGTGTTACTCTGTATTTACCTATTTCAAGGTTTATTTGCAGTGTTGTTTGTGTTAGTTGTAGTGATCTTTGCTATCAGATAGTGTTCATTATTATTTTCTTCATTTGCTGTGTTTGAGTGGCAAGTATTTTTTACTATTTTTTTTAAGTTTGAAAAATGTGGGTTTGTAGCTTTTGTATTTGTTATTAAGGCTAATGGTTTCTTTGTACCTCTTGTACTTCTGATGTATTTTGAGCTATGCATTACTTGTAGTTGTCTCGAGTGTTTTGTGAGGTAATTCAATTAGTGGTGTTGTGCAAGTTCATTTTTGTAATGTGCTTATTTTTGTATTTTCTTGTAGCTGCATTATCATCACCCCAGTGGGTTTGTACTAGATGTTGTACAGTTAACTCCTGTGAAAGGCCAACCTATATTCAAAAGGAAGTGGTATTTCTGGAAATGGAAGCAGCAGATGTATGGAAAGCTTTCTTAGTGATCTTTACAGCCTTTCTAAGGATTTACAGCATTTACAAGTGATTTGCATCATGGAAAGATCAGGAGTCGGTAAAAGAGGAGTCTGCGCATTTGATACCGCTGTTGACGTTGTTTCATTAGTGGATGGAGGTGCTGCAGGTGGTGATGATCTCTGTCTATGTATGGAATGGGACCCCTGCATTTTTCATTTATGATGGATTGATCATTGTTGATGTTCCTAGACTTTGCAATCGAACATTAGAAGGTCCACAAGGTAGAGTTCTATTGTAGAAGGTGAAGAGTACCTTCTGTGCTTCTTTTTTTGGACAATGTTCCTTGACTTTGAAGAAGCGCCAACTGTCTGCTATTTTTTTAATTCATGTGTATTGTTGGTCCAAATGATGACATTGTCAGCACTTGTGCTCTCATGTTCAGACATGTTGGAATGCCTTAGTACGGAGCAAAATATAAAACAATGAATATGACAACATGAAAAAGACAATTCTGACAAAAACTAAAATCTTTTTTAAAAAAGTATTTTGATAAACTATATTTGTTTGATGACTTGTTCTCCAAGTTTATTTATCATACACTATTTTCTCTTGTTCTCCAAGTTTCCTTATCCTACTCTTTTTTCTCATGTTCTCCAAGTTTTCTTAACCTTCTCATAATTTGTTCTGCATGCTACACGTAGACTGTTCTTTGTTTACTTTTACCCAGTGTGTATATCCCTGTTTGTTTTTTTGTAGTGGTGTGTTCTCATAGTTTTTATATTGTTGTATGTTTTTTTTTTATCCAGGTTGGATTTTTTTTCCCAATGACCCAATGATTACTATGTGCAAAGAGAATAACAGTGTACTATGCACTAATGTTGTATCTGTTATATAGTGCCTGTGATGCACTATATCCCAGGAGGATAGCTCAGCGGCAGCATGCACGACTTGGAAACAAGACGACACGGAGCAACACAGGTTCAATCCCTGGGTCCGCGCTTAGAAACCTCTGGGTATTAAGCGCGTTATAAATAACCCATCATATCATATCACTGCATATTAAATATGAGTCATACAAATGTGTGTATTAAATTGTGTTTATGAAAGTGTGTGTGTCATTGCACTGATTCTGTTTTCTTTTTTTCAGATAGAAGGATATCATATTGTTTTAAAAACATAGATGTATAGCCACGGCTAGAATTCAGCCCAATGAGCCATCGGTATTTGGAGATGCGGGTAACCACAGCAAGGACTGAGGGGTGTCCCAGGCACGATTTCGATGGTGCAGAGGGATTGTATATTTTGGTAGCCATGGCGAAAGGTATATATATATATATATATATATATATATATATATATATATATATATATATATATATATATATATATATATATATATATAGTATTAATTCAATTTGGAACATTTTTAAATATGTATTGAGTGTAGTGTTTGCAAACAGTGTAAAATCAATAATAATGCATATAGGTGTACATACTTGAAAGGGATAAATAAATATTCAAACAGTTTGTTGAAAACAAGTTTATTTGGGAGAGGGTGTGGTTGTGGGTTTTCTTTCAGTTTTACTTATAATACATTATAAATCTTGTTCTGTAGCCACATTTTCTGCACTTTTACTCTCCATGATTAGTTTTAAATGTTTAATGTCCTTTTTCATTGCTCGTATGTCTTTTTTTATCTTCATCATTATTTCTTTTAATTATATCAAGGAATTCATAATCAGATTGGTGGGTCCTTGTTGTGGTGCTTCCGTTGTGAATCTTCTAGACACCTGAATCACTTCTTCATCTGTTTGAAAATATTAGAAATATATATATTTTTTTTTTAAAAAAAACATTATTTATTGAGTGCTTGACATTACAACAAATTCATAGATTCATGACAGTGGATTCTTCATACTTAATCTACATCCTCAAACATACCATGGTCAGGACAAGGCATTCCAAAAGCAGTGTATAATAATAATTTGGCATTTATATAGTGCTACGAACCCTGAGGTATCTGAGCGCTGCTTATTATTAGCCACAGTGTGTGGTGCTCATTTATCAACCTTGGAAGGATGAAAGGCTGAGTTTGGTGCTGCCGAGATTCAAACATGCGTTAGCAGGCTCTGCACGAATGTCAAAGCGAGCGCTCTACTCGCTGTGCCACTTGACCGGCTGTTTTTTTTAACCGCTCATCGGAGTCCTGCCTATTGTAGCAACCATGTTGCCTGTCTGCGTGGGGGGTTTGTCAGGCTTTGGAACGCAACAAAGATTTCTATGTCATACACGTCTCTCATGGTAGTGTATCTGTCTGTCGCCCACTGTTGCACCGCCGCCTTACTTATTTTAGGATGGAGTGGAATTAGGATGGAGTGTAAAAATGTTCCATTGCGTTAAATTCCTATGGTATGGTTGGGGTTTATCCACCATTTTCCAAATCTTACCTGGTGCTGCTATAAATACTGGGTCATTAACACTGGGCCCTATCCAACGTGGCGGCAACACATTTGAGCGGACATTGCAAGTGTCTGTTGCGTGTCGCTCTATCTTCAGGTTAGGGCGCAGTTATTGCGCATCGAACCAATACAATGCATAGTGCGCCTGAGCTGCAAAGCAGTATTTTAAAAAATCTGAGGCAGCCAAACCACACTGTGCATAGGGTCTCCCATTTTAGCTGAACTTCACCCGAATGCCACATAAAACACTTGATCACTGTTTTCAGTGTTTCAAAGAATGTTGCCTCGGGCCATAGTGGAATGTTTAAAAAGTAGTAAAGCATTTTCGGGAGTACAATCATTTTAAGGAGAGATAAACATCCAGCAATTGTAAGCGGGAACCTCGTCCAAGTTAGCAGCTTGCTCGACAGTTGGAGAACATATACCCCATAGTTACAAGCATAGAAGGAAGCCATGTGTCGTGTCGCCACAACACCCAGGTATTTCAATTCTAGAGGGGATCAGGTGAAGCCCATGAGATCTGGTGGGGAAGTGGTTGCATTCATGAGCGGGAACAATTCAGATTTAGCACAGTTCACGCGCAGCCCTAAGAGGGTTCCAAATATATATACTTCTTACATAATTGGTGCCAGGTGTGTCTCCGGGGCTGGGTATAAACAGCAAGGCATCATATGCATATAGTGAAATGATCTCTGGTGCTCCCACCAGTCAGATCCATCTTTGGGCGTGTCTGCAGCAGATAGCATCTGCAAGCGGCTCCATGACTATAGCAAAAATGAGGGGAAATAACGGGCATCCCTGCTCGGTCCCGCTGCCTATGTCAATGGAGGCCGAGAGGGAGCCATTTATTTTGATCCTCGCAGTGGGCTTTGTGTACAGTAATTTCACCCATGAGATGAACCCAGGACCGAAATTGCATGTATTAATTACCATCCACATGAAGTGCCAGGACACCGAGTCAAAGGCTTTTTGTATATCCAGAGCAGTGGCAACTGCACACATCTCTGGGTAGATCTGTGCCAGTATGTTGAAAAGGTGGTGTATTTATAAGTGAAAGAGGACGATAGGACTCACATTGTTCTGGTGGCTTACCAGGTTTTAGTAGGACTGTGATCACTGCTTTGCGCAGTGTAGGGGGAAGTAAGGTAGGGCTTAAAGTGCTTATAGAAGTCTACTGTAAGTCTGTCTAGGCTGGGGGGCCTTGCCAGGCAGGATTGCGTCGATGGCTCGAGATATTTCATCCTAGGTGATGGGAAGGTCAAGGTTATTTCTAACATCATTAGACAGTATTGACAGCGGCAGTTTGTCCAGGTAGGTCTCTATGTCCGAGAGGATAGCTGTGTCTGAGTTAGAATATAACGCTGAATAAAAGGAGTGGAAAACTCGGCACACTTCACGTGTAATATGAACCGTTTGACCTGTTGCATCTTGCATTAATGGGGTATGGTGTTTGCCTTTAGCCTGTTGTTCCATTCAAGCAAGAAGTTTACCGGGGCATTCACCCTCCCCGTATATCCTTGCCTGACCTGGACCGTCTAGGAACTTCAGTTCCCTTTCAGCCATTTCTCAGAACCTATCCAGTTTGGTCTCAATGTCACCCAAGGTAGTATTGCTGGGTGGGGTTGCATATGCCTGCTCTAGATCACGCAGCCTGCTCTCGTTGGCCTAAATATTCCTGCGTATAGTCTTAAGTATCCCTGATTCAGTCGCCAGTGCAATGCCACGTATGTATGCATTACAGGCTTCCCAAAATGCTTCCCAAAGGGACTCCTGACCATCCACAGATCCCGTGTTTATTTATTTTATCACTATCATCTTTGAGTAAAGCACTGAGCACATTCTTTTCACCTCTCTTCATGAACAGGTGACGACATTCCTGAGAATAATACCAGTGTAGTTGAAAGAAGATAAGCAGTTAGTTATGTCCTTGCACTACCCAGAGCCATGCTGCCCTGGCAGCACTTACTCAGAGCATTTTTGTCCTGTTTTACCCTCCCCTCTCCCTCCTTTTCTGTTTGCATATTTTGTTCTTGCACTTGTATGATCTGAATGACACAAGGCCTAGTAAGAACGTTAGTCTTGTCTTCGCTCTGGCTTCCCTACCTTGTCTTGTTGTGCATAGAAATACTTGTGTACAGGTGTGTTATACATGGCTTATGATATCATATCATTTGGGATGTTCTTGGGGATATAGCTGATAATTGTGGGTTATATGAAGACTGTCCACCTCCAATCAGACTTGTTCCATAACCCTCACTGTCACAGGCAGTGCTATCTGAGCCCTCTACCTTAAATGGAACTTAGTCTTGAATCTCTGAGTCACTCCCTTGTCACTCTCTATGTTTCACTTACCAAGGAGACAAGCCAGTTGTCCCATATGTGTGACCATTAATGCATCCAGGGTACTGTTTTACCATGATGTCCTGTGTCGACCTAGAGATCCTGGTGAAACAGGGTGTGCAGGACATGTCTGTGTCACATACAATATGTACATTTAGGGTTTGCTAATGTTTACAGTTCTGGAAGACATGCTTCCTCCCAATGGGTGACACACATGGCATATCGCACATGTGTGCAGTTCGGGATTGGTGTTTCGGAAGTTGTCAATGATGTAAAATCATCTTTTCATATTGTCTGTTCCCCTAGGATTTACAGTAGTCATGTGTCTTGTTGCATGGTCTAGGGGAGCTATTACCACCTTTGTCAGTATGTGTGAAAATGTTGGATGTATCAGGTCATGAACCATGTCAACAGTTTATCGGGAGGAGTGTGTTTAAAACATTGGCATGTAGCTACCAACTTCAAATGGTGTGACATGGCAGTGTGTATATTTCCTTTGCATGCAAGGTCTCTGTCAATGAGTTGGAGAATGTAGATGATGGTGAGCTGGTGCAGCTAATACGGTTTCTTGATTTATTTACTCTGTCCCTATGGGGTTAGTGTGACCCGGGGTATGTGTGGCTATCATGTTCTTCTCCTTACTTGCAGGGACATGTGTTGCATGAATGGTATGCCTTTAAGCAGTAGGGGTAGCTGTACAAGATACCAGAGGAGGATTCCACCAAGTTGAATGGTACTGTGAGTCTTCTTTGAGGTGCAGGTAGGCTTGTCATGTCCACAGTGGGTGAAGTGAATGTATCTTTGCTTCCTTTCAGAGCATGTGGCAGTCATGCCCACCTTCTTAGTGGTGGAGGTTATTTTGGTGGTTTAATGTGCTAAATTTAGCATTGCAGCTAGAGCAAAGGACTGATTTTCCAGCATCTGTTGTGTCAGGTTATCTACATCCTGTTTTTTCTAAATCCTGTTTTTTTCTGTTATGGCATGTATTGGGTTTCAACGTATCATACCCTTTTTTCTGGATGTGGTGTGGATGTCAGTTAATTGTGCATATTTTTTGTTGCGGATGCCTGAGGGGGAGAAATTAAATGGGTGCTGGGAGAAGCAAGGGTATGGTAGGGCTTAGTAATGTGAACATTAATATACTTAATGCTGTGTACTTGGAGTTTACACTTAGCTGTTAAGTAGAGGTTTTTGAGGCTTTTTATGGGGCTACTAGGGGACTCAGCCATTGAAATAGTAGTGATAGTGGGGATGGGTAGTGGAGGGAGGGTGGACATGCTGATATGTTTTGTAGAGTAGTAGTAGTAATTCTATTTTAAAGGTTCCTTTTTTAATTATGGTGGCCAACTTGGAATAGTTTTTTTTTATGTTTGCTGTCATCTGAAAAGGGAACAAGTGTCTTTTTGATTTAAATCATGGTGGTATCTTTTTTTCTGGAGGGAGGTGTACTCACTTTAGCATATATCTCATCAGGAAAAAATAAAATAAAATTATCTGCACGCAGGAAAACTCCCAGTGTGTGAATAACTATTATACTTGCGCTGACGGTCAGACACAGGCTGTTCTGTTCTGCAGCTTTGAGTAAGTGTCTTGTTTCACTTGGTCTTACAAATCCTGGTTTGGCGGGCCCTTAATGTCCATCTCCACCTGTTAGCCTGGGTTTGAAATTTATATTTTATATAGAAAATATAAAGAAACACAATGTGTGAACTTAATCATTTCAATGTTTTTTTTGAATACAGCTTTTTTTGTCAGATGCCATCAAGAAAACAACAACAACGGGCCATAAGAAAGGGTCGTCTGCAAGGAAGTAGAGTTAAACCGTATCATTTTTTTAAAAATAGTGTTTTTAAATCTGTAGATACAAATATTGTAGATAATGCAACCCTTTCTAGTGTGGAAAATAGTTTTAAAAATGTTGAAGTTGAAATAAGTCATATGCCAACACAAAGTAAAAAAATAAATATTGTGTTACCAGCCAGTATAAAAAGAAAGATTTTTAGAATAAAAGGTAGCAAATGTGCCATCAATTTTAAACAGTGGAATAAGGATAATATAGGAAAATGTATCACTCTGAAGTTTTTACCAAAAAAAATTGAAAAAGAAAAAAGTAGAAGTAATTATTAAGATAGCTTTTGATATCAAAAGAAAATTGTTCATTTCCGTATGAAATAAACTTAAGAAATTGCTTAAGGTGACTACACTATTCTATACAAATATACAAACAGTTCATGTGCTTACATGTGATAACTTTTGTGACATCTTTGGTGGAGAGTGGAAACACACTTTACATACTGAAAGATTTTTTAATGAGAAGAGTTACATTCAAGGGAAGAACGTTCCACTAACCATTGATGAGAGTGGACGTAGCTATGAAGTCCGAAATGGTGTGATTTCAAAAAAAGAAGAAATCATACACTGTAATGATATGGAAATGGAAACTGTAGGTCAGTCAAAAATGAATTGAAAGAAGAATCGTGAGGTATGGACTTGACATTTTTTGTGCAATATTGATACGTTTTCTTGTAAAGTTTTAAAGAGATTTTTTTGTAAGTATTACACAAAAATGATAATGTTCCTAGACACATCAAGATGCTACAAAGAATAGATGACTGTGAAGTTTGTGAAAAAAACATCCCATTTGGGTCACTCTCTGGCTTGTCTTGATAAAAGTAGATGTAAGAGTCAGTTTCATCATATACGGATGCTGACTGCACATCATACTAAAATGGCATTCCTCCTAGTTAAACTCTATGAGTGCAAAACACCAAGTATGTCTCTTGCAGTTTTAAATCAAATACCTTTGACTGGAACTGTAGAAAGTTTAGTTTCACCAATGCAAATGATAAATATGATGCATTTAAAAGAGTATGTACGTAAATGAAACACTTATAGGAAGTGGAAGTGATGACCCTATGCTTTCAAAGGATCAGATTGTTCAACAGTATAAAATATGTATTGCAATGTTTGAGTTAGCTTCTAATGAAAGACTTTACATGGTTTGTGGATCTTGTTGACACACTTTTGATAAGTCTCAAGTCTCAACACTCTGTAGAAGATGTTTGGAAAGAACTTTATCTATATTTGTTTGTAGAAGAACGATTTGACACAAGTGAAGTACTTAATGTTTATAGACACTTTGTTGGATTTTATAATCAAACACGTATTCCACCAAGAAGTGTTTTAAACGATATGTTAGTGGCTGATATCCCTGTTGTGCTTCAAAAATAGAACATGTTTGAAGTGATTGCATTGCAAACTGTTTATCCTTTTCCAGTTATTGTTAGACTGCAAACAAAGATGTCAAATCTGCCTAAGAAGTCATAAATTCAAGGTGTGAAAGGCAAAGTTGTGTTTTCACCCCTGAACATTGGAAAGTTATTTGTTTTAGTACATGGTGTTGCCACTAAAGACCAGAGGATTTGGCAACAGCTTTTTGATATCGGGAAAATGAAAAACGCTTAGGTGTTTCTATTGAAGCACAATGATTTATCCAAAGGCAGTCTGACTGTACCAGACTTGTCTATGCTTCATGTTGAGTCAACAAACAAGCGCAGTGAAGGTCAGTTTCAGAGTCTATCTGTTGCGGAAGGGAATGGTTTGTATGTACATTACACTATCCATCCTCTACACTCACATGAACTAATGGGGGACAATTTAGAATTGAATCAAATGAAAGCAACAAAAGGCACATCAATTAGTATCTGGGAAAAGACATTAGAAACTTGTTGTTTCCCTATGCTTTTTCTAACCGTTACTGTAGGGAGATTGGATGATCGGAAGGTGCAGATCTCTGATTCAGAATATCATTGCACAAGAATATATTCAGAAGATTCACAATTCCGCACCAATGTTGAATTTATTTTTCACTTATTGTATGAAAGTGAATTTTCAACATTATGCTCGTGCTCATACACTTCAGAAAAAAATGAGATTTAAATAACTTTCTGCATGTGAGAAGCTGCAACAGGTGAAAGAAAGAAATGAAGTTTTTAAGAGCAAACTTACGAATATGCTTGCTCCAATGAGAGGAACTAAAGAATATTGGAATAGGAGACACTCCGAGGTTAGATGCATGATCAGAAACTTGGGATCTCCAAACTGGTTTGTGACTTTAAGTTGCACTGAGTATGGTTGGGATGATCTTGTAGAGTGGATTCAAGAAAGTAATGCAGAGAAAGATAACCTAGAACACATGCCACTAGGAGAATTTTGTTCTATGGACACTGTAAGTGAATCACGTTTTTTTCATCACATATTTTTTTCCATCTTACACTTTATATGCAATAAAGAAAATGGTCCACTAGGCCCTATACAACTTTTCTTTTGGAGGAAAGAGTACCAGGCACATGGGGATCCACATTTACATATGCAGTTGTGGATTAAAGATACTTCTCATTTGGTAAGGAAAGTGATGGCTGTGTGATGGAGTTCATTGACAATATGTTACTTGTTCTTTTCCAGCTCAGCACATGAATGCTGATTTGTGGAACTAGGTGGAAAGGTTTCAAAAGCATTCATGTGGAAAGTACTGTCAAAGAAAATGCAAACGTAATGACAAGTACGCAGTGGAGATTTAGCTTTCCAAGGCTTATGACACCAGTTGCTCGAGCGAATAGTTTAATGTCATCTGTTCCACACCATGTTGCTGGTAAGTTTCATACCTATCATTTAAAAATGAATACCAATGTATTAAAGATTACAATGCTGTCATTGTTCAGCTATGGAATGCAAATACTGATGTACAGTGTATTGCTGATAATTCAACAGCTGTTGCTCTTTATGTTACAGCATTCATGACAAAAGCAGAAAAGAGCAATGCAGCTGCAGCTGAAGTATGGGCAGATTTATCGTCAGATAAAAGTCTCAGTCAGAAACCTTTTGGCTTTGGTTTGAAGATGCTTTCACATAGAGAGTGTGGTAGCTTTGATGCTGCAGATGGGCTAACTAGTTTTCCTCTGAATGAACGTAGCATTAATGTAGTTTGGTTAAGTCTTAGACCAGCTAGTGCTAGAAATCAGGTATTGAAGCCTTTGACTGAAATTGAGCAGTTAGCTGAATCAGTACTTGACAGTACAGAGATTTTGAAAACCAACTTGATTCTTTTCGCACACGCGGGTTACCCTTGCACCTCCAGTCATTGCTGTGCATTGCCGCGCATGTATCCTTAGTAGATATCGCTATATAAAATTGTTTCAAAAATATATAATAATAATAATTAGGCATTTATATAGTGCTACGAACCCTGAGGTATCTGAGCGCGGCTTATTATTACCCACAGTGTGTGGTGCTCATTTATCAACCTCAGAAGGATGAAAGGCTGAGTTTGGGCCGGCCGGGATTCAAACCTGCGTTAACAGGCTCTGCACGGATGTCAAAGCGAGAGCTCTACTCGCTGTGCCACTTGACCCGCTTATATATCTATATATCTATATATATGGGCAGTAGTCTGGTAAATAGTTATTTTAAAATATATTGCCAGTTACTGTAAGATTTTAATAACTGTTCATGAACAGCACATATACATGTAAATACTTTAACAAGTTAAGTACATTTGCAAACTCTTTATTTGGGGCATATGTGGTTGTCCAGTTGCTTTTTATTTTACTTTTTAATGTGAATTATGTATGCAATAACAAAACCCTTGAAATTCAAGGAAAAACAATTAAGTTGGAAGGAAGTTAAGGTGAGCAATACATTGCAACAAAACCCTTGAAATTCAAAGGGAAATGCTTAGTTGCGGGAACATTAAATGAGAACGTAATGCAACAAAACCCCTTAAATTCAGAAAAAGCCACCTCAAATTAGCACCCCCTGTTGCACAGCCTATGACCACACAGATGAAATCACAGATCACATCACTGATGACATCAATGTTGTATGAGAACACTGATGACATTACAAATCACATCACTGATGCCATCACTGATGACATCACTAAATACATGTTGTATGAGAACACTCACGGCATTACAAATCTCATCACTGTCAACTGAAGCCCTTGATGAAAGGTTTCCCACCCTACTGCTACCAGCTCCCTGAATAGGGTGTTATGAATATTTACAGGATTAATAATTCAAGCAAGTCTCATTACTACCCATTTTTTGTTAAGCACTTCAGTGTAGAGAAGGTGTGTCGCCTGCTCCAAGCACATTGCAATCTAGTGTACAAGCAAATTAATGTAGTGTTAACTCAAATACAACTCTACTTTCTCACTTTCACCCTCACTCCTATCCCACTCGCCCTCTTATTCCCTTCACTCACTTTATCTCATGCTCTCCCATTGACTCACAGACACTCTTTAACCAAAGAAGAATAGGGTTTTAAAGTCGAAATGTAATGTCCCTTGGTTCTGCTATTGTTAACAACTACAAAGCAGCTTTTTGAAATCCACTCTGCCAAGTGCCAACGGGCCCCGAGTAAGAGAAGCATCTTTAAAAAAGATATTTTCAAGGCAGGCGAGAGGTGAGGAAAACATTTAAATCCATGCGCCAGACCCAATCAGTCATATGTAAGCATCACTTTAACTAGACGCTCATTGGGTACACGTGCCATCCTAAATGTCAATGTATCCGAAATAAAAGGTAGACATGGCTTGGCTTTAACATTTGCACTAGGAGCAGCGAAAATTTGACATTTCGTTTCTCTGGAGTGTTGCCAGCAGCTTCTATTTGGGATGTCACCGTTTTTCTAGCTGATGTTTGAATCAGTATGTTGGGGCCTAGTAAAAGGAGGTTTGCACTCACTTTAGATGTGCAATTCACGGTCAATTCACTGAAATGCACATGTGTCAATTTTCCACCTTTATGGATCGGTTAACATTTTAATTTCTTTTTTTCATTGTTTTAATGACATTTAACAAAGAAATATATACTTTTGTGAATCAGGTGACTTGTACTCATGTGGAAATTATATCAATGTTGGGTGTAAGAGTGTTTGAGACAAGCTTTTTGGCAAATCAGACGCATTTCACGTATTCGTGAATGCGACATCTACAGTGGGTGTGGGTGTTTTAGCGGCCATTCTTTTCTTTTGTTAAGCAGCCCCTCTGTGCTTTGATGGACGTGTGCGGCCACCGGCCCAGGCCTTGTCTGAGTCGCAGCTGCCTCAGGCCGCTGCCATTTGCAAAGTGGAAGGAAGCGGCAGCATTTCAATGGAGCAATGTCTCGGGCGTTTTCGCGTGTCCTTGCCCTCTTCTCCAGTGAGCGTGGTCTAGTCGATAATGACATCTTTTATGCATGTAGGACTTAATTAAGTTCCCGAAGGCGCTGCCCATAAAGGTTGCATGTTGATCAGTTTTATCAGCCCTGAGAGATATTTGAAGTGTGAATTGCGGAGAGGGACAAGTTCAGGTTGATGAAAACAGCAGAACAACTGGGAGGACATGACGTGACTCAGAAACTGTAAAATGGGAACACAGTGTTTCTAATGTGACCCAGTAATGATGCATCATTATGCCTTTTACTCCGCAAGACGCTCTTCCTCGAAGAGTAACATGTTACCCAAAGACCACTTGTATTCTACCAAAGAGTTTACCTACCAAACTACTGAAAAACAAAGAATACATTCATCAAAGCGCTGAGAAAAGTGGGCAGAATACATTCAGATCACAAAGAGACTTCTGAGGGCCTGACATTCTTGGGGTACAAGGCACAGCATGAGATGGGGATTTTGCACACAAACATTTTCAGTGATTTTATTAAGAATAGAAAAGGACTGAAACTTTTGGGGAAACGTTGAATCCTACTTCTCAGTCTAGCATCCTATTCTTATCCAACCAAATGTGTCTAATTATCATCATACCAATCTTTATGTAACTTTGCAGTCTGGGGCAGGGCCATGACGTTCATTCAGTTTTGAAATTTCAGCCAAATGCGTTACTCGTATCAAAGGTTTTTAACAATAGATTTTTGAGGGGTTCCCATGTGTCTGAGACTCACCTTAACTATAGGGTGGCTGTTGCCGCCCTATAATGACAGCTGTTAATAAGAGTGTTACTCGTTCCTCAATGGGGTAGATTTGAGGCACACCGAGGGCCTCACTGTATGGGTATTTATATAGATATCTACTGGTTGCCCCAATATTACTATTTCTTGCCCAACCTCTTAAATTCTATCCCCTCTCTTCATACGTCACAACCGTAGGTAGCACTTTATAATCTATTCAAAATACTAGTCATGAAAATGCTTTCTGTACAAAATGTATATTCCAAAACACATAGCCCTAAGAAGCTGACAATTCAGCCCACAGTGCACACCTCTCCCATTCATTATCATCATGGCACCCAATCCACCTAGCGCCAAGAGGCAATTTAGCTCACACTGCACAAAACACAAGTACACTCACCCCGTCTCATGGTAGCAGAACATACACATTCTTAGTGTGCAACGGTGCAATAGTTTACTCTGCCACTGTGTGTGTGTGTGTAATGCACAGTCACATTTGCACACTGAGAAATACACTTTCCCGGTTTAATTAACCTGGAGAAGGAGGAGGAGGACGGAGTAGCAAGATCCACCAGACCTGTCCAACCCAAGGAAGCCCAGAGGGCCGAAGACGGAGATGTGTGGCACATGCCCAGGGGTTACCCACACGCTCTTGATTCTGGGGTTTCCGATTTCAGAGTTGGTACCTTTCCAGCAGTGTGAGTGCCCTGTGTGAGTGTGACTGGAGTCAATTACTTGAGCAATGATCTGACAAATGTTTCTGTGGCAGTGCAGCTCTGTCCAGCGATGCATGTGCAGGGCCATGAGGTGGCCAGGGAAATTAGTTACAGTTTAAAATGTTTTATTGAAAGAAACACGAAAGGGGATCCGCAAACCATCCAGTGCAGGCTGTGGCAGTGGCGTGTCCAGACTTTTTTGACTGTGGTGGCGCGAATTGGGCACTGACTTTTGCAGGGGTGGCATAATATACGAGCGCATACACACATAATGATCATAGTTTAGGATAATGGGGTGGCACCTTGGATGGCCAATCAGATTCCAGGGGAAGCACGCGCCCACCCCAGGCCACACCCTGGACACGCTACTGGGCTGTAGAAATGACTATAATCTATTATAATCCAATCATTTTAGTTTGCTCTCCTCTGCTTCATCCGAGTCACTATCTACACAATGATAGGCTGCAGTGGCAGTAATCAAAATAAACATGGGGACTCCCCTCAAATCTCTCACCCCGTCTTCTGTGTTGGATTCAGAAAAATAAGCCAGTAGCATTTCAAGGGCTACATTAGCAGTTCATGATGGGGGTACCTGTGTTCTAGCATAGATACGCAGCGCCTTTTCACAATAGCAGCCATGAGGAAAGTTGCTTTATTACAATAAAGGACACCTACGCCAACAAAGAAACAGAGCTCAGGTTAACAACTTCACAGAACGTGCAAGTGCTCAAACATAGACGCAGGGGACAGATTCCAAGCAACAGGAAAGGTACATAAAACATAGCATAGATAAAGGATACGGGTTAGTCGTGACCTGGAACATGCACATACGTGAGCATAGACTGAGATTTGAAGGTGGCTTACTATGCCTTGAGTGAGCTAAGTAGCAAATGGCCTTGTGAGTTGCAATATGTGGATAGTCACTAATAGTATATATGTCGAAACACTATAACCATTTAAAATATGAATGAGGCTTTTTCAGAGAGCAAATCATGAGAACTAATTCACACGCAAGGATTGTCAATTGTGAGCCATTTAGTTATTGGTAATGTTTAAAGGTTAGGGAATATTAGCTGAGTTTCTAGAGATCATACAACATGGTTGTGACAATGCTGGAATTTGAACCCAGTTTTGTCATTTTAGTATTTGATCACATTCTTTCCCAGTTCTACTCATAGAGCAAGGCACACTTATTTTTGAATATTTGAATTTCAAGAACAAAAATAATATCCTGCTTTGTGCAATTGACTTGGAACCACAAGTCGCATGATGAATCAACATGACAATAATGAAAACATATCCTTATAGATATATGTTGTCCAAAAGAGCATGATTGTACCTTTATTTGGTCCACCATAAATGTACAGGCATCAGCATTGAAAAAATCAGATATGGGTATTTACCCACCTTGGCCTATCTTCCTAGCCCCCCATACGCATCCAACTGAGTAAAGAACCTATGATGCACCATGGACGCTGCTCTGACACTCTTGCACCACATTAGCACGGTGTCTAAATCGTGTTACCTCCACCTCTGCATTCTCAGATGCAGATTCCCTTACCTCTCATCCCTTCGCAGAGTGAGTGCAATCATGGCCTTTGTCCTTTCCCATTTAGATGATGCCAACTCCTTTTTTTTACATGGGCGCTATAGATGTATTTACAACAAGGCCACCCAATTGCTATGGATTTGATAGCAGTTTATTTAGGTTGCCATTTTTAAATTATGCCACCAATTTTGTTTCTCCTCATATGGCCAATCCACAACACTCTGAGCAATTTTGTGCTGTCAGCAGTGATTCCACTATGACAGCTAAAGTCTGTGGGGCCAAACTTGTATATATGCTTGATATTTGCAAAGGCTTTAGTGTTAGGGTGACTTTTGTTTATTAAAAAAACAAAGGGAAGGCGTACCAAGTCCACGTGTTTTCAGTATTTAGTGATTCAGTCATACAACTCTCACATACATATACGACAGATATAAAGCTATTGGGACATTCCTATCTTCCCAAAATACTCTTTTATTTGCAAAACAGCCAAAACTTCATTGGTCTTAATGGTGCCACTTCTCATTATCTTTGGAGTTCTTTTGAATCATTACACACATACACTGTGTTAAGTAATCACGTTTATATTCAAATACACAACATGCATTTTTTAAGCTGCTGCAAAAACGAGGGGTTTGCCTTCAGAAAAGTAAAGGTTAAAAAGTATGCCTTATTCTACAATATTAAACGCATGCCTATGCTTAAGTGAAACACAGAGTTCCCACAAACTCCACGGAAATTGTGTTCAGAAGGAAGCACTAATTTCCTGCCCGACCCAACATTTCAGAGGTCTGTGGCTGCTGAAAAGGTGCAACCATGAAATAGATCATAGAGAAGTTAAAATGATGAAGTGTAAATCTGGATGCGCAAGTGCATCAAGAAACATGTGAAAGGATACCCAAAGCCATAGAAGGGTGGGAACACAAACTGTGTGCCAAAGGTACACACTGTTTCACAGCTGAAAAGGTGTCCCATAAAGATATGCATTCAGCCATCTTTACAGAAGCTGCTCAGTACTAAGCAGGAAAAAGGCATCCCCGCTGCGTTTATCATGTGTTTGATGACAGTCTGCTGCACACTCAGTACTACCAGGAGAACCAACTTCAAACTACGTGGCATAATGCATAACTATGATGCTTATAAGTAATCTTTACATCATTTATATTTTATATACAATGTAGGACTTTTACTGTGAAACAGTACTTCAAACGACAGCAGGACATCTATATCTATACCCACACATCCCAACATGTTCCTATGTATTGTACAGTCCAACCAACTATACAGAGTTAACAAACATTTTAAATTGCTTTAAACGCAAGCTGGCAAGACCCATGGCCTAAACCACACTCACAAAGGTAATATTGTGCTGGAACGACCGATTCATTGCTCAATTTACTCTTGCAGTGTTGGGTATTTTGAACAATTGCACAAACAGCAATCATGTAAACAGTATGTACCATTTAATTTGTTATACAATGTTCCTGCATTGTAATGCTGTTACTTCCCACACATGAATGGTCAGGGTTGCCTGCATTAATTTCCCCACCGTATAAATGCACAGCCAAAGATTGCAAGAAACTTCTTCAACTGTCTTTTCTCTACTGAGGTGTTTATGCCCGAGCAGAGTTTCAAATTTTACTTGTGATTTTGCCATATTTTAATGGCATTCCGGCCCAAGGGATTGGAGGTACATAGGCTGCAGCAAGTAACTTGCCTTATTCCCATTTTGCTCCCTGCTAACACCAGAGCTGTAACCATGAGAAGGGGGTTGAGTTATTTTTATTCAACGTTTTTATAAGCTGTGCTTGTGCCACTTGCATATATTTCACATGTAAACATTGCCATTTGACAAGACCGGATGTAGAAATGTAGTCATGTTGCATTAATATTACAAACCAGTCTAGGTGCTTCTCTTAGAGTGACAGCAGGCAATTTCTGAGAGAAACCAGATATTAGCATTGAAACCAAAATTCCTTATTTCAAACATACAGCTTACATTCTTATCACTTCCCCTATAAGATTATTTTCAGAATCATCCGATAGTGGACACATAGCTGTAACAATGACCTCCAGTGCAATCAACTGCAAAATTGATATTGATATTATTATTTTTTTTTTCAAATGTGATTTTATTAAGTTTCGACACAACATATAAACATAGCATTTCAATGCTTATAACCAGAACCTTGTCACATAAAGAAACAGTGAATAACACCTTTGTCCACATCTAGGTTATAGAAGTACTTCATAACAACGTTGTTTTACCCTCCCTCACCCCACCCCCCTAATACAGTGTTTGCTAAGGTATACTTTTCAATAGATCTTTATCCACAAAATACATCATACAAACAGATTTGTGTCTATCCCAAGTCCTCATGGGCAGTGTTCACTAAGTGCTCAGGGCGCTTGCTAGAGCACTATCTCTCATTTGGCTTTTTAGGTCAGGGTCTCGTCCCACAATGACCGTGATTATTGATTCACATATGCTATGGCATATCATTGCTCAGATCGACGTCACCACATGGTCTAGTGATTAGATATGTGTTTGTCGACAAAATCTTGCCATAATATATCACACTTTGTTGATCTCCTATGTAAGCCCGCCATGATCATTTCCATTTCACAGATATTAGTTGCAACGTGTACCCATTCCTACTTGCTTGGAAGTACTATGGACTTCCATTTAGTGATAATGCATGCTCGGGCTGTTAATAATAAGGGGGCAATTAGACCTGTTGCTCTCACATGCGCGTCTTCATTTAAATCTATCCCAAACAATCTCAGGAGGGGTGATTGCTCTCTTTGGATCCCATCTATGTCCCTGATCCACCCTAGGACCTCATCCCAGAACACCTTCACTTTGGGACAACCCCACCACAGGTGCCAATAATTAGCGCTTTGATCACACTGTCGCCAGCATTGAGGGCTCACTGTTTGGTACATCTTAGACAATCTATGGGGATCATACTGCCACCTGTGGAGAAGTGTGATGCTGTGTAACTTGTACTGGGCGGCAATTGACACCTTCGAGGTTCCCCTACAAATCTTAGACCATAGCTCTGGGGTAATTTCCATATTCATATCCGTTTCCCACCTCTTCCCTGCCTCTATCAGGGTTTTGTAGACGGCAGAAATTAGGCCCTTAGTATTTGAGAGAGTTTCAAGGAGCTTTTCAAAGGGTGAGAGGTCTCTCTGTATCTTCTCTTTCCATGGTCCCCTCAGCAATACACCCTTCAACTGAAGGAAGTGGAAGACCGAGAGTTTTCCTATATTCAGGGCATTTTCAAGGTCGGTGATCGAAATAAATGTCCTTCCCTTCAGGAGTTGTCCCACCCTTTCTAAGCCCGTTTCGAACCAGGATTGGAATCTTGCATGATCGGGGATTTCTTCCCTAATCCCTGGGGCCCAGATTTGGCTCAATGGATATGGCCAGGTAGTGATGTTCCTCATGTCCAGACAGTCCCTCCATATTCCCCAGATAGTGCCTATAATCGGGTGCTCACGTATAGTACGCACCAATACATCATTCGGGACCCAGAGCCATTCCGAAAGGGTGGCTGGGGCGAAGTAAAGGTTGTCGAGGTCTATCCATTGTAAGTGTGTATGGTTCCTCAAGTGTGGAATTAGTATTCTTAATTGTGTCGCCATGTAGTATTTTTCAAGGTCGGGAAAACCAACCCCTCCTTTCTCCTTCGGTACTGTTAGTACATCATATGCAATTCTCTGTTTTTTCCCCTGCCAAAGGAATTTAAAGATGGCCCTCTTCACCTCGCTAAAGAATAATTTTGGGATTTTAATGGGGAGCATTTCGAAGGGGTATAGGAAGCGTGGAAGAGACACCATCTTGATTGCGTTCACCCTCCCCATCTAAGAGACCGCTAGATTCTGCCACTTATTCAAATCAGCTTGGAATTCCTCAAATAGTTGGGGAAAGTTGGCATCGTAAAGGGCATCTAAATGTCTGACCAGATTGATCCCTAAGTATCTCATAGAAGGCCCCCCAACGGTCAGTCCTAGGGATGAATAGTCTCAGTGTCGCTCTGTGTGGGTTTGTGCAGGGGGAAGAGGATGGACTTGCTCCTATTGATTCTAAAGCCGGAAAGAAGGCCATAATGTTTTATCAATTGTATTGCTCTGGGGATCGATATCAGTAGGTTAGTGATATGCAGTAACATGTCGTCCGCGTACAATGCCATTTCATATTCGCGTCCGTTGACCGAGATCCCTGCAACCGATTTCTCGGCTCTAATTTCTTGTGCTAGGGGTTCGAGCGACAAGGCAAATAGTATGGCCAACAGAGGGCAACCCTGCCTCGTTCCTCTGCCCAGGGGAAACCATCTAGAGTAATCAGATTTAACCGACACCAAGGCCTTGGGAGATGTATAGATCGCCTTCACCCCTCTCTTAAATCTCTCCCCAAGATGTACCTTAGTCAAGACTGCTTCCAAGAACCCTCACTCGACCCTTTCAAATGCTTTCTCTGCATCAATAGATAGAAGGACTGATTTCTCTGCTTTCTTCCTAGCCACCTTTATCAGATGCAGTGTCTTCCGCATAGTGTCGGATCCCTGCCGACGCAGAACAAAACCCACCTGGTCTGGATGAATGAGCCGATGCATGAATATTTACAAGCGCGCCGCTAGTATTCTCACATAGATCTTGGCACCTATATTGAGCAAGGAGATCCGGCAATACAATCCACACTGTTCGGGGTCCCTCCCTCCTTTGGATATCACCGAAATCAGAGCTTCGGTAAAAGAGTCCAGGGCCACACCTGAGTCAAGAATATCATTGAAGAGTTTCACCAAGAGGGGGAAGAGGTGGGACAGGAACGTTTTTTAGAAGCCGGCTATATATCCGTCATTACCTAGAGCTTTCCCCAAAGGCAGTCTCTTCACTGCGGTCTCAATCTCCTCTCCAGTGATTGGGGCGTCCATTATGTCCACCTCTTCACTTGTCACTACGGGCATTGATATTCTGTTCAGGTAGCTGTTTATTGCTAAATCATCTGGGTCCGCCTAACACTCATATAGATGGTGATAAAACCGTGCAAATGCCTCAGGGATTTCAGTTTCTCGTGTGTCTTGGGAGCCCCCTAAGTGATTTTGTATGGGCGTAACCCATCTTTCCTCCCTTTGACCACGTAATCTGGCCACCAATAGGGCGTCAGCCTTGTCTCCCTTCTCATAATATTTTTGCTTGAGGAGTTGAAGCTTTCTAACAACTTGGTCTTCCTCTAGGAGGCAGAGTTCCTCTCTTTTCTGCCTGGATTGAGCGATCTTTTCTTCCCTTTCCTCTGTGGCTGTTCGAGACACCCAGTCCAAGCATGTTATCTCTGCTCTTAGTTTCTTTTCTATTAGGGCCCTCTCCCTTTTTTTGTTTGCACCTTCTCTGATTAATACCCCCCGCCAGGTCGCTTTTCCTGCTTCCCAAACAATTCTAATAGGTACTTGCCCAGTATCGTTCACCTTAATGTATTCCTCTATTTCAGTTGCCATTTCTGTGTGAAAGACAGGGTCTTTCCATAACGACTCGCTGCAGTACCATATTTTCCCGGTACGTGGGAGTGCACCTAGATCTAGCTCCACAGAGACCATGTCATGGTCCGACCAAGCAAACGGTTCAATTTCAGATCGAGACGTAAGTGCTATGATTTCTTCTGAAATATAAATGTAGTCAATTCTCGTGTATGTGCGGTGGGTGCAGAGTAGAAAGTGAAGCCTGTAGCGTCTGGGTGTAGGTTACGGCACACATCTCTCAATCTATATGTCTGCATCATCTCCACCACCGCCGTTCTACCAGCATCGGGCAGATCTGGGGGGTCAGGGGCCGCTGACTGTCTGTCCCTCTTAGTATCAGTCCATAAATTGAAGTCACCTCCAATGACCACATGGCCCTCGGCCTCGAGCATTATTTTCGATATTGTGCGTTGTATGAACCCAGCCTGTTTCACATGTGGGGCATATAGCATGTCCAAAATAATCTTTAAACCTCTCATGGTTCCCACTAAGATTAGGGCTCTCCCCTATACGTCCATCCAGGTTTTAATGACTTTGAATTCAGTTCCCTTTTTCACTAATATTCCAATCCTCGCCTTCTTTAGAGTCCCGGAGTCCCAGTATTCCATCCGTAGCCTGGGTTGTACCACCCTCCGCTCCTCACCCCGGGCATATTTTGTCTCTTGTAGAAAAAGCACATCAATCCCAGACCTCTTGAATTCCCTCAGTACCATGGATCTTTTAGTGGGGGAGTTAAGCCCTTTGACGTTAAGCGAGCAGATCCTTGTCAGAGGACCGCCTGAGATATTGGGAGCTCCCACCATCACCTATCTATAAATTGTCGCGCATATATTTGGTACTCTAGCAGATCGCATTTACCTTCTGTTTGCAAAGATCACGTCTTTCCTGCTTGTACAATACTGTATACCCTTTTTTCCATCCCACCATTCCCCCAGCTCCCCCTCCCCAACTTCTTGATGGTGGCCGAGCCAGCCCAGTCATTCTCACCGGCTGGAATCGGACCACCAGTGAGGAACAACATTGTCCTGGTCCCCTTCACAATACCTCATTATTCCTTTAAATGAGCCCCCTCCATATTTCCCCCCACCCGCATCACCTCTTCGGGTCTAGTGATCATTGCTCTCCTACAGTTTGCAGAGTCATCCTGAGTATCCAATGTTCTCTGTTTGTCTCTGAGCGCGGGTTCTCTCGAGGATCATCCCTCAGCATCTGGGGACCCATTCATTCGCTGATACTTTCTGCAGCCAAGGATTCGCCTCTACCTCGGTCCCTTGGGGCATTGCTGGGAGTTGTCTCTGTCTCGCTCTTCGTGATCTGGTTCACTTGCACGGTCCCCCAGCAATTCAGCTGCACATTGTCGAATGTCCTTTTCGGTTCACAGTCTAATCAGGTTTCCTTCCCATTCAAAGGTGAGAAAGAAGGGATATCCCCATCTATATCGCACTCCCTTTTCCTTCAACCATTTAGTGAGGGGGATGCACTTCCGTCTCATGGCCAACGTGAGAGACGACAGGTCTTGAAAAATCGAGATCCTCGCTCCATTAAGGGAAATCTGCGCATTCTTCTTGGCTTTATCATGAACCCTTGTTTTGTCAGCGAAATTGTGAAATTGTGCTAAAATCGGCCTTGGCCCACCTGCAGCCGCGCCTGCTCTGTGAATGCGGTCGAGTTTCGGTTCGTCGATGGAGTCGCCTGCAAAGAGCAGTTTCATGAGAGTATGGACGGTTTGTTTCAGATCTTGTTCGTTTTCACCCTCTTTCTCCGGGATGCCAAAAATCAGGATATTATTGTGCCTTTCCCGGTTTTCCAAATCATCCATTTTCATGCGAGTTTCTTCCTCTCTAGCTTCGATGTCCGCTATGCGTTGGTCCATTTGGGCTTCAAGCGTGGTGAGAGAGGTTTGATTATGTTCCACTTCCACTATTCCCTCCTCCATCTTGTCTATCCTCTGCGTTATCTTGTCTATCTTGGAGCCTATATCAGCCCTCATACCTTTGATCTCGTTCAGCAGGTCCGTTACTTCCGCCTTGGGTGCCGCCGGCTGGGCTCCCGCTGTTGCCATTGTGGAGCTCAAAAGGGCTCCTGCGCCATGGGCTCCGGGTGCGAATCTATAGAGTGTGTGCTTCTCCTTTATGTTCATATGGGTCTGGATCAAAGATGCTCAGCTAATTGTGTGTAGGAGGACTTAGATCAGGTCAGGAGTCTTGCGTAGATTCAAGTGGGTTGCTTTGGCGTCAATGTTGGGAGAAGAGGGCACACGCCCCATGAGTGGGGGCCCAACTTTCTAAGTCTCTTGGTGCGGGCTTGAGCTGACGTCCGTGTCTTGTTGCAGTGGTAATTCCCTTGGGGGATGGATGAGGGGCCAGTTACCCCGAGTATATGTCCTTGAGATCAATGTTAAGATGTGGGCAGGGTGCAGAGAAAACGACTCTGAGTGTGTGGGGTGCCACTGGGGCCGGGGCGCACAAAAAGGTTACTTAAGGACATTGCAGGTAACCCAAGGGTTAAATGTGCAAGTGCTCAAGTGCTAACTCTCCTCTGTTGGGTACTTAAGACGAGTGTGGTGTGCTGTTGGTTGACAGCTCCTTATACCCGTGGAGTGATTAACTCCATATAGGCCCCTTCGGTGTGGGGGGAGTCTCAACCTCCTTCATGAGGGGATAAGGCGACACTCATCAGCATTCTCTTTCTCATGTGCGGTCACTATGCCTGTCTCAGATAGGTGTCAGGAGAGGCATAGACCTATGGGAGGAGATTGCTCTTGAGGGTGCTGGTGCAGGTTGTGGGGGGTGTTGGTCAGCGATCTCTGGGATCTCACACGTGACGGGACCTGTCCCCTGTATGGGGTGTAAAGGCTGACTTTGGGCTGGGAGAGTGATATCCAAGAATGAGTTGAACGTCGTGCGTTCGCTCAAAGGGGGTCCTCCTACTGAATCAAGATCGTACCATCCAAGGAGCGCTGTACATGGGAGGGATAATTTTGGTGTGATTTCAGGTGTGTAGTTCACCATGGGGACTCCAAACATAATAACCCATAAATGAGTTTGTTGCACTCTCTCACCTCTGAACATCCGCACGGGCGGTGGATCACCGCACTGTGGCTGCAGAATTGTGTCTTTATGTGTTACGGGCCCTGGGGAACGGAGCTGCAGTTTTCCATTTGTATGCCTGGCAGGGCGAGTAATATGTGGGGCCCTTCCGCAGCGATGGCAGAGGGGCCGTCATGAGGATGCGGAGGAGGGCCATTCTAACACAGAGGGGCGGCCAGGCTTTGTTGGTCCTGCCCGCCAAACGAGAACTCCGCTTGCGGGCTGGTTTCAGCTCAGGCTCCCCGCGGCAAGGAAACGCTGTAGGTGGAGCTGGGCCCAGCGAGTCCTCCTCCGTGCAGTGTCCGGTTCTCCGATGAGAGAGCAGTTGGTGGTGTTCCGAGAAGGGGGGTTACCCTGCTTCAGAGTAGCGGGATGCACCTGCAATCATGCAGCACAAGTGCCTTCTCACCTCGTTGTCCACTTAGGACAGATCAGCAGATTACTCTCACAGGGGCAGCCAATGTCATCTGAGATCCTCCCTGTTGAGTTACTCTGTTTTTCAAGTCTTGTCACGGGGGGTCATTCCCCTCCAGCCCGGTTAATGTTCCGACAGGGTCAGGATTCACTATGCAGCTTCACGACCAGAAGTTCAGATCGAGTTGCTGGAGAAATCCAAATCCGTTTCAAGTCGGATTTTCTCTCGATACTTGCTGGACACCTTCTCATGCAATATTCTGGCGGGTGGGCTCGGGGGGGGCGTACAGTGTGGGGGCTCAATCCACTTTCCAGGGACCACGGGACAGAGCTCACACGGAGGAGGCAACAATCTGTGCGCCCCTGGTGGCCAGTCCGATATTTTATTTCTATCACACTCCTACACAAGTGTTTCAGAGCGCGAAAAGATCGCACTGCCTTTGCCAAATCTTGGCCAGCAGAGATCTGAAAACACCTTTCAACTAGCATAACATTGAAGATGACAGGCTTGAAGTAATAGAGAAGAAGTAATAACTTTTTAATCCCTGCAACCTTAAAAACGTTCTTATAATGTTATTGAGCCAAAATGTGGGATAAAATGGGGTGAAGGGTCGGTGTTTCGACTACGCAGACAGACTTTCTTGAAGGGGTGGAATCTCGTGAGGGTTCAGAGACTGGCAGTGGTGGAGTAAAGCTGGGGGGCAGATGCACTTATTTGGGCCTACGGCAGCAGAAAGCCTAAATATGCCACTGCTGCATGACCCAGCAAATCAACTCCAATGTGTCCAACACTCTGCAGCTAAGCTCCTCCTGGCCTTGGCCCCAGAGGGCATATCTCACAACCTCCACTGGTTCCCTGTCGAGTGACGGACCACCTTCAAAGCCATGTGCATCACACATCATGCCCTCCACAAGTCAGGCCCGGAATACCTTCAACAGAATCTCACCCATTACCTACTCAACAGAAACCTGTTTTCTGGCACTGCACTCCTCCTTGTGATCATCCCTTTACATTATTAAGATTAGGGGGTCCTCCTTCTCCATCAAAGCCCCAGCTATCTCTGTAATTCAATACCCCTTGCATCCGACGCATAGAAGACCACCTTCCCTTCCGGAGGGCCCTTCAGACCAGGCTATTCTCCAACTAGCACTTGCATCCTCTCGAGCAAGTTTACCCCCTTCCAGATAAGCATGCACCCAACATGAAATTTGCAGTAAAATGGAGAGAATAAACTCCTGCATATCACAGGACAGAATCAACTCCATATCTGCGAAACCAAGAAACAAGTCAGAACACATGGGTACGTATCACACTCCATACTTCTGGACGACAGCTGAAGGCCAGGCCACCTACCCACATGCATTTGGGATCATACACCATTTAAACCACATCTCAAAGCACCTCTGCCATTACAATGCAGCTATCCCCCACAACAAAAAATCTGTTGAAGCTGGACACATAACGAGTCTCCTACATTTACAAACTCTTTTGACAACCTCACAGCACCCATACGCATGCCAGCTCAATATGGGCAGTGAATAGGGACTTGGCCACTCCTAGCCTCCTTCGTACTGGCTAAATGAACACACGCATTGTAAACTCCTCTGATGAATTTCTCATAACTTGGACTTCGGTCCTCCGAGGGCATTCACCTACTGCGTTTTGAGACCATACCAATGGGAATAGGCTCTTTAAAAATTACAATTACATTACATTGCATTAGTTTAAAGATTTAAAAATGCTCAGGAAAATAACTGCTCAATAAGGTCATGTGCCAATTCATTGTTTTGCATAGAGTAGCCACCAGTTTTTATTCATTCTGTGAAGAACATTTGAACGTCTAGGAAAAAGCTAAATATGTGTTTTGTAATGGCATTCCAGCCGAAGGGATTGGAGGTACACAAGCTGCAGCAAGTAACTTGCCTTATTCCCATTTTGCCCCCTGACATTTGGTTGGTTCTCTCCTGTCTAGGGCCTGTTCCACTTGAAGGGCCTGCATGAAAGACAAGAGCAGGCAGTAGGCAAAAGAATGCCACCAGAATATGAAGATGTAAACATTGCCACCAACTACAGCACAGTACAATACACTGAGATAATATGATGTGCCCAGGATAGCAGTTTCATCCGGTGGCAAAGCCAGGATATGAGCATTGAAAATGTTGATCCACTCTCACCAATTTGTCTGTATAACCTCCGTTCCTGATTATTGAGCTATGATGGCCTGCTGCACTGTTTTTACAACCGGGTTTTGGAGGGACGAGAGGTAGCCGTGCACCATACTGATGGTATGTTAGTTTTCATAGTTAGGACTATCTAGTGTAGGTACATTTTTTTGAAACTTAACAGGTGTGAACCCTTATGGTCCTTTTAATTAAGGTAACACATCGTAGGATGGATCGGATGGAGAATAACTTGCACACCAAGCAAGAAGACTGACTCAGGAAGTTGTCAAAATGTCGGTTTTATTCCCAATTGTCTAAAACAGGAAGTAATAAAGACATCAACGGACGTCGCACAGCACAATCTACAAGAATTTCATAAAAAACATACTTTTATAGCAAAAGCCTCATCATACATGATGTCATATTATGTGACAAACTACAAAAACCTACACCCACCCTAGTGCAAGTCATCTTCAAAAGTTATTAAGTACACAGCATATCATTGACTCTCAAACTATAAGGCCCTTCATTATATGGCCCTCTACAATTGGTTGGCAAGCTTGTACCATTCTGGAACATTCGATTCTCTAGCAGCATGTAAGCTGGTACCCTAGGTGCTGATGGGTGGACTTGACCGTACCTTCCCACCCAATTAGCCCATCATCTCTCATCACTCATGCCATCTGCCAGTCAGATTGTCTTTGAACTTGGCCCGGTGGTTGCTTCTCGTCTCTGGGAATATAATCGAGTATGAGCACGTTCTTATCAAGGTTCGGGCTCAATGCCCACATTTATATTCATCTTGAACTCACGTGATCAGAGACCGTGAGTCAGCGAATTTTATAGCATTTAATTGTCTTAAATGTTGAACTTGGCTCTCTTGGTGTTCTCTCTTTGCAACTTAACAAGGGATGCCTCAGCCTGTCACAATCACTTGTTCTTCAAGGACTGATAAATCGTTTTGATTGCTTTTAGCCTATGACACCAGGACAAGCAGTCTTTCTTTGGTCCATCTTCGAGCCTCAGCTTATTCCTTTTCTGCGACACACATACAGCTATCAATCCTCCTTTCTCCACGGGTTGAGCTTACTAAAATTGTGGCATCGAATGTCCAGATTCTACACATATATATATGTATTGGCGGCACTGCCTGCAGTCTATTCACTGCGTATAGCCAGCCTTATGATTACTTAGTCTACTTGCGTTACAGCACCTGTACAGTTATAAAACGACTTGCATTTTCTGCAGTGCTTCTTCACACATGCAATCTTCATTTTGCACATGAAAGTCTTCTTGATTCCTTACTTCACCATCAGATTCTATAAGCGCTATGCATTCTCTTCTCTGGTCATCCTTCTCAGTGCTTCACACTCATCTCTTGTGATGTCACCATTCTTTCCTTTTCACATCTTCACTCTTCTTCGGGGCTCTCCCTCAGGAGACTGTCATCTCTCCGGAGATACATCATGTAGTGTTTTCTCAGTGGATACCTTGTCTCAAAGGCTCTTCGCAGTATAGGTATCATTACTGGCATTGCGCATGTCGCAATTTTCGGTTTTCAACATATACGGAGAACAGGGGCAGGACTTCCTACAGAGGCATTCAGCGGCTCCTCTACAGGCGCAACTATCACAAACGTTAAAATACTCAGGTTTATCTACTTCAAAGAGAGGAAAGGCTGAGGCAGCCTTGCTGGATTTGGTACTGTGATCGTACATGCGAACACACATCTCTGCAACAAGCACTTAACACACAGAGCTACTTTCTTAACTATTAGTGCACTCAAACCTATCAATATGCATTTCCACTTCAGTTTTTGTACTCAATCAATATATTCCCTGAAGAAAGATGAAAACACTGTACATGTGAAATATTTAACCAACAAAACGTGCATAAATCAGCAAACACAAAACAGATCACAATATTAGTTAATCAGATCAGAGCTTAATTTTCAACGACGGGCAAGCAGGAGGTTTGCATACTTTATAAAATATCCTGACACATTATTTATGTTTTGTATACAAATAACCCTTTTATCAGTCAGACAGTGGGATCTCTTTCCTATATGTTTTTTACCTATACAATAAGAGCACTTTAAGCTCAGAAATGTCAGGGATAAATGGCAATGTATACCCTTCACTTAGCAGTGTGTATCTCTACCTCCCCCCTGATAAATGCAGCAGTCAAGTTTATAGTTTAAATCCCTTTGAGAATTGTCATTCATAAGGGACATAAATGCATCTTCACTTTGTAAAAAGAAAACTGCAACATGTTAAAACAGTCAAGTCTGAACATGTATGCATTCTGGGTATTTTAGCCTAGACACTATTTATACCCTAGAGGACAATTTGTTAATCCTACATGAATGACCCTTCCCAAATGAAACACCACTCTCCTGTCCCCCTATCAACCTCTTGGTTCTTAACAAATTCCAGCTCTCCTTCCCCTTTATAAAGAGTATTAAAATGCTTGGTTTTGGACTTCCTACATACTCCAACATTCGCTCGGGCTGTATTAGGGACAAATGACCTGCCGTCCAGGTTAATATGTCAGAATTAAAAATTACCATTAATGCAGGTGGTCATTTCTTTTGACCACCAAGTGTGTCCCATCAAACATACCATTAAAGCGATTACCACCCCAGGCTTACACAAAAAGATTACATCAAAGATCTTTGCTTTGGAAGTAGAGGCCTAGAGTAATTGCAGAGCAATTCTTTGTGAGCCAGGTTGGTGCAGGTGTGGATCAAAGAAATTTGGAAATACCTGGCAGATCATTTGTGCACCTTCATTGAGGGATATGATGTTGTGTGCCTCCAAGAAATATGTGAATTAGAATCGATTTCCTTCCAGGGGTAGGAGGTGCTCGAAGTCCCGGCAATTCAAGGGAATAGGTGAAGACCTTATGGTGGCTTAGCAACATGGATCAATACTGGTCCTGACTGGCAAATGACAAAAATTGAATCTAGTTCCCCAGATCTCCAGTATTTGGTGTGTGTTCCCCCTGGTGGTCAACCGATCTGAATGTTTAATGCTTACAATTGAGTTATACATAAACATCTGACTAAGGCAATAGAATTGGCAAGGAAACTTGCAGAAACCAGGGATTTAAAAGAGGGCATGGGCCCCCGGATTATAATCGTTGGTGTTTTGAACCTGAAAATTGAACCCTTGCCCAACATGGAGGGGGTTTGTGATGACTATGATGAGGCGTGGGACATCACCCGATTGGAATCTTCCACGCCAAGGAGGCCGCACCTGCAAGCCTCCTGCTGCGCTGCTTCCCTCCTTGGCATGGATTTAAGGGCTTTAAATGGGCACTTCGTGAAAGATCAGCCAGCTAAGCCCACCTATCAGGGGAATAATTGTGCCTTGCATATTGACTACATCCTCTTATCTGTGAGGATGTGGATATATGCAAAGGCTCTTGAGGTTGTAGATAAACAGGGAAGTGATCATAGGCCATTGTGCCTAAAGCTAAAATCCAAGAACAATCTTAGCAAAGGATCAAGGGGTCTGACCTTGTCCTGTCATCCCTGAGATCTGGTATCTATGCCTCATTCCTGCCTAACCTAGAGTCGCTATTGTCTATGGAACCTTCTGATGCCGAAATCTATCTTGTATATGAAAGGTTAATTCTGGGCATACAACCTTTTGTCACATAGTCTTGTAGTAGTGTAAAAAACTTGCAATTACAAGCACCTGCTGGTACGATGAGGATTGTAAAACAGCAAAGCTTGACATCTTGATCTGCCTAAAGAGTGGTTTGGGCATTGACAGGGCCCAGCTGAGTCATCTAAGAGCGAATTTAATTAAGTCTAAACAGACAGACACATTCGGCAGGAATGGGAAAGGTTACAGGAAGCTTTCAAATCTAGGGATACAAGAATTCTCTGTAAAATTGTTAGCAGGAATTAAGAAGGTGGTGGCAATGACCTGGTTGATAATATCACCCCGAATATGTGGAGGGAACACTTCCAGTACTTCTACGGAACAGCAGTTCCAGACGATTTCCAGGGCAATATAACATAGAAGTCAGTCTGTGGGAATCAAGAGGGAGGGGGAAACATAGGCCCCATTCAGCTGGTGTTATTGGACGTTACCAACGGCATTCAATCCCAAAGGTGGGGCAAAGCGTGCAGACCCAACCTTATCCCCATCAATCTCATTAAAGATGAACCAGGTGTAATGGCACAGGTATCGTGGGAACTGTTTAATGTAATCCTCAGGCTTAATAAAGTGTATCTGTCCTGGCAGAATGCTACCATCATCCCAATCTATAAAAAGGGAAGGCGAGAGGACTGTCTTCAAGTAGGGTTTTGGCCAAAAAAAGGTACAACGGACCAGGTGTTCTGCTTAAAACTAGTCATACAGAAACACACAGTCCTAAGAAATATGAACTTATATTCTGTGTTTGTGGATCTCAGGACCGCTTTGACATTGAGTTGTGGGAAATCCTGTGGTCTGTTCTGGCCAGAAGGGGTGTACCTGTAAGCTGCCTACAGATTATTGTAGAACTTTATTCACATAACAAAGCTGCAGTGCGATGGACCAAGGGGGCGAATTGACAGATCCATTTATGTGACTAGAGGGGTGAGGCAGGGATGCATGCTCGCCCCTCTGTTGTTTTTAACCTATTTTGATGAAGTCATATACCATGTAAGATCGAAATGCTTAGATCAACCAAAACTTGGGGCAGAAGCAATACCAATGCTCCTTTTTGCGGATGACGCTGTGCTGCTAACAACTTCAGTAAGGGGACTGGGAACTACACTTGGAGCCTTTGTTGAAAAATGTACCAAGCTCCAACTTGAGGTAAACAGAGGGAAGATAAAATCCCTGATCTTCCAGCCAATATTTAATAAATCCATTAAAATCATATTGAACATCAGTGGTATTGCCCTATAAAAAGCTTGATGTTTTCATTACCTTGGGGTAAGATTTAATGAACAAGGCAGTTGGACATCTCAACTAGTTAAATCTAGCTCACTCCTAGAAAAATATGGTGGAGCAAAATCCACAGCGTTTTATGGAGCAGAAATATGGGGACATGTAGCCAGGAAAAAATTAGGTCTGGCAGAAAGATGCTTCCTCAAATGTTTGCCTGGTATGCCGGCCTGCAAGCCCGGGCATACCCATTTATCTAGAGCTGGGCCTTAGACTTATTAATGGTGATGTTACCCATAGGCTGTTTCTCTATTGGTTTAGAGTGTGGACAACCCCTGAGCTTAAAATAGTTAGGCCAAATGAACCTAGCATATTGTACAAGCAAATGGCACCCACTTGGAAATGACTTGGAAATGACTTATCTCTGGTGTGTGGTTCAGACAGGGAATCCTTAAAACACTTTCAGTTTTTTTTGTCAGGGATATAACATGGCCAGGAATAAGAACCGGAAGACAATTTGCAATGTACATGGTATACATCGGGCAAGCAAAGCACTAATACTATTTAGGTATTTTAATGATGTAAATATAGTTTACTTTGTGGGAAATTATATCCATCAGGTATGGTGTTTAAGAGTGAGGAACATTGAAAGCCAGGCGGAATGAGTTAGAGCTGTGTTTAATCTGGTAAACTCATATCCCTGCACTGTAATGTGCCTTATATCAAGAATGTAACCCACCTAAGAAGCTACCCTCAGCTTCTTCTTCTTCCTCACTCATTCATGACTGTCTGTCCGCAATTTAGTCCTAGTGTGCAGCCAACAACCTCTGCCTTAATGCCAATAAGACATAGATTGTTCTCATTGTAACTCCTGCTTCTGTTTTCCCACTTTCACTCTGGCCGGCCTCCCTTGGACCTGCACCGACACCCTCCAGTGAGGCAAAAAATCTGGGGCTCATCTTGGATTCCACTCTGTTCTTCTCCTCACACATCTCAGTTATTTCCAAACAATCTCACTACCAGCTGCACCTCCTCTGAGATATCTAACCGTATACTATTTTCCCACAGAGACTCTCTATCTCTAGATCTCTGGTTCTCTCTAGACTCAACTTCTGCAACAGTCTCCCTCAATCGCCCTACACTCAGACCTTTACAACTCATCCAGAACAGAACTGCAAAACGTATCCTTGGCCTCAAGCCCGGGGACAGCATTTCTCTGGCACTGAAATCCCTCCACAGGCTCCCTGTGGTGTTAAGGATCAAGCACAAGACCCTCTGCATAGTCCACAAGGCTTTCTGGGGCCAGGACCCACATTACTTACACCACACAAACACTCTGCTCATCCACCTCCAACTCTCTGAGAGTGAGCCGCTTTTCCAAACAGAGACTTGGGGGAAGATCCTTATTCTCTGCAGGGGCCACCCTCTGGAACAGCCTCCATGCCCCTCTCTGTCTCGAGCCGGATCTCCTGAAATTCAAGAGACTCCTCAAGACCTTCCTCTTCTACTCTGCCTTCTCTCTACCTCGCCCCTGCTAACATCTGCTTTGACCTGCTACCACCTCCGGTTGCTTGGCTGGTTGACTGGTCGCATGACTCACCTCAGGACCTTACAGGTCCCAGGCACCCACACCAGTCCCTGTACTGCCTTCAGGCCCCCACACTACTTGCCTTTCTGAGATGTACTGAGTGAATGGCAACACAGTGTAAATAAAGCCAAAGATAGCACAACCTGAACTATCAAGCCTGACACAGTACCCTCCACTTTGATGATCTAGCTAAGATACCTAGGATCTTTGCCCAAACACAACCACTACCAAAACAGTGTAGGGGCCACCAAATTACACATCCAACTTGGCCCTGTTTAGTCCCAGCCCTGACACATGGTTCACAATGGACAGCCAGACTCTTAATGTACAGGTCACCCCAAACCATACCCTGTCTAGCCCACTTGGCTAATCCCAGCCAAACCAAGCTATAATAGAAACAACCAGCCAGGCAGACCAATACCACCAGGGTCCCAGACAATCTAAGGTTCCATGTGTTGATATCCCCACAAAAATGTCACCCTACAAGAATGGCAGTGTTTCTTTGCAGCAATATTAACATATGGAACCTGCAGGGACACCCCCACAAACCCCATATTTTTTAAAGGGAGCTGGTGTCGCCGCTGCAACCCCGCTTCCATTTACCCCATAAATGATCCCCATAAATAACATCACCTATGCCATTTTCCGGCAACCATATATATGGCAATATGATTTATGGGGATAATATTACCGGATACACAATCTCATCTTGCTCAGGCCGGACCAACCGCCCAACCGACCTTTAAGGTGTACTAAAAAATATGCCAATCCCAGCTATATAGGGATGATAGTGTATAGATGCACAGTCTCCTAAATTGAACTAGTGGTGGACACATCTCCAAGTCCCCGTGCAGAAGCACCAAGCATAAAAGTGCCCACTATTAAGCCCTTCCAACTAAATCACCCCAATAATCTAATACACCTGTCAGATATGCACCTCTTAATAAACTCACCCAAATACAGAAAGACCATTGTCTCAGGGTCAAGGCCGCACTGCCAACAAAATGTATACATCAAACACAACCTTCGGAGCGGTACACATGCCCCATGCTAGCAAAGCCTCGGAATGCCCACATACATGCTTCAAGCAAAACAGCACTTGAGAGCACTATGAAAAACTATGAAGAAATATATAACCATGAGGGTAGGCCCCATCCAACTGAGTGCATAGGAATAATTTAATTACAATGAGTGGTCCATAAGAACAACAGAATTACAATGAGCAGTTCTCATTACAAGAGCAACGTCTGAAAGGGACTCTCGCAATTCCACAGAAGAATTGTATCTCGGGGGAACGGACCACCCTACCCATAAAGCAGTCCATGCATGCCCAGCAGAAAAGCATACACCTCCATACAAATCACAACGACTTTCCCAAACAGATTCATGTGCGTGCGTGAAGAGCAGCGTCTCCACCAAACAGAGTATTTCCATTGGTTGAACCAGTAGTAAAAAGTTACTGCTCTCAGCTGTCCTTGTATTATTCAACCGGAGGGGACCAAAGCAAGACACTTCAGTCAAACAAGCCAGGTAAGACAGGCAGCGCAGGTTGTGAAACATTCCACATGCACTGGTGCCATGTTCGCCTGGGCACTTCCAATGCGAGACCACAAGGAGGGAGCCCCCACCTGTCATGTACTATTAAACAATTATGTTTGAAAATGTTATGGCAAGGATCACCATGAACCAGCACGACCATACCACCTACCCTTCCTTATCTCACCCACTTCAATTCCAGTACTCCAACGGCTTTACACATATATTAGTGCCCCCAACCCTAGAAACAGCATGCACAGGCATCACACTGATGCAACCACTGCGGAGATAGCCACTCTGAACTTAGATCATCTTAGATGCAATGCCAAAAACACAATACACTTTACTCCCTAGGCGCAACCCAGGACAGGAGTTCACCCAGCAAAACCACCTATCAGAGAGACACTCCCACTGGGGATATCCACCATTCAGGGGCTAATCTATCCATAACTTCCTACTCCAGAACCAGATCCCTGGGCAGACAAAAGACAGCTATTCTCCACCCCAATCTTGCCAACGGGCAACTATGGAACAGATACTCTAGGTAAGGCACCCTGTGTCAGGTATAATTACCCACCTAATCTTTTGTATATATTGAGAAAGATTGTACCAGCATTCCATACTTACATTAAACCTTTCTCTCTTCCCTCTCCTTCCTCCCTCTTGACTGTATATAAACATGAAACCATGTTAACATAGCATACTGCCACAAGGCCGCTTACAGAAGGCTACTCTAACACGATCCTCACGCCAAGAATCCGTAGAGCCCGTGCAGGCGGCTCCAGCTTTCCTACTTTGGCCTCCACTCACTGGAACGCACTCCCTTCTCACCTAAGACATATCGAATCCCACCAAGTTTTCCGCAAAGCCATCAAAACTAAGCTATTCAACTAAAAGCTAAAAACCTAGTACCACTCCTCTGAGGTACCACCACCACACTGTTACTCTTTCTTTGCCCATCACGTTGATCACTCTGTATTTCATGAAATGTGTTTCCTGTAATGTGTAACTAACTAAGAAGCCTTGGGCGCAAGAACCTGTATGACAAACCTCTTTCATATTCTTGTAAAAGCGCCTCGATGCCTCCGGGCTGCAAGTTGCGCGATACAAATGCAAATAAATAAAATAAATAAATAAATAAACATTATAACTTAACATTATAACTTAAACTGAATTTACTTTTTAATGAATATTACATGCTGTAATATGTTGAACACGACACACAACAATCACTTTCACAAACGTATCACAATGTTGCATTAAGTGTCCTAAAATGTAACTCTGTCAGTCTTGATAAAGACCATGAAGGGGTCAAAATATGTGTCATTTGTCCACTAAGCTATTTATTAAAATGGCTGACCAGTAAGTTGTTCAATTAAATATAAACATTTCAAAACCAACAAGAATGTCAAGAATGCAAATCTTTAACTAATTGCAAGGTATCGGGGTACTAACAAATCCTTATACTTATATATTCATACTTAGAGCACTCCCCCTGAAATAACTTAATTAACACCAATGGATTCCTTGCTCCATTCCCCCTTCCTCACACCATTACTAAAAGCACATTACTTTCCATTATCCTCACATTCCTCTTCCCCATACCACTATACCAGGTGCCTACCACCTCTTCATATACACATGTTTTACTCTATGCCTCCATTTAGCTACATATTCCTCTTCCACATCAAAGTAACCAACTATGATTTATATTATTGCTCCATCACCAATCTTTCTTATCCTACTACTGAACATGTACCATATGACTTAAGTAGTGTCAGTGAATTAATTGCTCCATTTTCCCACTTCCCCACACCATTACCAACATTACATTATTTTGCATAATCCTCATAGCCTTCTTCCTCATACCACTGCAACAGAAGTCTACAACCTCTTCAAATATTTCACTCCACACCTCCCATTATCTATACATTCCTTTTCCACGTCATACTACACAGTTCTTCTCCAATTTAATAAATCCAACAACTACCTTCTAATCTTAATACTGAATTTTAATACACTATCCATACACCAATGATCCTTACCCCTATCTAGTTACACCCACATAACCCTCATCGCTGTACAATAACATCCACATTGGGAGAATAGCTCAGGGGCAACTTGCTCGCCTTGGAAGCAAGACGATACAGAGCACCACAGGTTTGATCCCCGGGTCTGCGCATAGAAACCTCTGGGTATAAAGCGTGCTATAAATAAACTATCATATCATACCTATCATAACATAATCCTTCTACAACTTTAAAATACACACTTTCTTTGTTCTAACAGATACAAAACAATGCCTACTAAAACGCAGCTCCATAGAAAACAAACAAAAGATTGAGCAGAGACAAACAAAGGAAATCCATATAGTAAACCTCCAATAAAATAATGTATAGAAAGGTGCAAACAGAAGAAGTAACTGAGCTCTTGCAAAGCACAACAGTCAGCACTAACACAACTATTGCACCTCATTCATATAGTTAAACAAAGTATTAAACTAGCACTAGTCACCGTAAAAAATTCCAAATAATTAATTTTACAAAACATTTTCCAGTGCAGAATCTCATGAGAAATCTGTAAAGTCGTGTTCTGCACTTAAAAACGACCAGAGAAAAGTTATCCTTGAAGCTCTCATTGACAGCACATTCCGAATAAAAAGAACATGTTTTATATTAGTTTTAAACAGAATGAAACCACTAATTAAATTAAATAAAAACAATTAAAAAACAACTTCCAAACATGTGCAATGTCAATATAGATACCTTTTCCAACTTCTGTTTAGCTGATTGATTTCACAACAGTAGCATAAGACCATATTTCAATGAAGAAGCATATGAAAAACAACAAACAAATCTAATAGCCATAGATAGTAATGGAAGAGGCTATGAAATAGTAGCAGACACAATTATGGGGAAAAAAACCTTACTAGAACAATCTTCTTCAACAAACCTTCAGAATAGTGTTCCTCATGTCCACACAAGTCATCCAGTGTACAAATGGGCATGCAGCTCAAAATGCAATGTGCGCCAACAGTCATTCAGATGTTTACGACAATTCCTCGATCACTATGTTAAATGAAGACAAAAGTAGAATCATAATTTTACAAGCCATGGACTCCTGCCCAGTGCACATCCACAATGGACTAGGAGGACAGTCATTAGACTGCATTTCAGGAAGTGCTTGTAAAAGCACCTTCTACCATACAATTCTACAATGTGAAACCTTGTGTAGAAATTGTACAATGCAAAAGTCCCACTCTAGAACTACACAAATTGAATGACAATCTCCAAAATGGAACAGCTAAAGAACTCCTCAGACAAACACAACACATACAAAGTAAATATTTTGGAACTGAACTAGATTTAGAAAGCACAGTTAACCCACCTAACAACCTTCCAACACTAACCTCCTTACAAACACATACAAGAAAGAAATAGCAAAGTTTCAAAACATGTTTGCTGAAATTCGAATGTATGTGTCTGTTGTCGCAGAACCTTCTATAAGAAACGTACAAAATAGTAAATATTCCCTATAAAATAGAAGACAATGAGAGTCAAAATGGTTCCAATTAGCTTTACATTTAACAGTTCTCTAACAGCCTAATCTATATGAGAGTATCATAAATGAAACAGTACACAGGTCTCCAACCCAAAACTTCCAAATTGCATCCTTCTGAATTACTGAAAGGGATTTGTGTACTAGTTTGTACTAGTTAAGGGGGTGCCAACAAGAGAGAACACAATTTTACAACAACTAGTTGACTTAAATAAAGTTAAAGAAGCCTGAGAATATCGTAAACACAAAAATAAATACTACAAAGAAATAAACATAGAAGAAAACTTAAAAGAAACAACCTAAATACACCAAGATGCACCAACAACTGGCCAGTTTGAATGTGTTGATCCTCTCACAACGGACAAGTTTTTAGACCAGTATACAAGTCTCCCATATATTCCAGAGACACCATGGAAGATGCAATAGAAACATATCAAATGCATCAAGCCTAAGGGTCTCCAATGAGCATATGGGAAAATGTTTAGAAACATACTGTTTTCACTACTCTTTCCTACTCGAAAAGGAGGAAGACAAAGTGAAAGACCAATACAAACCAGTGCATCAGAATATCGTTCTCGCTGAATGTATTCTGAAGATTCAAGATACCGGCAAATTGTAGAATACGTTTTCCACCTCTTGTTTGAAAGCAAGCAACCACTTTATGTTACGGAGTTGCACACACACTAAAAACAGGCACCCATTTCCTAAACATATCAGCTACTCAACTGCTTCAAAAGATAAAAGACAAAGATACAGTGTTGCAGTCAAGTATTACAAATCTCTTTGCAAATATTCATGGTATAAAAGAATATGGGTTGCAACATCATGCTGATGTTTGTTGTATGTTAAGGAACCTAGCCCTACTCACATGGTTAGTTACCTTAATTTTTGCAGAATATGCATGGGATAACTTGCATGACCTTCTCCACACTGCAAATCAAAATAAAGAAGGCATAGATATCAAAAGTCCAGGAGTACTCTGTTCAATTGACCCTGTCAATGTCTCACCATTGTTTCATTGCCATGTTACACTTCATCTGTACTAAAAACTATCCTCCACTTGGAGAAGTGGAACACTTCTTTGGGAGAAAAATATATCAATACAGAAGGGCACCACACATCCACACGCTTTTGTAGATTAAAAATGCTCCCAAATTTGGCGATGACTTTGATGACACTGTTTTACAATGGACCTCATTACGAGGAAGGCGGTAAGGGGTAAACGGCGCCGGTAAAGGTGCCGGAGCCGTTAACCCTTTACTGCTCCATTACAAGGCCTGCTTGCGGGAACCCACTAAGGATGCCTGGTATTTTTTACCACAGGACCTGCGAGCAGACCAGGATGCTAACAACGGGCCTGTGTATTAACGGGCCCATTGTTAGCATCCTCCCCATTCCCATTGAGCCCTATGGGGGCTCGAATGGGAATGGGGATGTACCGGGTCCCGGTTCCTTGAATGAGGAATTACCGGGCTTTCCAAGGTCGGAATGGCCTGGTAATTCCTCATTCAAGGAACCCAGACCCGGTACCCGGTAAGGAGGTAGCCATGCCGCTAAAAGCGGCATGGCTACCTCCTTCCTCGTAACGAGGCCCAATGTATTGAAAACTACATTGCCTATGATATCCCTTCAGAAGACATAAATAATGACGTACAGATAAAAATATTACATTTCCAAAGACATACATTGTTGTAAATACTGCCGACGTCGAGACAAATAAAAAGGGACATATTTCACAAAATGTCACTTTGGATTCCCTGCAACAGTTTGTGCCAAAGGCCAAGTAAGTCATTTAGGGGGCGATTCATGGAACAAATGGGTGCCGAAAATCTTGGCGCAAGCCGGCGCAAGCGTGAAAAAGCAAGCGCACACACACGCGTGCAATTCATGGGAGGGCCTGCGTGTATTCATTGCGGGATGTGCGCCAAATCCAAGCATGGCTCGCACGGGTGCACACGTCACAGCAACATCCCGAACGCTGTGTGCGATATGCACAGGGAAAGCGCACAACGTCAGGGCACACACCAAAAAGGGGGCGGGACACGGGGCGTAAAACACGGAATGGGGAACAACACGTGAAAAAGAAGGCATAACTGGGGAAGTAATGCAGGGAAATACACGGAACGCCCACACGCACGCGAACAACGCGTATTCATGGAATTGAATACAGGAAACCTGTGCACGCTAAAAGATGCGCACAGGTGTCAACACGTCTGCCACACGAAGGCAGGCGGAAGCGTCCCACGCGCAGTATAAAAGTGCACGCAAACAACAAACACGTATACACAGCTACGATGAATGACCCATTTGTCGCAGCACTGATGGTGGGACACCACAGGAGGAGGAGAATAACCAGGCCCTGCATTTTTTTCCCCCGGACCAGCCTTCTTGGGATGCCTGACGACCAGGTCTATGGCAGGTATAGGTTTCCACCTCGTATCATCCTAGACCTGGTCAGGGAGTGGGAAGATGACCTTACATCCCCCACCCTGTGCTCCCAAGCATTGAGCCCCTTGGAGAAGGTGCTCAATGTCCTGCATTTTTTGGCCACTGGATCATTTCAGCGGACAACTGCCATAATGGGGGGGGGGTCTCACTGGCCACGCAGTCACGCTGCCTACACCAGGTGTTGGCAATCATGACTGCACGCCCCACATTCCGCAGGCACATATACATGCCCAGAACACCCGCAGAGAGGCAGGCCGTGGTCCAGGACTTTTACGGGGTGGCACACTTCCCCAAAGTGCTTGGTGCCATAGATTGCACCCATGTGGCCCTACGTCCACCTAGGGCCACTGAGCACATCTATCGAAACCGCAAGAACTGGCATGCCATCAAAGTGCAGTTTGTATCCGATGCCAATGGAATCATCACCTCTGTCTATGCAAACTACCTTGGCTCTACCCATGACAGTTTCATATACAGAATGTCTGCCCTGAGCCGGGCCCTGGAAGCTGGGAAGCATGGTGACACATGGCTCCTAGGTGAGTACAAATGCCTGTGCACATGCATGCATGTCACACACAGACAAATACATAAACCCAACTAATCACAACCATAATCACCTTCCCAGGGGACAGTGCCTACACTCTGAACAACCACATGATGACGCCAATCCGGAACCCCATCACACCACCCCAGGTAAGATACAACGCTGTCCATATTGCAACCAGGGGCATAGTGGAGCGCACATTTGGAGTGCTCTAGTCACCCTTCCGCTCCCTTGACCGCTCTGGCGGCCAACTACTATATGCACTCCCAGTACTGTGCAGGATCATTGTGGCAGCATGTGTCCTGCACAATGTTGCAAAACAGCAGGGTGTACCGGTGGACATGGTGGTGCCCCCACATCCCCAACCACAGGCAAAGGTGCTGCCCATGGGAAGGGAAAGGGCACGTGGCGAGGCAGCCCAGACCCAGCTTGTGGCCTCATTTTTCACCTAAACTCCCACCCCTGCGGAGTGCACACAGGCATGGCACATACCAGGTGACAATCGATGATGACAAAGAGATAGTCAACTCTCACAACCTTACCACCCTGAGAATGTTGCCATGGAAGTGCTACATTGTGTGCATCCCTAGCTACTTAAACATAACCAATCCTGTGTGACCAAAAGGAACACATGCAAGGTGTGTATCACCCCCTGCCCCTGAAAAACAGGCCATGACAATCCCTGGTATTTCACCCAAACCCTCCCAACCCACATCCCCCTTGTCTGCCACACCATGACATGGCATGCAATAGCAAAAGCCCAACACATGACCAATAAGATACAAAGTGACATGTTATAAATGGAAAGTGGCCCAAGACAATGATGCCTGATATGGAATCAGATGACATGACTGACCAATAACCTCCCACACATACCAAGTCATTCGCAAATGCTTTCCACCAGTGGTAGCATGAACACAACACTGAATGCCTGTTCACATGCACATTGGGCAAGGCAAAATCGCTACTCCCGAACCCGTGTGCTGTGTGTGTCTCCTGCAACACACTGCTCAGCACACAGCACAGTGAGCAGCCATTGTGTTGGTGATACACCTTGAGCATCACATGAAAAGGACAAACAAAGTAAATAACCTATTGACACATGTACAGGATCCCCAAATGGTAATTGATCATGCGCTGCAGGGACACAGGATGCCGAGAAGGCAATCTGTGTGCACCAGTGGGCATGGAAGGGTGGTTGTACGTGTGGTGGAGCATTGTGCAACTGTGTGTGTCAGTACGGACATGCACATAATATATGCTTGTGAAATCAAGTGACCCAGAGTGTCATGTACACATCACATGTGAACATTGCCCATGTGTACACCCCAGCATGTCAAACCACACCAATCCCCTGACACATGAAAAGTAAACAGAACACAGGAACAGGCATTGACCAGCAGAACACATCATGTACATAGTACCCCACAATTACTATGTCAGAGAGTGCCCAAACACTGTAGCCCAAGCCACCTGTCCAACAACAATAGGCCCTCCCTCATGTACACATCACCATGGCCTTCTGAACAACTGTGTCTGGGGTATGTAGCCTTCTTCCTTCAAGTCTACCTGGCTACAGGATCACCCTACCCCTTGGTCTCCATGTTCCACCTTGCATGTAAATAGTGTCCAGCCCCCTCAGAGACCACCTTGACTGGTAAAAATACCAAATTGCAAAATAAAGCGTGGAAGAGTCTCCAGTAGATGACTTGAAGTAGCAGAAAATCTCCAAGCACATGTCCAAGCAGAATGATAGAACAACCAAGGTAGCACAGTTCAACAATGGTTCAATAGGATGGGTACCATTTTCAGTACACAATATACAATAAGGATGCAACAACTGATGGGTAGTGTCACAGCTCCGGTCGCCAAGCGCAGGAGTGGCATAAACCAACCACCCACTCCGTGGTCTGGGCGCCTGCAAGGTCAAACTTACACAGTCCTCCGAGGCCACGGCTGGGAAAGAGGGTCAGGGATTTGTCGTTTGGACAGGCATTTGTTTTCAGGACAACTGGAAAGAGGGGCAGGAGGGGGGATTTGGATTAGCAAGGGAAAATAGGCAAAATACAAAATGCAACTATTGACAATAACACATAATCAGAGAAACCATGTTCTTCATGCACATTGTCCAAAATGAGTCAAATGCAAGCCAAAGAGAGACTTATCTCTGGGGTGAGTGCTGGCCTCCTGCCTGCACACTCTCAGGTCCAATAACAGGAGCAGTTCAATGCTGCAAAGAGAGCATAAGTTACTAATCTGTGTGTGCTTTCAACACACACAACACCATTCATGCCTCAAGCTAAGTGACTGCTCTACAAACAAACACTCTTGTCTGCTGCATTGTACGTATACGTTAGCTACCCCCCGTGATGGTTCATACAATGTCAATACAGTAAGGCAGGCGCACGTGGCCGCGCAGTAAATGGAAGACAAATTTGTCAAGAATCACACATGATAGAAAGGTCCCTGGGTGAGCTGGAAGACACATATAGCGAGGTGCGACTTCAGTACAAGTTGTGTTCTGGCAGCCATGGATCTCAATAGGTAGTGCACGTGGAAATTTACACATGCAAATTATATGTACTGTACTCGTGTCTGTGCCTCGCTGGGTGCCGCTGTGTGCTGTATTAGTGTCTGGCTAGGAACGCCCCTGCGCTAACAACTCAGCTTCTATGGAGCAGGGATGACTCGAGGATATGTGCGACGGCCCCTGCGTGTTACCCTGACAACTTGTAAAGCCACTTGGCTTTTGTTCCTCAACGTGTTTTAGCTGTACTGTGCGCTCCTTCAACAATGCCTGGCCAAGCTCCCCAGCATTGGCGCTACTTTGCAAGCACGTGCAAGTGGCCTGGTGGAAGGTTGGCTGCGGTGTGGCCCCTTGTGCTGCTCACCTTGCTTGTAGCTCCTGGAAACATGTCAGACATCTGATCACAAGCCCTGTGCTTCTGCTTGCGCATACATGCGCACGTGTGCACCACCCAACGTGGCCAGGTCTCAGTAGTCCTTGGCCCTGTGTCTGCTGGAAAAGGTAGTCTGGAGGTTCGTTCTCCTGCATAAAGGACATAAAAGATATTAATAAGTCTGGAAAGTTCCCTGTGTGTGTGTCGTCATGCTGGTTGTCACTGGCCCATGTTGGAGACTTACATCCCAACTCCTCCCACCATCAGTGTGAATTTGACAGCCAAAGGGTGCATGCTACTGTCTACAGCATTAAGTGCATCAAGCACATATACAGTCCTCTGACCGCGTCCTCTGGGACATCAAGAGCACAGCCAGAGTAGATTTGAGGGATTCATAGTCAACCCTCATGGCCTCCATGTGTGCCTCTGCGTGAGCAGCAATTGCTTGACGCAAAGACTCCATTTAAGCCCCGCTTGCCCTGTCTGAGGCTGCCATGCCCAGCCTGAGCGAGCGCGCAGTGGACTGTGCCACCCGCTGCTGGAGTTCCACCTGCCTAGCAGGGGGGAGCACGGATTGGGCCACACGTTCCATGCTCTCAGCGATGTTATCAATTGCTGTCCCCTGGTGTTCTGAATTGGCAACCATGGCTTGCTCCCACTCAGTATACCCCAGTGGCGTGCGGCCACTGCATTGCTGGGCTTGACACCTGTGGGGCCCAAGGACCCAACGTCCTTGTTGGGTTGGCACCACCCACGGCTGCAGGACTACATTCCTCCGTCGACTTGATGCCCCAGGCACATCAGCAACTGGTGTGGAGGGTGACTCTGCGTCCCGATCCACCAAAGGCGGAGGTCCCACCACCATCTGGCCCCTCAGTGCAGGTGTTGCGGACAGAGGAGCGTCCACATCAGAATCACTCACCCCTGACGAATGGAACCGATGCACATCCAACTCGACATTGTCATCAGAGTGATCATCCGGGCTAGACTCATTGCCAGCCATAGACAAATGGTCTGTAACACAAGTGGGTTCTCGTGGCCTACCACCCCACAACACCCACTTGTGCCGGGTTGCTGGTGTGATAGCAACCCTGTGTCTGGCATGACAACACCATCCTCTGGCTTCATTGCGTCATCATGTGAAAAGTGGAGAAAAAGTAACATTAGTACACATGTCAGAAGCACATAACACACACACACATAGACATCACATAGACAGCCAAAACATGAAGCAGACATGTCACACACACATGAGAACCTGGCATGGATCCAGTGGCCTTGATATGCAAACACATCCCAAAAGCAGAAATGGATGTGTCTAAATAGCAAAGCCTACACAAGTACAAAATGTAGTATATGAACTCCATCAGACACCACCTCTGTCAGGCACATGTCACAGGCAGAAAAGACAGATGGCAGCTAAGAGATGCAACACACCATAAGCATTTCTGAACTGCAAATTGACCACTGCTGCAAGTGAATCCAAACACACAATGACACATGTATCATGCATGTAGACATGCATCACTAAAGCATCATCATCAATATAGCTCAATCCATCTGCAGCTGGGCCCGTACCGGGTGGCATGGGCCATGTACATATAGTGAATGTCCCAAGCAAAGCAAGGGCCTGCAACCAGGCATGAGGGACCATAACGCCCAGTACCGTCCGAGCTGCAGGACATGAGGCCTCCACAACACCCCTGAGGGCCTGATTGAGCACATTTGCCTATGAATGTGCCCTATTACATCATTCCTTGTGGAAATCTCCACGGCCAGGACCCACCATAGTAGCAAAGTGGGCCTGGGCATACACATACTGCACAACTGTGAACCTTCTGGATCATGCCAGTTCCATCTAACATGCTCAATGCAGAAATCTCACCAGCATCAACGTCAATCAACTACATATTAGTCAGTCAACACAAAATCTGCGGAAGACACATGTGTAAATGAACACTTTCACAAACACATAAGTGAGTACTCGCAATGTTGCACTACACAACGTTGAAGCTGCTTGCATATGTACATGTGAAAGGGTTCAAAAACACCCATTTCCCCATACACCCGTATTGTGAACATGACCAGCATCCAATACACCAAAGCAAGCAGCTACAACGCTGCTTGCTTTGATGTATGTGGAAGTGCACACATACACACGTGAAGGAAGCTCCATAGTCATTACAACCCGATTGGCAGGCTACATTCAATCAGCGCCCTATGCCAGTTGGTATAGGCCGCAGATTGACCAATCAACTCATCTAAACAGCCACTAGGGAGTTCCAATACTGAGTATATGTGACACAGGATGCACCTGTGCCCGTCGCATTCATGACAGAGAAGGGATGAAAAACTGGCCATACATTCCAGGTCACTTTGACATTGCATCAGTGAGTAGGCATGTAGAACGGTGTAACACGGATCAGAAGTGGGTTGATGCAGTGCAGAACATTTATACGTTACCCACTATCTACATGAACAAGTACATCATGATGTGTATCAATAAACGTGAAGGCAGTGCAAGGGAAAGTTCAGAGATCACGTGCAATATGCATGCAATGGGTTGCATGGCCACAAGCTTTCCCCTCCACCCCCCCAAAGTGAAAATGCAGGGATGCATTGCATGGCAGCGAAAGGCTGACCAGAGACCTGTGTATTGGCAGACAGTGTTGACTAGCATCAATTGCATCATCTGAGTCAACTGACAACACAGCAGATGATGATGGGACAGTAAGCAGGACACATGATGAACACTCAGTAGTACACCCATGTGTGCAGGAGCCACTACACCAGTTGAACAGAGTCAGTGGGCCTGAAACAGGGGGAGGCCTGTGCCCCACACAGACTGTGACACCATAAACGTGTGTGATGCAGTACTGAGCCAGAGTGGGCATGGAATGGATGATCAAATACCATGAAATATAGGTCATCCTGGACACGTACTACAATGATCATCCAGTCAAGGACACATAGGGCCATGCATGGAATGCACATGGAGCATGAATGGGCACTCATGTAACTGCAGAGCTTCTGCCATCTGCACAGTCCGAGTGAGTGTCGGTTGCATCTGCCCATGCAGTTGCTGACACCCCGCTGTTCGGGGCAGCAGATGACATTACTGCCCCAGGGACATGTGCCTCGGTCGGGGTAGCCCTGTGTGCACGTACCCTGTGCCTCCTGAACTCCTAGAAAACATCCAGGGACTCTTCATGTGCCAACGCAGCTTGCGCTGGCCAACCCTGAGCCTGGGTGGTGGTGTCCACAGCTGCATCTGCAGCTACCACTACCCTTGGGCCCGTGGCAGTCGATGAAACGGACTGCTGGGTCACACGGGCGCCAGTGCCAGATGCAAGAGCTGCATCTCCCATAACCACAGGCGATGGTGGCATGACTGCAGCAACATGTGGCACAACATCGTGCCGAACTGGCGCACCACTGACTCTTCCACCTCTGCGGCCAACATGGACACCCTGGAGTCCCCCTACTCCCTTGTCACAATGGCCACATCCCTGACCATGCCTGGCTCATGGAATAAGCCCAGCTGAGGCGCCCTTCACCTTTGGTGGCCTCAAAACCATGGCAGGGATGGAGTAGTGCCGGCACAGATGGAGTAGTGCCAATGGGAGGTGTACACAACAATTGTCCTGGGCAATTGGGGTGAAAGGGGTGGGATACAAGATGTTAACAGCACCCCTGTGCACCTGCAAGGCTGTATGTGACCCCGGTGATAAAGTGACGGGTCACGCAACGCTCAGGCACCCCAAAACTGCAGTAAAACCGTACATGCAACCCCCGGTAGCCCACGTGTGTGGAATTAACCACCTGCAGTACGCGGTGGCACCCAGGGACGCTGAAAACACATATGCGTGGGACACGCAGGCTACTATGACCTCTAAAATGGGTATGCGATACACAGGGGCACCCGCAGTGGGAAAAATAGGGTGCGCAACTCACCGTCAGACTAGCGTGATAATGAAAAACATGCATTGCCAATGCCTCCGCCAAAAGAAGAGATACATCCTTGATCCGCTGTGAAGTTGTGATGGTGCACGAAACAACACTAAGTAGCAACACACACTCTCCACGAAAGGCACGTACAGTGAACTGCTGGCCCCGCTCACCTTTAACCCGTGCTGAGGGATACGCCCGCGCGCATCACTTCACTTACACGCTTAGGCCCTTTCCTCGAATTACACGCATTGACACGCGGCCGTGTTGTTTTTTCACGTGCTGATTCACTCTGCACCCGTCACGAGGGAAACGCCCGTGCACGTGTAATGTCACAGACGCACTTACGCGCTAAGGGCCTTTCCTCAAATTACACGCTGACATGCAGTTTTTTCACGTGCCAAATCACTCCGTATCAAGCTGGCCACGCGACAACACATGGAAGACCATGCTCCTGCCAAGAAGGCCATTTTCCTGCCCCCCAGAGCCCCAAGCACTCTCCCATCTTCCATCTGCTGCTGCCTGCCTGCCTGCTGGCCATGTGCCCTGCTATTTGGTGCCTGCACGTCTGCCATCTGCAGGGGTCCAGTTGCTGTGACTACCCCTGCTGGAACAGAAGTCTCCCTACTGGTATTCCATCGCTCCACAGCCCAGCCCCAGGACCCAGTTGCCCACCCACACCTGCCTCGGGGGTTGCCATGTCTGACACAACACCATCTGGCACCAGTGGCAACCCCCCAGCAGAGAGACAGAGGGCTGCCCGCTTCAGTGCCAATGAAGTTGGCATCCTGGTGGAGCAAGTCCTGAGGCATTATGATGCCCTCTTTGGAAGTTCACGCGCCGAAAATGAAGGAAGGAAGAAGATCTGGAAGGACATTGTGGCTGCCATCAATGTGGAGGGGGTGGCAGCCCACGACATGCAACACGTCCGGAAGCGCTGGGAGGACTTCAGGTCCAGGACCCTCAGCAAGGCTCAGCCCCTCTTGAAGGCAGCGAATGCTCAGGGGTGCCGGGTCCGCTTTACCGATAACCAGATGAGGGTCCCGGAACGTATACGCCCAGCGCTCCACCTCTAGGTCCTTGAGAGGCAGACCCATCCGGAGTTGAGCGGTAAGTGTACATGAGTACTGATTGGACGCTCTGCATGTTGAGGTGTGGCAGGAATGTGCAGGTTGGACATATGTCTTGGCAGGCCCATGTATGGATGTGTATGTACAGGGACATGAGCCTGCCGAATGCGAGTACAGTTTTGTGTGAGGCACATCAATCGTGTATGTGTTCAAATGTATGGTGCCCAAATGCATGTGTTGGTACACACATGTTTAAAATTATGTGTATGTACTGTGGCATGGTTGTGGTTTGACACATGGATGCTGGTTCCACCTTCATGTATGTGCACAATGTACATGTGCGTGTGTGTATTTGACATGTGTGCCACTGTGATACACCATGGATGCATGTGACACCAACATGTAGGAGGCTGAATGGCAGAAGTGACATGGATGCCGATTATTTAACTGCGACAGGTGGTGGAGGTGTACAGATACATGTATGTCTGGTGGCGTGTGTGCATGTGTTTGGTACTCCCTGTGTTGCATGTGACATCAGGCTAACCTTTGGATGCTCATGCTGTTTTATGTGTATGGATGGTGCTGCCTGCTGCAGCATTCCTGTTAATTTGCGCATGTGTCCGGGTTTAAATGATTGGTGTGTTTGGGATTGTGATGCCATGTGTGAAGTTTGACACTGCCTCTCATGTGCAACTGTCATGTGTGTATCAGACCATTGTACAGTGCCCTGATGCCTGTGTTCTGTCTATCCCTGTCTGCAGCGTCAACTGATGAAGAGGGCGGAGACGGTGCTGTGGAGCACAGCGGCAGGGATCCCACTGCCAGCCGGAGACGCAAAGGCCCAGCTCCCCTCCCATGTTGTCATCTCGTCGGGGAGTGAGGGGTCTGGTGCCGCGTCCGCGGCTGCATCTGCCGAGGGTAGGTCCAAGAGGCAGAGGTCGGAGGTGGACTCCTCGGCAGCAGAAGGGGCAGCTGATTCCCCACAGGGGCCTATGGAGGAAGATGGCACCGAGTCATCCAGTTTGGTGGAGGGTTTGGTTGAGGAGGAGGCTGTGGAAGGGCCACGCACGCAGTCTGGAGGGGGGATTCCACTGGTGCTAGTGGTGCAGTCCAGGGGCAGGGACAGCAGGCAGCACAGGCAGCCGTGGAGGTGCCTGTGTGTAATCCTGTCCCCGATCCAGTGACTGCATCATCCTGCACCAGCAGGGATGCCTTCGTCCAGACCCGTTTTCAGCGAGGGGATGTGCAAACAACAACTGGCCTTCCTCTCCCTGCAGACATGGCTATCCAGGACCGTGTTGAGCCTGTCCTGGCTGGGGTGGCGTTGCATCAATGTGGCATCTGGGATGATGTGCAGGGTTCTCGTGAGGACTCTACACGTTATTTTGGATTCCTCCTTGACCATGTCAACCAACTAGGAAGGGTCACCAGTGCTGGGTTCCTCCATGTTCTGGACCTTGTACCGACCCCCACCTCAACTGAACCCCCTATGCACCAGTCATCCTCCGTGCCATCTTCCTGGCCATGTATCACCTGGCCACCCTGTGGAGCTGGGCCTGACCCAGCAGTCAGGCTGGTGGAGGACACATCCCTGCCACAGTCAGTAGTGGGAGGTCCAGCAGGGGTGGCCACCCCAACAACTGGACCCCAGCAGGAGGAGGACGTGCAGGCATCAACAGGCAGGGCACATGCACAGCAGCAGCAGGCTCAAGGTGGGAGCGATGATGGCTCGGGGCCATCAACATCATAGGGGCAGGCATCGGCCAGAGGGCAGGAGGACCCTGGATTGGGGGTGCCTTCCGTGTGGCAGCGGTTGGGCCAGCAAATAGATGCGGAACGGCGGTGGGCGGAAGAGGCACAGCTCACTATGGTCAGGGCTGAGAACTCCATGCGCAGGGCGTTGAGGCGGGCTGAGTGCCTCGAGGAAATTCGCAGGGAGTTGGAGGTTGACATGGCTTTATTCCTGCGAGACCTTGTGCCAGGGAACAGGCCCGCCTCCAGGACGTTGAACAGGAGTTTGATGATACCCTGGGCCGGGAAATCAACAAGTGAGCCGTAGGACTTGCCCGCCACCATTGTATATAGTTCATTAATGTTAGGTTTCCTTTCTATTTTTCTTTCATTTGGGGTGCATGGACTATGCCCCACCTTTTAGTGTATTGTTCTTTATTAGATAGGGTTTTTTGTAGGTTTCCTTTGGATTGTTGGGCTCATGGACACTTGGATGTTTTTTTGTAAATAGTTTTCGATGTGGATTTCATTTTCTTGGACCCATGGTGGAATGCTTTGCTTTTTTTGAACTGTGATTTTTTTTTTTATGGACAGACCCATAGGAGCCACTTTACTTTGGATTTTATTGGTTGCAGCATTTATTTTTTTTATATCAATTTTGGAATTCCGGACTTGGACTATTTCTTTTCATTATTGTGTGATTTGGTTTTATTCATTTCTTTGATTCTTCAATACACTTATTTTCTTTAATTTACTTGTGTGGTCTTCTATCATTTGTTTTGTGCATGTCACAATGTTGTTTTTCACAGTCATGTGTCACCATTGTCTGGGTCTGAGGGACATGTATTCATGGGCATGCTGGTTATGTATTTTCTATCATGACTTTGGGAATTCAATGTGGGGTGTTTGGACTGGGGTGGCCTGGGGTGGGATTTGGGTGGCCATAAGGCCCATGGGTCTGGAGTGTGATGAAGTGTTGGGTGGGGGGACATGAGTCGGGCCTGCTGGCAGGTGCCTGTCAATGGTGGGTGGGTGAGTGGGTGGGGGGACACGAGTCAGGGCCTGTTGGCTGGTGCCCGTCACTGCTGGGTGGGTGGGGCTGTAGGGGGACATGAGTCGGGGCCTGCTGGCAGGCACCCATCAATGGTGGGTTGGTGAGTGGGTGTGGGACATGAGTCGGGGCCTGCTGGCAGGTGCCCGTCACTGCTGGGTGGGCGGGGGTGCAGGGGGACATGAGTCGGGGCCTGTTGGAAGGTGCCCGTCAATGGTGGGTGGCTGAGTGGGTGGGGGGACATGAGTCAGGGCCTGCTGGCAGGTGCCTGTCACTGCTGGGTGGGTGGGGGTGCAGGGGGACATGAGTCGAGGCCTGCTGGCAGGTGCCTGTCAATAGTGGGTGGGTGAGTGGGTGGGGGGACATGAGTCGGGGCCTGCTGGCA